>NC_047041.1:71017166-71317460 GCF_011762595.2 Tursiops truncatus | reverse complement strand
CTAAAGGGAGCTGATGTATCTTTGTCATCAAACACATCATGACAAATTAGTCTTTCACTAATTCATCCAAAAATGCATTGAGCAACTGCTTTGTCCATTAAAGGTATGTGAACCGATGGATGGATGGACAGAATGGATGGATGATGGGTGAGTTCACTCACCAGCTGCGCATATGAGACAGGGTTTTCTCTCTCACAAGTGACAAAAACTTAAATTTAAGTAGCTTAAGAGAGAATAAAAAAAGAAACGCATTGATTTATGTATCTGAAAACTTATCAAGAGTTTGCAAAAGTTCCTCTTTACCTTGCAGCTCTGCTTTCTTCTGTGTTAGCTTCAGTTTTAGATAGTTTTTTCTCCAGTGGCCAGGCTTACCCCCAGCAGCTCCAGGCTTACATTCTTCTAGCTTTGCAACCCCAAAGGAAAGAGTGCCTTGCCTCCAGGAGTGCTAGAAAAAGTCAAGAGGATGTTCACTGGCTCAGCGTGTGTCGTGTGCTCATCCCTGGACAGATCCTGTGGCCAGGAGGGTCCAGTGCTGAGTCTGAGTCCTGGGCATACCCACAAAGTCTAGAGGTGATGTCAGCCCCAAAGAAACCCCACAGACTGAGAGTGAGGATAGAAGAGAAGAGAATGGATCCCCGGCAGGCAAAGTCCTCAGATGCCCTCTCACTGGGTAACTAAATATAAGGCAGTCCCTTTGCCACTTAGAACCTCTCACTTTCCTCCCCGGTCAACCTCAACACACAGGCTTGTGATATGAAGGCCCTTTGAGAAGGTGGGGAGTATTTTTCTCACTGGTCATTTATTAACAACCATCACAGTTCCTCCTCCCTCTTAAAGCTTTCCCCAACATCTTGGCCTCCAGACTCTTCCCTTTTCTGACCTAGGCCACTTAACATTTCGTGTCATCCAATGGGACAACTAATCATTCAGTGTATCTGGAGCAGAAACAGTACCTAGATTTTTGTCTGGCCCAACAAGAAAGAGTGCCATGAATAAGATCCTCTCTCCCCACACAGGAAACTCGCAATCTAGTCAGTGACAAATCTTGCATTGTTCTCTAATTGCTCTGTGTGGAAGTCTAATCTCCAAAACAGAACTACCGGCTCCCTGTGGGCGAGGCCAGGCCTCACCCTTCTCTCCTGTCACCCGCATCCCTCCAGGCTGTCTCACCTTGAGTGGACCAGTCATGGGGCCTTGGAGCCCCCAGCAGTGAAAGTGCTGGAAGCCTGACATGCTAAAGGACGCTCATGTTCCCAGCGGCCAGGACAGTCCTCCTCTTTGCCACCTCACACCGCACGCCCTGCTTCCCACGCCACCTCATCCTGGGCCCTCGGTCACCGCATCATAGTCACCCTCACCCCCAGCTTAACAGTGACTTCCGTCTTTGGTTCTGAAGTCACTGGAGCTGTGTGGCCCTGGCTGTCCTTTGCATCCAACCATTTCCAAGCCAAAGGGAGGAAGGATCCTTGTCTAATCTGTATCAGACCAGCCAACAGAGTGGCAGCTTCATGATCTGCTCCTGCAGTCAACAGATATGTTCTCAGCATCCACCGCTCTGTGCCCAGAACATGTGCTGGGTTAAGTGGTGAATGGCAGGCAGGGCTCTGTCCTCCAGGAGCTCACACACCAGCAGGAAAGACCACTGGCCCCTCACCCAACCCTGGGAGAGGTTTTCATGCTCCCTAGTGATCCCTCCTATCCATTCATCGGAATGGGGATGAAAGGAACTTGGTACAAGTAGCCAGGTGTCTTGGTCATGGTACAGGGGAGTAGGGAGGAGAGGAATGGAGTGGCCTCATGATGGGTGACTCAAAGCGGTCCTTCTGTGTCATTTGTCAATCAGGTCCCTGGACTAAACCCAAACTCACTCTCCCTCACCTACTGCCCAGTAGGTGTTGGGGTAGCCACTGGCCACATGCTGGGGCATCTTGGCTTTGGCCTTAGCCATTTTTTTTTAATTGGGGTATAGTTGTTTTACAATGTTGTATTAGTTTCTACTGTACAGCTAAGTGGAGTTCCTGTGCTATACAGCAGGTTCTCATTAGTTATCTATTTTATATATATTAGTGTATATATGTCAATCCCAATCTCCCAATTCATCCCACCTCCTTCCCCCTTTCATGTCCATATGTTTGTTCTCTACATCTGTGTCTCTATTTCTGCCTTGCAAACTGATTCACCTGTACCATTTTTCTAGATACCACATATATGTGTTAATATACGATATTCACTTTTCTCTTTCTGACTTACTTCACTCTGTATGACACTCTCTATGTCCATCCACGTCTCTACAAATGACCCAATTTCGTTCCTTTTTAGGGCTGAGTAATATTCCATTGTATATATGTGCCACATCTTCTTTATCCATTTGTCTGTCAGTGGACATTTAGGTTGCTTCCATGACCTAGCTACTGTAAATAGTGCTGCAGTGAACATTGGGGTGCATATGTCTTTTTGAATTATGGTTTTCTCTGGGTGTATGCCCAGTAGTGGGATTGCTGGATCATATGGTAATTTTATTTGTAGTTTTTTAAGGAACCTCCATACTGTTCTCCAAAGTGGCTGTATCAATTTACATTCCCACCAACAGTGCAAGAGGGTTCTCTTTTCTCCAAACCCTCACCAGCATTTATCATTTGTAGATTTTATGATGATGGCCATTCTGAATGGTGTGAGGTGATACCTCACTGTAGTTTTGATTTGCATTTCTCTAATGATCAGTGATGTTGAGCATCGTTTCATGTGCCTCTTTGGCCTTAGCCATTTGTTTAAGGCAGCCACCAGGACTCTCCTGGGAGGTTCCTGTGCCCTACTACTTACCCCAATGTGCCCAAGTCTGCAGTGGGTACACTCGGAAAGCCTTGCTTCCCTCACATCTTTCAAATCAGCACAGGCCTGAGTGCTAGAGAGCAGCTCAAAGGACAGCTCATGGACAAGTCTAAAGTGAAATAAAGCAGCCAAACTGAACTGAGCCAAACTGAACGACCCTCTCCTAGGCACACAGGAATTGATTTGTTTTTTAAAGGAGGAATATTTCCTGATCCATCTGCTCTTCACTGAGTATCTCTTGAACTCCCAAAGGTGAGGCTTTCCCTGGCAAATTTCTGCTCTTATCGCCTTTGAACTCATAGGTGAAATTAATCCCGGGATCCCAGTCCCCTTCTCTCTCCCCCCACCTCCTCTTTCTAACATTAAAATCTGTTTCTGTCTTTCATATCCACACAGGAGGGGCAGAGCTCCACTAATGAATGTTTGAGAAGCCCTTTGAGATCCTGGATGAAAGGCACCTTATAAAATACAATAAAAAATAATAGGAGTAATTACTAGCTGGGCTAATCCCTGTAGGATAATTTGAGAGCTTTCCTCAGGCAGATTCTGAATTCATGCAGAAACACATGGATTCACGAGGCAAAACTAATTTGAGAGTTCGGGGGCCATTGCTATGCTTCTCCCATTCTAGGGTCGTGTACTAGAATCTTTCTGAAACCTGAGGTGCACTGCAGCGGGCCAGAGCTGGAAAGGATCTTTGAGATGATCTGTCTAACCTCTTTGGTGTGCAGATGATGCGGTTAGGCCCAGAGAGGCGAGGTGACCAGCTCAAAGTTGCACAGCAAGTGTGAGAGCTACAGCTCTAGAGGTCCAGTCCCTGGATACCCCAATTCGGGGGCTCCTGTTACCCCACTCTCAATCAATAACACACCCTTTCCCATCTCTGTATACTGATCACCTTCTCTTGCACAGCAGAGCATTGGAATAAGAGTCAGATAGAGCTGAGTATGAATCCTAGCGTATGAAAGACAGTAGCAGACAAGTAAGCCTCAGTTTCCTCATGCGTAAAATGGGAATAATGATGCCTTCCTATAGAGGTGCTGTGAGGAGCCAGTGAGAAGTGCACACAGGAGTACCTGGCATGGAGCACATGTTCAGTCAATGCTGCTTGAACGAATGCTCCAAGAATGAGCCTGGCAGTGCCAGGGTTTGACCTACAGTCCTTGTTTTATACAGCTATGTTCAATCTGTATTTAATGAGCACCTACTATGTGCTGATCTCTATGCTAAGCTCTCCAGGACGCTATCTCATTCAATCATCATCACCATCCCCATGAGGCCAGCAGTGTCAAATTGAGGTTCGGGGAGGTTAGCTAACTTGTGCAAGGTCACACAGCTGAAGAGGAGGCAGGACTTGAACCCGTGCTCCCAGCCACTATGTAACACTGCCTTCCCTTACAAAAAGAGGCATGAACATTGTTGTAACCACAGTGGAGCCCGCAAAGGAGTCTCTGCTGTGATACAGGAAAGGAGTGATGGAGGGGCCGGGAACAGTAGTAGCCTAACATGATCCACTGAAGCACTTTTACCTTCAAGGTTATGAAAGTAACACTCTTCTCCTTACGTCAGATTATTTCTTCTGAGCGCTGCACTGAAGCAAGCCACACGATCTCCCTCAGGAAGGGCAGTTAGTAGCTATAGCTGAATTTGGAATCAAGAAATCTTGAGACTTCCCTGGCGGTTCAGTGGTTCGGAGTCTGTGCTTTCACTGCCGAGGGCTCGGGTTCAATCCTTGGCTGGGGAACTAAGATCCCACAAGCCGTGAGGTGCAGCCAAAAAAGAAAAAAAAAAACTAGATCCGGGTCCTGGATCTGCTCCTTAGAAGCCAAGTACCTTAAGCACTCTGCCTTCAGAGTCCCGTGCTCCTGGTCTGTATAACAAGGATAACTCTTCCCACTTCACCCCTCCAAATGGGCTCTTTGGAGTCTCAAATGGGAATGAACATGGAAGTACTCTGTCAGTTGCAACCTTCTGTATGAATGTAAATCATTGCTGTTACTAGTGATAGTTTTAAGCCTTTCAATGTGATAAAGCAAGTGGCTAGGGTCCCAGGCTGGTGGTGGACTTCAGGAAGACTGACTCAACACAGCTGGCAGGCAGGGGACAATATGCATTACCCGTCTTCGAAGGACAGTTTAGTGCATTCAGAGCTCTGACCTCAGATTATTTGATTGGAAGAGGGCACTTTAGGGGCCCAGCCCTTTGAAATTCAATTGTAAACCTAATGGGTTCCATTTATTTCACGTTTCATCTTTTTCCCAGATGAGACCCAAGGTCAGAACCTGTTGTTTCACATTCTCTGCTTCTGTAAGTGTGGAAGAAACCAGCCCCTGTGAAAGGCCACTCACTGGGTGAGGCCGGCAAAGGAGGAAAGAGGCTGATGCGAGCGTTGTTAATCACTCCCGGGTGATTTCTTCATCGATGAAGACTTTCCCAAATACCACCTAGAAACTAGAATAACCAGGACTGTGCCCTTCTGAACTACCCTCCTCAGGATGGATGGCTCTGAGTCACCCTCTCCAGAGATTTCCAGGGCTGATCAAGACTGTCAGAGCTAAAGGGAACTCCCAAGTTGCCCTCTTCCAGCCTTTGGGCCTCTTGGAGAGACAGCCGTCTGACACCCCAGAGACGGGGTGCTCACTCCCTCATGTTGTTGGACACTCTCCAGCCACCATCTGCCTCCAGGTGATTCTCTCTCACTGCTCATGGGGCCTCCAGCACCACTGGTATCATGTCAACTTCAAGACACCCCTTCCCAAGACTAAATTCCCCATATTAGAGGGCAAACCAAAAGTACAACCAAAAGTGCATGGCTTTAGGCATCAGAAAGAAAGGTCTGAATTCAAACCCTGGATCAATAACTCATCAGCTGTGTGACTTTGGGAAATTTAATTAACCTCTCTGACCTTCAGTGTGCTTATCTTTAAAACAAATAATAATCATCAGTACCTTTCTGGATTGTTGTTAGGATCCAAACTAACATAGAGAACGTGCTTGCACATAGTAGGCATTCAATAGGCAGTAGTCTTTATATGGCAAGACTCATTCATTTTAGAAAACAGGTATTGAGGGTTTACTTTGTGCCAGGTGCTCTGCTGGGTGCTGCACACAGGAGAGCAGAAAAGAGGAGTGGAAAGAGAATGGGCTTTGGTGTCAAAGACCTGCGTTCTAATCCAAACTCAACCATTTACCAACCTGGTAACCTTGGACAGTGGACTGACTGAGCCTCCCTGGACCTCCCTTATCTCATCTCTGCACAGGGATGGTGTAGGTGTTAAATGAGATGATGTACATCAAGTGCTGAACCCAGGTCCTCGCTCAGCATGAATGCTGAGTAAGTGGGAGCCGCACTGCAAGATTCAGGGATGCTGAGTATGTGAAGAAGTTAATGCAAGGCCGAGTTCAGGCAGGACAGGGGATATTTTATTATGTAGAAGTTAAAGTAATCTTATTTAATGTTATGGTTCCTGACACTGTTTGGACTGTTTCCTTTGTCTACTTATTTTCCCAGGGAAATAGACTCTTGAATATAGAGGGACAAAGTCCTGTCCCTTTAGCTTTGCCGTGTTGTCTTTGAGACTAGAAGGGGGTCAAGGCTGGGGTTCAGGGCCAGCTCCATCCAGCTTCCATTCAGAGCGGAGAAACTAAGGCAGAAGATCAGTCGTGTAGGCAGGACATCAGGGAGGGGAACGGGGAAGAGGGGGCAGAAAACTCAGTAGGCACAAGGCCTCCCTGGCCCTACAAACACAGGGCAGGGACAGCACTGAGACCTCTGAGCCCATCCCTGGGGGTCATGCCCAGCTCAAGAACTGCTCAGGGCTGGGTCCATCCATCCAGGGCCTCTGTGGAGCTGAGAAAGGCAGCAGCTGACAGAGACATCACACTAATCCTAGTCTTTTTTTTTTTAATATTTTTTTTGATGAGGACCATTTTTAAAGTCTTTATTGAACTTGTTGCAATATTGCTTCTGTTTTGTGTTTTCGTTTTTTGGCCGTGGGGCATGTGGAATCTTAGCTCTGCAACCAGGGATGGAACTTGCACCCCCTGCACTGGAAGGCGAAGTCTTAACCACTGGGATGCCAAGGAATTCCCAATCCTAGTCTTTCTTCGTTTGAGCCACTGGACCCGGGAGAAGCCAGGGGGGAGGAAAAGAACAGTTTCATTTTGTCCCTATCCTGGAATATCCACGCAAAGTGCCTGTCCTGCTTCTGTTTCAGGTAATATGGTAAAGGAAAGCCGTGCTTCTCAACCTATATAAGTCCTCTGGGGTTGTATAAAAATGTAGATTCTGATTCTGTGGGTCTGGGTGGAGCCTAAAACTCTGCATCTCTAAAGAGTTCCCAGGTGATGCTGAGGCTTCCCTGAAACTGTCTGCCTATGAAACATATCCAAATGTTAGAAAAAAATCTTTAAAAAACATATTTTTAAATCAGTGGAAGAGACTTCAAGGAAGGGGAACCTAAGGCCAGGAGTGAAGCCGGCCCCCAGTCCAAGTGGATGCATGTAAAGAAACGGTCACATTCTCTGGGGGACCCTGCACAGCCTCGTGACCTAGAACTGCTATGCGTAGAACTATGCTAGGAATGGGGGAGGGGTGACACTCAGCATTAATTCTGTACCCACGCAGGCTGGGGAGTCACACTGGAGACCCCTCCATGTAAAGCCAGGATTCAGGAAGGGCTATATCCTGAGGAAAACGGTGAGAGATAAGAACAGCAACCACACAACAAAAGAAAAACAAAAACAAGGAAAAGGGTCTGTGCCAGACTTGATTTGGGGTAGTTGGAGAAAAAAATTGTCCTCTGAGATTTGAGGGCTACTGGCTGACCCTTGCTTGACCAAGCAGGAGTCTGAAATGACATGGGAGCGTGGTCTTAAAACTCCCCTAAATTATCCTTTCAATTTCAAGTGGACCCTGGTCTATTTTATGTCCTGATGCCCAGTGGAAGCAATCACAAGTCCTCCTGCAGGAATGTACCTCAAGCCAAACCGTACAGTATTATCATAGGATTCCCCCGCAAAAGGGCCTCACAGTCCAAATCTCAACGCATCCAAGGAAACAGACCACCACGAGTGAGAGGCGGCAGAAAACAGCACTCTGTAGAATCAGACCCACAAAGACTTCAGAGATTGGGATATAGACGATTGAACGATAATGTTAATATGTTTAAAGAAATAAAAAGAAAATTAAAAGTGAGTAAAGAGTAAGAGACTATAAAAACGACCAGGAAGATTTGAAAAAATAATCAAAGTGCCTACTAATGATGATTACGTTTCCCCAGCTTCCTACATCAAAGGCAACACATTTTCTATTAGAAAAAAGTTTGGAACGTGCCCATCCCCTCCCTGGCCATTAAGTGCAGCCTGTTCACACCTGTCCTGTGTCAGCAGCCGGGAATGTTATTGCAAATATTTTTCCAGAATCATCCCTCTGCCTGGCCCATCCTGTCTTGGGCTACTCCTCCTAGCTCTGGGATTCCCCGGCTTCCTTCTCCAGTTCCCAGATCCTACTTCTGGCCCTCCTCCTTATTTAGGTGACACATCCAGACAGTCCCTGGGTCCCCTCCCAACTCCACATGAGCCCCTCTTTCACAGTGGGACCCTCGGTCCCAGTGTGAGGGGTTGCAAACGTGACGGTGCTAGCAGCGGTTATAATCTCACCCCATTCTACCACCACCGCCTGCTTACCTGTTTACAAAGCACCTTTCATGTCTGCCAGAGCACTATCGTTCTCACAAACAGAGAAGAAGGCTCACAGCCATCATCAAGTGTCTAGAAGTCAAAAGAACCAGGATACAAAATAGGACTCACTCCTGTGCTCCCATCTTGGCCCCGCGCTCGTTCTGCTGCTTCACAGCTGCCTCCAATTACAGCAATGCTCAATCACCAACCAGCGCTTTCTGCTCCCTTTTTATGTCAAACCCTTACCAGCCTTCACTGATTGATCTGAACTGACATTTCCTTAGTCTTACCCAGTTGGTTGGGAAATCTCTGCGTCATAGCCAAATATATATTTATGGTCAAGAAAATGTTAATTTAGGTCCCATCTAGCTGAAGATAATCTGTCTCTGGCTACAATCAATGGAGACATAAGGACAAGTTGGCTCAAGTAAGAGTCAGTGAAAGCTTAGCAGAGAAGAGGTGTGGGAGTGAGCCAGGGTCCCATGCAGATTCCCTTCCCCGTCTCAAGGCGGTATCTCAAAATCCCACAGAAAAACATTTTATTTTACTCCCAGAAACATGAAAGACCATGATACATGACAGTATGGGTATATACTACAGATACTAGGCAAATTGTGAAATTTCAGTTAGGGTTCTGTTAGTTTTACTCCTGGGAGATTTTCCAGCCAGAAACTGAAAAGGAAATTTATGGGCGCCCTCTTGTGGGCGTATCTAGCACTGCAGGGCCGCCCCCAGCCACCCCTGCGCGTGGGGGGAGTTGACGGAGCCAGGCGCTGTTCTGTCTGCCTTCACAGAGTCTGCATTCTAGTGGAGCCAGGTGGGGAAAGGAGCAAGCAGGTAAATGGGCAAGATCCTTTCAGATAGTGAAAGAACATAAAATAGGGTGACGTGATAGAGAGTGCCTGGGTGGAGGGGGTCTGAGTAGGGGGTACCAGTTGTGTGTTCAGGGAAGGTGGCTAGGGGAGGGGATGGCTGAGCTCGGCCCCCAAGACAAGAAGTTACCGACCACGAGGAGATCAGAGACTAGCGTCCCAGGCAGTGCAAAGGTCTGGAGGCTGAAACGAGCTCGGAGTATCTGAGCACAGAGAAACCAGTGTGGCAGGTGACGCAGAACAAAGAGAAGACCACCGGGCAGTCAGGGCAAAGGAGGAGGCGTCTCTGGGAACACCCACCTCATGCAGGTGGGAAAACGGGGTCTGTTGTACCTTTTCAGAACATCTGATTCTCACCCCTGCATCCGCCCCCCCATACCAGGTCCTTCAGCAAATCTAACCAGCTCCGACTCAGACCGTCCACTTCCCCCCTCTCTACAGCCACCCGCAGCCCATTGTCCTCCTCTCCTACAGCAGCTTCCTAATGGATCTCCTCGCCTCCTGCAAGGCAGAAAAGTGATCTTTTACCTGTAAATGGATAGTAGCTCACCCTTGCTTAGAACCCTTCAATGACTGTGCATTTAGAATAAACCCAACTCAGGCCGTCCTTCTCCCTCCCTCCCTCTGCTCCAGCCATAGTAGACGCTTACCTCTTTTCTGCCACAGGGCCTTTGCACTTGCGGTTCCCCACACCAAGAATGCTCTTCCCCTGGTTCTCGCCAAGTCTGGTTCCTTTTCATCCTCCAGGGCTCAGCTTAAACTTCTCAGAGAAGGCCCCAGGTTACTCCAGATCCCATCACCATGTTGATTTCCTTCATGGTACCCACCACATTGTGTAATTATTTTATTTAATCATTGTTTTCTTGCCTTTTGTCTTTTTCCATCTTGGGTTTTGACCTCCACGAGGGCGGAGACTATAACACTTTTATCCACCACGGGATCTTCTGTGCCTCCGAGGTCCTGGCATTCAAGTGATATTTGTGGAATGAACAAACGAGCCCCAGGAGATGGGAGCCCATGAAGACCTTAGTGATAATGTAGCCCAGTAGCAATTTTTATTTTTAGCACAGAACCTCCTTCCAAATGAAATCTTGTACAGAACCTCAGTGCTGAGACAGCAGACGTGAGCCCTGCCCTCCTGGTTCTGTCTTTGTACCACCAAGAGCCCTGAGTGAGCTGAGGGTGCTACGGGCTCTTAAGAAATCCCCCCGCCCCGCCCCCGGTGGCTGAGTTGTCCTGAACGGCCCCTCAGCCCGGCATTTCTCTGGCAGTTGCCCCTGCTTTGATCCTTAGAACAGAAGCAGGATGGAACATGGCATTTCGGACTGGCATAAGCAATTTAGGAAGTGCTTAGAGTTAAACGTTTTGGAGGAAATTTACACTCGGAAACATATTTGGGAACCTGATGATTTACTCCTGGGGGGGCAGGTGTGAGCACGGTGGTTTTCACTTCAAAGAGCAGCGAATGATTGTGGGCTCAGGCAAACTGGGAGAATTCCCTGGAAGCCCTGTGTACCCAGGAGAGGGGGCATGGACCACCCGCTTCTGACACCAGGCAGCACAGCCCAGTGGGCCCAAATGGAGCATGAGACAGCAGAGGCTGGGCTCACAGGGCATCTGGGTGCCCTGGGGAAGGGGCCTACGTGTGTTGGACATCTTTTATGCCACACTTCACATATCCTAGGCTTACCTTTTTACCTTGGCCATTGCTGTGGCAACGAGCGCTACAATAATTACACAGAGTATCTCTTGCTTTCTGATGGCTACTTATTAGCTGTGTGATCTTGGGCAAGTTGCTTAACCTCTCTGTCTCTCACTTTCATCGTCTGGAAAAGGGGGGTATAATGGTACTCCCTTCATATGGCTGTAGTGAAGATTATACGAGTTAATACATGTGAAGTGCTTGTAACAGTGCCTGGCACAGAGTACGTACTACCAAAAAGAGAGACGTTACTATTATTATTATTATTATTATTACTACTCTATCTAGGGCTGGGTGCTAGAGGAGAGAGATGGGCCTCCTAACTCCGAGTCTGCTAAGTTAGGGCCTGCCGTGGATGGGAGTTGACTGCAGACCTCGGGCCTATGGTTGGGAGTGGGGCAGGGGAGCACAGGAACTACCATTTCTCGAACGTGTAGAATCTCAGAAAACTCTCAGGGAGAAGACACTCTTGCTATCTCCTTTTTAGAGGTGAGGAAACCATGGCTTAGAGAGGTAGCGAGTGTTGCCCGAGGTCCCGTGGCCAGGAGTGGCTGACCAGGGCTCCAGCCAGACCCGGCGAGCCTGGACCTGGTGCCCATGGACACCGTGGGAGGCTGCAGAGACCAGAGAGGAAAGGATGTGTCCCTATCGTTCCTTGATTGGTAGCGTCCAGAGATGGTGGAGAGGTGCCTCCCAGCCGTCCAAACACAGGGGATTGCCTGTCTGGGCTGAGAGGAAGGTGGGTCCTGAACCCTGCCTGCCTGAAGTCCAACCAGAGGGCCGGGCTCTGGGGCATGAGGGTGGGGCAGAGGGGCTGTTGGAAAGAGCACTGGGCCAGGCAGGAGTCAGGAGCCGGATTTCAGGCCTGGCTTCCTGTGCAAATACCAGCACCAAAAACAGGGCCCTCCAGGCAACGGGTGCTCAATCAATATTTGCTGAACAAATGGATGAATAAACCAATGACTGAATGACGTGGTCCCTGCTCTTGGGGAGTTTCCAACCTGGAGGACAGACTCATGAATGTCATTATAGAGCAGGATGTGCTGTGTCACTTCTATGGGGTGGCTCGCAGGGGCTGCAGGAGTCAGCCGAGGAAAGCGCCCTGTGAGCCAGGATGTATTCCAAGAAGGGAACTTGACTGGGCCTAAAGGATAAAGGCGGATCCAGGTAGCAGGGAAGAGTGGCAAGCACAGAGCAATGGCAGGCCTGCACACACAGTGCCTCTGGGGCAGCAACAGTTCAGCGTTTGAAAGGCATGTGAGAAGGTGGCTCGACACTGCACAGACCTTTATACTCTGGAACATATTCTGCTCCAGCAAGCCCCTCCCCTCCATTCTCCTAAAGCATAACTGCAAACTGCACCGTTATCTGTAAACTGGTCATGCGCCCAGCTCCCCGGTACTGGTTTCCTTTTTTTTTTTTTTAATTATTTATTTATTTTTGGCTGTGTTGGGTCCCCGTTGCTGCACGCAGGCTTTCTCTGGTTGCGGCGAGCGGGGGCTACTCTTTGTTGCGGTGCATGGGGCTTCTCATTGCCGTGGCTTCTCTTGTTGCGGAGCACAGGCTCCAGGCGCGCGGGCTTCAGTATTTGTGGCACATGGGCTCAGCAGTTGTGGCTCGTGGGCTCTAGAGCGTAGGCTCAGTAGTTGCAGCTCACAGGCTTAGTTGCTCTGTGGCATGTGGGATCCTCCCGGACCAGGGCTCGAACCTATGTCCCCTGCATTGGCAGGCGGATTCTTAACCACTGCACCACCAGGGAAGCCCCCCAGTACTGGTTTTCTTAAGTCTGGCCCCATATCAGGAGCTGGCGTAGTACAGAGAACTGCAGGGCCCCAGCCCCACGGGTGTCCTCCTTCCAGCAACTCCCGCCTCAGGGAGCTGCAGGCCGAGGCTGAACCCAGGCCTGGGCCTGCACCTTTGCCCTCCCCCTCCTCAGCCGCCTGCCCAACCCATCACCACGGCGTTCACACACCCCCTACCCGCCCTGCACTGGCCAAACATGGCAGAGGGAAGCCAGAGAAAACCAGACTGGCAGGCCTCACCAGGTGGCAGCCAGGCCTCACCAGGAATTTGGGGAGGAGAGGGTGACATGGGAGTCACTTGGGCTCCCTGAAGCTAGGAAGCCGTGAAGGGGAACTGCCCTCAGCGGGGACCCAAGGGCCAGGAGTCTCATTCTTTTCTTCTTACCCAGTAGCCCTGTAAGAGTTGAGAGAATTATACCAGCTATAACGACGCTTTATACCTTTAGAGGGCTTTACAGTTTACAGCCCATGTTTGCACAAGGTATCTACTCTAACAGAGATGCAGCAGCAGAAGTGGAAATGGGCTCGCCCTGAAGAGCCAGTTCGGGCCCGGTGCTCTGCCCCAGAGACTCACAGGGGAAGACGTGGCCTGAGCAGCTTCAGACCCTGCTGGCCTTGGGGACTTGAATTTCAGGACCAAGATTCAGAGGCTCTGAAGTGTGGGAAAGGAATGGGATGATAAAGATGATGGCGACGAGGATGAGCGCGTTGCTGGCAATCCTAGGGCTCTTACCATGTGCTGAGCACTCGCTAGTGTTTGAGGACCTCGAAACAACCCCATACGCGGGCACCACCATCTCACACGTGAAGAAACTGAGCGTCAGTGAGGTTAAGCAACGTAACTGGTAGCAAAGTTAAGTTAGTAATCCTGTTAGATCCAGGATCTGAGACTGGGAATGACCATTCCAGAGGCTGATTTCATAGACACTGCCCTACACTGGCAGGAATAGCTGTCCTTACTACCATCCATGAATAACCACCCAGAAGTAACATGGGTCCCTTTGCTATCCTACTTCAAATTGGATCGCTTTCCAAACTTCATGGACATCAGCCCCCTGCTGGCCAGTCAAGGGTGATACGAGCCCCACAATAATCATCGACTGCCACCTAGTGGCGCCATGTGGAATGTCAATTTCTTTTCTTTCCCCTCTTCATCCTATGTGATACTTCAAAAACCAGAAACCAAAATGTTAAAAGCTGACTCCTTGCTTCTCCCTGCTTCGACAACCTAAGAAGAACTGCAGGTAGATGCTATTCCAATTTTATGAATGATGAAATGAAGACCCAAGGGAGTTAAGCAGCTTCTTAAAGGTAACACAATGAGGATCGTATATAGAAGTTAAGGGTCAGAATCATTTATTGAAAGTGTGACCCTGAGTAAGACATTCTATTATTTGTTTCTGGTGGACACCAAAAAACCCCTCTGCTACAATAACAATTTTTTCTTGGCTTTATTTAATAAGAAGTTCCTCCTTTACCCATCTAGCTCCCATGCTAGCTCTACTGTATTTCAGTTCGGTATTTGAGTGAATCTGTTTCTGGGCTGTCTTTTCTAATCTACTGGTCAATTTGTCTCTCACTAGGTTTGTACCATATAGTCTTAACTGCTACAGCTTCATAATAAAGTGCAGATCCTCTCTCCTTATGCTTCTTTTTCAGAAGCATATTGTCTATTGTTGATGCTTCTTTGTGAATTTAAAAATCAGTTTATCAAAGCTTCACATAATCCGATTGAGATTTTTATTGGAGTTGCATTGACTATATAATAGAGAAACTGAAGAGAATTCATCTTTATAATGTTAAATTTTCCTATCCATGAACATATGCTATCACTTCATTTACTTAAGTAATCCTTAATGTCATTCAAAAAATTTTTCTTAAGTTTATACATTCTTTCAGATTTTTTCCCAATTACAGTTTCGATATTATAAATGGTTCTTTCTAAAATTATGTTTTTAACATTTTTATACAACTACAAAAATGCAATAATCATTTTTTTTTTTTTTTTTTTTTGCGGTATGCGGGCCTCTCACCGTTGTGGCCTCTCCCGTTGTGGAGCACAGGCTCCAGATGCACAGGCTCAGCGGCCATGGCTCACGGGCCCAGCCGCTCTGCGGCATGTGGGATCTTCCCGGACCGGGGCACGAACCTGCGTCCCCTGTATCGGCAGGCGGACTCTCAACCACTGCGCCACCAGGGAAGCCCAATAATCATTTTTATAACTAAAAACTCCTGTGTACATCTTATAACCATAAATATTAATATATCATTAACTACATTTCTTCCTTTTGGTTAGTGTTTGCCTGGTGAATCTTTTTCCATTCCTTTACTTTTAATCTTTTTGTATCCTTAGGTTTTAAATTAATATCTCATAAATAGTATATAGTTGGATCTCAATAGATTGCATTAATGGTGTAAGAGAGCCAGTAAAGAAGTACGGGGGGCACTGCTGTTTACTCAGGACAGAAGATCCCAAGAAAAGACAGATCCTGCTCTCACCACAATAAATATCCATCCACCATACAAGGAATGTAGCCATGCTCAGCGATGGGCCATAGAGGGGTAAGATGGCGACAGAGCAAGGTGGCCACAGAGAGCTTGCCAGGCAGCCACAACTGGGAGCTGTGCTGTACCTCAATGATCAGGCTGAGGCTGGACACACACACACACACACACACACACACACACACACACACACACACTGAGCTCCAGTTCTGGGCGCTCCAGTTCAAGGGAGCTGGGCAGATTACAGCTGCCCCTTCTGAAAAGAGCCACCAGTAGGAACAGACACTGAGCAGGACACACAACAGCTAATGCGTTCTGGGCTTGAGTGTTAGGGTTACCAGAGCAGGAGGACGACAGAGATGCAGCACTTGTGGCTGACAGCCAGCAGGATGCTCAGGTCTAGCATGTAGGAGAAGCAGGTGGCATGGATAACAAGGGGAAGCAGTAGGAGCACAATTTTCATTCAAGACCTCATGGTTAAAGGAGAAGAGAAGCATACAGGAAAGGCGGAGGCTGTCAGCAGAGGAAAGGGATGGAGAAGCCCACTCCATCTGCCGCTTGACCACAGAAGGCAATGAGCTGAGTCAGCGAAATCCAGGCTCAAGACCCCTGGAAAGCCATCAGAAGGGGTCCTCTTTTTTTTTTTTTTTTTTGCGGTACGCGGGCCTCTCACTGCTGTGGCCTCTCCCGTCGTGGAGCACAGGCTCCGGACGCACAGGCTCAGCGGCCATGGCTCACGGGCCCAGCCGCTCTGCGGCATGTGGGATCTTCCCGGACTGGGTCACGAACCCGTGTCCCCTGCATCGGCAGGCGGACTCTCAAACACTGCGCCACCAGGGAAGCCCAAGAAGGGGTCCTCTTTATAGAGCTCCCCTAGGGTTAGAGTAGAAGCCATCAGAAGAACTCCCCTAGGGCCAGGGTGCTCAGGCAGGCTGCAGCGGCTGGGTCCACAGTCAGGGGCCTTCTAGCTATTGCTGGACATCCCTTAGAACACAAAACACCTGGAAATGCACTGGAATCTTCTTGTCACTGTCTTCACAAAGTATACAGAGGTATTTACAAACATCAGACTTACTACCATCCTTTACTCATAAACCTCTGGTCCCAACAAGTAGCTCAGGCCCAATTCCAAGCATCCGTTCCTCCAGAGTCAGCAAGGCTACTGGGAGCTACTCTCCCCAGCCCTTTCCCTTTTCCTTTGCCTCCACACGCTTGCTACCAAAGGACCAGATGCCCGCTGCCTTTGTTCTGCATGCTCAGTTTCCCTCATAGGGCCTGCCTGCACACCCTGGAGCTGACACCAACTTCAGGGAAGTGCCTGACTCTATGACTCCAGCTCTGGATCCAGCAGAAACTCTCCAGAGACCTTCCAAGTCCTGCCCCTGCTTCTCCCATGGTCCTCACACACCTCCATGGTCCCCAGACTGAGTTGTTAATGAGAAGAATGGGGCCCTAATGAGGACCGGCAGAGATAATCCCCTCAAACTGCTGAAGGTGATGTGAAGGTCTGGGAATGAGGGCATGGATAGGAGTGACATACGGAACCAGGGACAGAAAGAAGAAAAGCAGAAATAGAGGCGGGCAGAGATAAACAGAGAGGGAACAAAGACGGCAAAACACCTAGACAGAGTCAGAGACAGGCAGACAGGGAGAACCCATCCGGTGGGCAACGGTATGGGCAAAGAGTCATCACCTTGATAGCGACACAAGAGGCTCCTTGGTCACATGGCCACCAGGTCAGTCAGAGCAGCAGTTTGGCTGCTGACCGACCCGGGGGCGGTCCTAGTGCCTCCAGCGGTCAGTGATCGCATCCTCAGACAGTGCCCCTTTTCTGAAAAAGGTGAGATTATCAGTGCAATTCCCTCCCCAGCAAGATCACCCAAAGGTGAAGCAGTCAAAGGGAGGGCTTTGTGGCGAGGCGGAGGGGGCAGCGCCAGCCCCAGGGAGGAGCCTGCAGTTCTGTTCCCTGCTCTGTGTCTCACCTTGACGTGGCACATGCCCTCCCTGACTCTCAGTTTCCCCAAATGCAGTGTGGCCGCTAATATCCCCTCCACCTGTGAGATCTGGGCACCTGTGAGCCTTGGCGAGAAACTGATGGAGTGAAAGAAACAAATGCGGGTCAGCACAATGCGGGGAGCTTCAGGAAAGAAAGGAACACCAATGCCTTTCACAGCACAGAGGTTGCTAGCACTGAATTGAATACGACCAGATCAAACAGGAAAAATCAGCCAGAGTTGTACTCAGTTAATCCAAGCCTACCGACTACGCACACACGTGTGTCCAGAATGGAACTTTTAACAGGCACTGGGATTTCTGTCTGTGATGCTCACTCCTTATAATCAGTGCCTGCCACAGTGCCCTGTACAAAGCAGCCATTCAAGAAATATTTGTGAATGAATTTATGTGATGCTTGGAGGAAAAAGAAATTCCAACGAGGAAAACTAGAGCATTGGTTGTCCCAAGTTTTTCATTCCCAGAATCCCCCCAGACCATGCTCCCTGACGGCAGATCTGAACAGCTGACAGATGGAAGGACACGGTATGAAGGACCAGAGAGGAGCTGGCTCTCCCCACTCAGATGAACCTGGCCGCGGGCTTCCCTGACCACTCAGCTGCTAGGAGCCCTGGAACTCCTGCCTCCAGGATCCTCTGACTTTCTGAGGAGCCCTTGTCCGAACAAGAGCAGATTGACCTAAATGACAAAGGATGGGAAGAAAGGAATTCAATAAGCCTTCTTTCTCCTCTACTCCAGTAGAAAGTCAGCTCAGAACTGCCTTGAAGCAGGAGGTCCTTCCTGGAGCCCCTGACTCTGTAGTAAACTTCTGGTCCTCTGGCTGGGAGAGCCCTGGAGAAGCTGCTGCCTTATCTGGTGTTGCCAAGAATCTGAGAAGCCGTGTGATTTCCTATTCAAGGATCATGGTTGCTCTCACAAGGGAGGCTCCGACCTCTTGCCCTCCTCAGCTCTCCCCAGCTTAACTCCTCTTTCCCTCACTGAAGTCATATAACTGTTTCTCCTTCCAACCAACCAGTTCAGACTAACTTTGATCCAGTCCTCCAGCACCCCATGGCAGGGCCACCATAGATCAACCGTCATTCTGATTACGCACCCTTAGTCTTCCATCCCTGGTCAAGAAGAGACAAGAGGGACTTCCCTGTTGGTTCAGTGGTTAAGACTCTGTGCTCTCAACACAGGGGGCACGGTTTCGATCCCTGAGCAGGGAACTAACATTCTGCATGCCGCACCACACAGCCAAAAAAATAAAATAAAATAAGGCTACAATCTGTTAAAAAAAAAAAGAAGAAGAAGAAGAGACAAGAGATTGGTGAAGCCCATTTTCCAAAGGGGTTTTTATAGGAAGGATCCTGCAACCCAGGGACCTTTCTGTCCCCACCTCCAACCCCAGCAATATTCTGCTTCCACTTTCCTGGAACCCCCGTGACTCTCCATGTCACTGTGGCCTGCTCCCCCACTCTCTCAATACACTGCTTCCCAAATAGTACAGGTATTGGGAAACTAATCTAAGTCAACTACAGGTACATTCTATTTCCCACAAGGGTTGGGCTTCTTAACTGTTGGGTACATTTTAAAGTGGACTTTAACCTGTCAAGTTTTCTTTGCCTTCATTTTGTTTTGCTCTTCTATTGGCAGATGTTTCTCACAGTGAAGCTTTAAAAGTTCTCTGCCCAGAATGACTTCCCAACCTTCACCTCTCCAAGTCATCTATTCAATCACTAATTCACTCATGCTTGCAGACACAAGTGTATGCACTTCAAAAAAAAATTGCTGAGCATGAGGTCAGGCACTATCCCAGGCCCTGGGACTCAAAGACATGTTCGTTATTCTCAAAGAGCTCATAGTGCAGTGGGAGAGAAATCATGTCCTCAGATGCTTAAAGTACTGTGTGATAAATGCTTTGATATGGACACATGTATGGCTGTGTGAGCAAAGAAAAGGCCCAAATGAAATTCATTTTGGCAAAAATGGGACATTGGTTCAAATAACTCAGTGTCTGCAAGAGAACCTGGCTCCAGGCATAGTAGGATCCAAGTTCAAATGACATCATCAGGATACTCCCCCTCTCCTGGTTTCATTGCACCTGCTTGGCTTTCAGTGGCTGGTGATAACTGCACGGAGTGGAATGAGAAGAGACCCAGATCAGCGATGAGCCACCACCCCTTCCAAAATATGTACCTGTGCAAGCTCATGTAGTAAAATCAGCTACACACACACACACACACACACACACACACACACACACACACACCCTCCCCGCAACACATACTCCCCCAACAAAACTGTCCTCTATAGGGACTTTCTAAATGACACTGCCCTGCATTCTCAATTCTAATGGAAAGAATTCATAACAAAATTTGGGGCCACGGAGAGGAGCCTACGTTGATGAGAATATCACAATGATGAGAAGGGGAGCCTCCAGGAACCATAAAGGACCTAATGAATGACAATCATCCTGGGATCAAGTTTGGCCTCAGAGAGATCCCCATTTGAGGTCTCCACTCTCTTTGGAACAAAACAAATCCAAGGAGAGGGGAGGGTACATGAAGGAAAGAAAGAAGCCTCCACACATACCAGGGATTTCATTTTAGATTCATCACAGCTGGAAAGCATCTCATTTTAAGGATAAGGAACTATGACAAAACAGGTTCCACAATTAATAATTATCGAACTGGAAATATATTACATATTACAAAACGGCATAAATAGTTGTATGCTTTGTATGCATGTATCATAGTATTCATGCAGTTGTTTCCATGTGACGAGAGATTTATAGTTTCATCTATATTCTATATATTCTCCTCCCAGCAGCCTGAGAGACTCTTCTGAAGTGCAGAGCTGATCAAGTTACTTCCTTGCTTAAATTCCTTAAATGGACCCCTTTGCTCTCAGAAGGAAACTCGTATTTCCTAGTATGACTACTACAAGCCCTGCATGATCTAGCAAGGGTAGAAGATAAAGTTTTAGGACAACCCAAAAGTGGGAAGTCTAACAGGGGTGCCCCATGAAAAATTGAGATCTCAAAGACTAAACCTTGGTGTAGTTTTCATTAGTGAGAAATAAAACCACCAAGAAATTGACCAAGCTTGGATGTAGGTGAAGAGAAATTTTCTCTTGAGAATTTGTAGCCACAAGACACACTGTGGTCCAAACTCACACAACCTGTTGTCTCCCTAAAAATTCAAATGACAGATGAGGTTTCTGGGGACATCCTGATAGACGAGAGCCATGTTGGGAAGTTTCCCGAGTCAATCAGCAAAAAAACCCCCACAAGTCTTCTCTAGAAGAACTCAACTATAATTCAGACCTCAAGGAATTCCCACAAATAAAGTCCCAAGGAAAGTGAGCATCTGACAGCCTAAAATTACAAATACACAAAGAAACAAGGCACCATATGAAAAGATAGAAGAAACAATAGACAGTAAAATCAGACATAGATAGACTTTGGCACTGGAATTTTCAGATGGAGAATTATAGTATTGCTATGCTTAAATAGGGTTAAAGACATAAAAGAGAATTGACAATGTGAGTCAGCATCAAGACCAAGCCAAAGCTGCCCCAGCAAATTTAAAAACAAAATCTCAAGTAGAACTTCTAGAAATTAATAATATAAAAATTGAATTTAAAATTCAGTGGATGAGTTAAACAGAAGATTAGACACAGTGGAAAAGAGACCAGAAACTTAGAAGATCCATCTGTAGAAATTACCCAGAAAGCTGCCTAGGAGCCAGAGAGATGGAAAATAAGAAAAAGGTGTTAAGGGATATAGAGAGTAGAAAGAGAAACACTAACATATGTTGAATGAAACTTCTAGAAAGAGATAATAATAAAAATGATCACAGGAGCCAATAAGTATATAGTACTTACCATGTGTCCTTGTTCTGAACTATTACATAATTAACTCACTAATGTTCACAACAAACCTATAGGTAGGTCATAATGTCATCCCCGTTTTTTTTTTTTTTTTTTTTTTTGCGGTACGCAGGCCTCTCACTGCTGTGGCCTCTCCCGTTGCGGAGCACAGGCTCCGGACGCGCCGGCTCAGCGGCCATGGCTCACGGGCCCAGCCGCTCCACGGCATGTGGGATCTTCCCGGACCGGGGCACGAAGCCGTGTCCCCTGCATCGGCAGGCGGACTCTCAACCACTGCTCCACCAGGGAAGCCCTCATTATGTTTTAATTTGAATTTCCCAAATGACTTATGAAATTGAGCATATTTTCATATGCTTATTGGCTACTTGTTTTTCTTTGAAGTGTCTGTTTACCTTTTGCCTGTTTTCATTCTTTCCCTTTTTCATTATTTATTTGTAGGAGTTTTTATGTGCTAAATATAAGTACTTCGTGAGTTATGTGTATTATAAATATTCATCTAGTTGGTGGTTTGCCTATTCATTTTTAATAGATTTTCTATTTTAAAGCACTTTTAGATTTATAGAAAAATTTTGCAGAAAATACAGGGGGTTCCCATATACTCCCTCTCCCCATCCCCACTCCACTACACAGGTTTTCCTGTTACTAACATTTTCCATTAATATGGCACATCTATTGAAACTGATGAACCGATATTGACACATTATTATAAGCTGAATTCCATAGTTTACATTAGGGTTCAATCTTTGTGTTGTAAAGTTCAATGGTTTTGACAAATGCAGAATATCATGCATCTACCATTACAATATCATATAGAATACTTTCTCTGTCCCCAAAATGAATTGAATACCTAGCATATTAATCACAGTTATTTAAAATTCCCAGTCTGATAATTCCAAATATCTCAGCCATATTCTAAATTCTTATATGGAGAATCTTATGTGGGGAATCATATCTTACATGGGGGATCAATTGATTCTGTTGTTAATACTGATAAATTACAAATTAGAAATATAAGTTTACTATTCAAATCTATAACCACTACTGATAGAATTTAGAAAAAAAAACTAAAACAAGTTGTTTCTTCTGGAGAATAGGATTCAGGAAGACTTTTACTTTTACCATTTAATTGAAACTGGCAAGAAATTGTAAACCTGTATGCGTTACTACTATGATGAAGAGAAAGGGTGGGACAGGCCATGGAGAACCTTGAATGACAAGGAAGGAGGGTGTGCTTTATTCTTGGCATTGCTGTCCAAACACACAGTTGGGCAGCAAAAGGCTCCACAACAACAATCCCTTGCAGGGACCAGCACTGAACGTGGTGGGGATGGGCAAAGGCTGAGAGATAGGAGAAGAGCTGGACCAAATGTTGAGAAACATCTCATGAGGGATCATGACTCAGAGAACTCCACACGCTCATTTGCCAGCAGGTCTCTCTACAGGAAATCACAGGGACTGTGCAGTATCTTGATAAGTCTCACCCGGGCACCAGGCTTCACCCCTGCCCCTGCTGGCACCTCTCCAAGGCAGAGAAGCATCCTCTAGAGATTGTCAATCCCACGAGACTTTTCCCTACATCATGGGTCAGCATGTCACCTCCAGCAACAAGAATGGAGGAAAGGTACATTTATCAAATATTTATTTCCAAAGCCAGCGTTGGGTTTTTCCTCTTAGTACCCATTCACATAACTCCACCTGGGGGTGGAGTATTCAGGAAGCCACAGGGGCTGCAACAGGAAAAGGCAGGAGACAGGAAGCTCCCTCCTGGCAATTCTGGGTGCTGTCAGCCTCAGCCATGAAGATCTGAACTGATGAACCAACACTGTTTATTAGACTTTATCCCTACTCTCCCCTGCTTCTCAATCATTCAAATGTGCTATCATGGTGAGAAATCTGCTGCTGTCCTTAATTCAGGGAGCAAGATAGGGCACATGCATGCATCCCAAAGCTAAAGTGATGTGAATAATCCAGTCATCTGTTTTACTTCCTTTTCAAATGTTCTTTTCCTTTCTGTATCTCTCGGGCTCCCAGCAGGAAACAGATGGCCGAATATGTAATGATTAAAAAGAGTTTAATTAAAGGACAATTTACTAATATGAGCAGATGAGGGAAAGTTACATGGGATGATGACCTCTCCCCACGGAGGAAAGTAACAGAAGGGAGCCGTAGCATCACTAGGCTTGAAAGACAAGGGAAGGAGAAGTTACTAGAACTCAGGGAGGGCTCTGGGCTGTAGCTGTAGTTGTCACTGTGGCTGTAGGAAAGGGCCACCAGACAGGGGCTACATCCCTGTACGTAGAGTCACATCATCACAGCCTGGCAGGAGAAAGCCAGGAAGCTAAAAAAAATCCCCAAATCGCTCTCCTCCTGCCTTCCCATCACTGTTAGTGTCTCCCTTCCACTGAAAGCAACCAGGAGCCAGAGGGAAAGGGAGGCCATCATGAGACACAGAGAGATCTCCCAGGATATAGAGAAGGAAACAGAAGATGTAAATGAGAGTTCATGGCAAATGGAGAAAATCCACCTCATCTTACAGCCTCATCATAGTTGGTATTTCCTGGGACTTTCTCTATCTCATTGTGATTGGATCAATCTCTCATTGTGTCTCCTCAGTTTGTTTCTTTGTTTGTTGGTACCTCTATCTGTGTCACTTCTTTGGAATAATCTCTCACTATCATCATAAATGCCTTGAGAATGGAATGCAGATATTCTTTAAAGAGGAAGGAGTACACAGGGACTTATAAGTATTTTCAGTTTGTGATTTGAGCTTCTCTAGAAAGAAATTCATTATAAGATTGACTTAAGAGAGAAGTTACTAGGACTGGACTGGTGCTTCCAAGGCCTTAGACACCAAGCCTCTTTTAAATTGCTGCTCCCATCTGCAGAGAGGTGTAGAGAGGTGACTTTGTCCCCGACGTCCTGCGTAGCTCCTGGACACATCAGCATTCCATCCAGAGGAGAAGAGGAGGAGGAAACGCACAACCCAGGAGTTGGTTACATCACTTCTGCTCACCTCCCATTGGTCAGTGCCTAATCACATGCTGCCATACAGCATTAAGGGAGGCTGGGATAAGGATCCTTTTTCTGGTCTAAAACTCTCAGAATTATTATGTGAGAGAAGAAGACATGGATATCTGGAGCCACTAGCAGTTTCTACACCTCGGAGTATCACATTCTGAGCTCACATGAAGATTTTTTCCTGGGGGCTCCTTCCATAATAAATGATGTGGTGAAGAACAGTGGAAAAGCCTCAGGCAGGGCTCGAGGAGCCCAGAGCTGGTGTTGGACCTGCTATTCACTATGTCATCTCAGGGAAATCCTTTGACTCTTTAAGCCTCGGCTTCGTCCTGTGTTAAACAGGAGCATTATAACAGGTGGTCTCTCAGAGAGGGACATGTGCTAGATGCTGAGGATACAAGAGTGAACAACAACCAAAAAAACCCAGGCAGATCTAGGTGTTACTGAGCACTGACTTTAACAAGGGAGATTAAAAAAACCCAAAAGACATACACTTAAAAATTAGAGCTGCAACCTGTGTTCAGTGCCATGAATAAGAAATACATGGTGAAGAGCGGCCAAGATAGCAAAGTAGAGACCCTGAGCTCACCTCCTCTCACAAGCACACCAAAATCACAACCATCAGTGAAAAAGAC
Organism: Tursiops truncatus; assembly: GCF_011762595.2. Lineage (NCBI taxonomy): Eukaryota > Metazoa > Chordata > Mammalia > Artiodactyla > Delphinidae > Tursiops > Tursiops truncatus. The sequence goes on along the minus strand of NC_047041.1, from coordinate 71,292,529 downwards.
TGCAACCTACCCGAAAAAGATCTTCTACAACTAAAGACATAAAGAAGGAACCACAACGAGATGGGTAGGAAGGGGAGACTCACAATGCAATCTAATCCCATACCCGCCAGGTGGGTGACCCACAAACTGGAGAATAATTATACTGCAGACGTTCTCCCACAGGAGTGAGAGTTCTGAACCCCAAGTCAGGTTCCCCAGCCTGGGGGTCCAGCACTGTGAAGACAAGCCCTCAGAGCATTTGGCTTAATTGCAGGAGCCCCACAGGACTGGGAGAAATAGAGACTTCACTCTGAAAGGGTGAACACAAAATCTCACATGCACCTGGACATACGGCAAAAGCAGTAATTTGATAGGAGCCTGGGCCAGACCTAGCTGCTGGTCTTGGAGAGTCTCCTGGAGAGGTGGGGGGTGAGATGGGGGGGGATGGCTGTGGTTCACCCTGGGGACATAGACACTGATGTCAAACATTTTTAGGAACATTCAACTGCATGAACATCGCTGCTGGTGGCTGATATCTTGGCTCATTAGCACCAAGACTGGCCCCACCAAACAGCCTGTAGGCACCAGTGCTGGAACGCCTCAGGCCAAACAACTAACTGGGCTGGGACACAGCCCCACGCATCAGCAGACAGGCTGCCAAAAGACTTCCACAGCCCACAGCTGCCTCTAGACATGCCCCTAAGCACGGCCTTGCCCACCAGAGGGCCAAGTCCCAACTCCACCCACCAGTGGGCAGGTACCAGACACAAGAAAACTACAATCCAGCAGCCTATGGACAGAGTCTGCCGACAGTAGGCCAGAGCCTACCCTCGGGCCAGCTGGGCCCTGGCCCCGCCCACTAGCAGACAAATGCAACCTTTGGGATACCTTGGACCCTACACCCATCTGTGTTAGGAACTGGCCCCCTAACATCAACGATCTGAAAGAAGCTCTGGGATCCCCGGGTCCAGCAGCCAGACTCCAGGAACCAGCTCTGCCTGCCAGGAGCCTGGCACTAACCCCAGGACCTGCTTCATCTGCCAGTGGGGGGGCAGCAGTGCCAGAGTCTTCAGGACCCTGACTCCTCCCACCAGTGAGGCAGCATTAGCCCCGGGGCCACCTAGGATCCAGCAGCTAGACACCTCACCACCAGGCACCAGTAAACAGTAGCCAGCAGCATCCACGCAAGGCACGGCCCAGCAACTAACCAGACGACTGCCCATGTAGTCAGCCCACCACAGCAGAAGGACCCCTGCAGCCCTCTTAGGGGAATCCCCTAGAGCATGTAGCTTGGGTGACGAGAGGCGAGTACACTGCTGGGATGCACAGGACGCCTCCTACAGGAGGCCACTTCTCCAAGGTCAAGGAATGTAACTAACCTACCACATACATAAAAACACAAATAGCAACGTAGACAAAATGAAGCAGCAGAGGAATATGTTCCAGACGAAGGAACAAGATAAAACCCCAGAAGAAGAACTAAGTGAAGTGGGGATAGGCAATCTACCTAAGACAGAGTTCAGAGTGATGATGAGTATTATTGGTTGTAGGTTTTTCCCTTTCATCACTTGCAATATATGGTGCCACTCCCTTCTGGCCTGCAGGAGAATGGATGCACAGAGTGAGAAGTTATAAGTTTTTAACAAAAAGTTAGAAAATATAAAGAACAACCAAACAGAGATGAAGAACACAATAACTGAAATGAAAAACAAACTAGAAGGAATCAATAGTAGACTAAATGATACAGAAGAATGGATGAGTGACCTGGAAGACTGAGTAATGGAAATCACTGCTGCTGAACAGAAAAAAGCAAAAAGAGTGAAAAGAAATGAGGACAGTTTAAGAGACCTTTGGGACAACATCAAGTGCACTAAGATTCACATTATAGGTGTCCCAGAAGGAGAAAAGAGAAAAAAGCGGCCTGAGAAAATATTGAAAGAGATAATAGCTGAAAACCTCCCTAACCTGGGAAAGGAAATGGTCCCCCAAGTCCGGGAAGCACAGAGGCTCATGCAGGCTTAACCTAAAGAGGAACAGAACAAGATACATTGTAATCAAAATGACAAAAATTGAAGGTAAAGAGAGAATACTAAAAGCAGCAAGGGAAAAGCAACAAATAACATACAATGGAACTCCCATGAGGCTATCAGCTGATTTTTCAGCAGAAACTGCAGGCCAGAAGGGAGTATATTTAAAGTGATAAAAGGGGAAAACCTACAACCAATAATGCTCTACCCAACAAGGTTCGCATTCAGATTTGATGGAGAAATCAAAACCTTCACAGACAAGAGAAAGCTAAAAGAATTCGGCACCACCAAACCAGCTTTACAACAAATGTTAAAGGAACTTCTCTAGGCAAGAAAGAAAAGGCCATAACTAGAAACAAGAAAATTGCAAAATGAGAAAGTTCACCAGTAGGCAAACATACAGTAAAGGCAGGAAATCATCTACACACAAAGTTAGTAAGGAGGTTAAAAGACAAAAGCAGTAAAATCATCTGTACCCACAATAAGCAGTTAAGGTATACACGGAACAATTATATGTAAAATATGGTACTGAAAACAGTAAGCATGAGGGGAGGAGAATACGAATGCAGGATTTTTTTTTTTTTTTTTTTTTTTTTTTTGTGGTACGAGGGCCTCTCACTGTTGTGGCCTCCCCCGTTGTGGAGCACAGGCTCCGGACGTGCAGGCTCAGCGGCCATGGCTCACAGGCCCAGCTGCTCCACGGCATGTGGGATCTTCCCAGACCAGGGCACGAACCCATGTCCCCTGCATCGGCAGGCGGACTCTCAACCACTGCGCCACCAGGGAAGCCCCAAATGCAGGATTTTTAAAGTGCATTTGAAATTAAGAGATCAGCAACTTAAAACAATCATATATATATATATAGATAGATTTATAGATATATATATAGACTGCTATACAAAAACCTCATGGTAACCACAAACCAAAAATCTATAATAGATATACACACAAAAAAGGAAAAAGAATCCAAACATAACACTAAAGATAGTCATCAAATCACAACAGAAGAGAAGAAAAGATGAAAGGGGGAAAAAGACCTAGAAAAACAAATCTGAACAATTAACAAAATGGCAATAAGAACATAGATATCGATAATTACCTTAAATGTAAGTGAACTAAATGCTCCAACCAAAAGACACAGACTGGCTGAATGGATACAAAAACAGGCTGTGTATACATGCTGCCTGCAAGAGACTCACTTCAGATCTAGAGACACATAAAGACTGAAAGGGAGGGGATGGAAAAAGGTATTCCACACAAATGGAAATCAAAAGAAAGCTGGAGTAGCAATACTTGTATCAGCCAAAATAGACTGTAAAATAAAGACTGTTATAAGACGCAAAGAAGGACACTACATAATGCTTAAGGGATCACTCCATGAAGAAGATATAACAATTGTAAATATATATGGACCCAACATAGGAGCACATCAAAGTATAAGGCAAATATTAACAGACATAAAAGGAAAAATCAACAATGACACAATAATAGTAGGGGACTTTAACACCTCACTTACATCAATGGACAGATCATCTAGACAGAAAATCAATAAGGAAAACTAGACCTTAAATGACACATTAGACCAAATGGTCTATAGAAAGCATTCCATCCAAAAGCAGCAGAATACACATTCTTTTCAAGTGCACATGGAACACTCTCCAGGATAGATCACATCCTAGGCCACAGAACAGGCCTCAGTAAATTTAAGAAAACTGACATTATATCAAGCATCTTTTCTGACCAGAGCACTATGAGATTAGAAATCAACTACAAGAAAAAAATGCAAAAAACACAACATTAGGAGGCTAAACAATATGTTACTAAACAACGAATGGACCACTGAAGAAATCAAAGAGGAAATAAATATCTAGAGACAAATGAAATCAAAACACAAGATGATCCAAAACCTATGGGATGCAGCAAAAGCAATTCTAAGAGGGAAGTTTATAATGATACAAACTTACCTCAGGAGTGTATCACCTCACACCAGTCAAAATGGCCATCGTCAAAAAGTCTACAAACAATAAATGCTGGAAAGGGTGTGGAGAAAAGGGAACACTCCCACACTATTGGTGGGAATGTAAATTGGTACACCCACTATGGAGAACAGTATGGACATTCCTTAAAAAACTACAAATAGAGCTACCATATGATCTAGCAATCCCACTCCCGGGCATATATCTGGAGAAAACCATGGTTCGAAAGGATACAAGCACCCCAAAGTTCATTGCAGCACTGTTTACGATAGCCAAGACATGGAAACAACCTAAATGTCCATTGACAGATGAATCGATAAAGATGTGGTACATATATACAATGGAATATTACTCAGCCATTAAAAAAATGAAATAATGCCATTTGCAGCAACACGGATGGACCTGGAGATTATCACACTAAGTGAAGTAAGTCAGACAGAGAAAGACAAATATCATATCTATAGCTTATATGCAGAATCTTAAAAAATGATACAAATGAATTTATTTACACAACAGAAACAGACTCATAGACTTAGAAAACAAACTTATGGTTACCAAAGGAGAAAGGTGGGGGGAGGTATAAGTTGGGAGTTTGGGATTGACATACACACACTACTATATTTAAAATAGATAACAAACAAGGAACTACTGTATAGCACAGGGAACTCTGCTCAATATTCTGTAATAACCTAAATGGGAAAAGAATTTGAAAAAGAATAGATATGTGTATATGTATAACTGAATTACTTTGCTGTACACCTGAAACTAACACAACATTGTTAAATCAACTATACTCCAATATAAATTGTTTTTTTAATTTAAAGCACTATATATTGGTCAAAATGCTTTTGGTTGGGAAGGAAGACAAAACAATAAAATAAAAAACTTACCTCAGGAAAAAACAAATCTCAAATAAACAATCTAACTTTACACCAAAAGCAACTAAAGAAAGAAGAACAGGAAAAACTCAAAGTTAGTAGAAGGAAAGAAATCATAAAGATCAGAGAAGAAATAAATGAAATAGAGACTAAAAAAAATAGAAAAGATCAATGAAACTAAAAGCTGATTCTTTGAAAAGATAAACAAAATTGATAAACCTTTAGCCAGACTCATTAAGAAAAAAGGAGAAAGGGCCCAAATCAATAAAATCAGAAATGAAAAAGGAGAAGTTACAACTAACATCACAGAACTACAAAGGATCATAAGAGACTACTACAAACAACTATACACTAATAAAATGGACAACCCAGAAGAAATGGACAAATTCTTAGAAAGGTACAATCTCCCAAGACTGAACCAGGAAGAAATAGAAAATATGAACGGACCAATTACCAGTACTGAAATTGAATCAGTAATTTTAAAACTCCCAACAAACAGAAGTCCAGGATCAGATCGCTTCACAGGTAAATTCTACCAAACATTTAGAGAAGAGTTAACACCCATCCTTCTTAAACTATTCAAAAAAATTGCAGAGGAAGGAACACTTCTGAACTCATTCTATGAGGCTGCCATCACCCTGGTACCAAAACCAGGCAAAGATATCACAAAAAAAGAAAATTACAGGCCAAAGTCACTGATGAACACAGACGCAAAAATCCTCAGCAAAATACTAGCAAATCGAATCCAACTATACATTAAAAGGATCATACACCATGATCAAATGGAACTTATCCCAGGGATGCAAGGATTTTTCAATATCTGCAAATCAATCAATGTGATACACCACATTAACAAAGTGAAGAATAAAAACCATATGATCATCTCAATGTGTGCAGAAAAAAAACTTATGATAAAATTCAACATCCATTCACAATAAAAACTCTCCAGAAAGTGCGCATAGAGGGAACACACCTCAACATAATAAAGGTCATATATGACAAACCCAATGCTAACATCATACTCAATGGTGAAAAGCTGAAAGCATTTCCTCTAAGATCAGGAACAAGACAAGGATTCCTACTCTCGCCATTTTTATTCAACATAGTTTTGAAAGTCCTAGGCACAGCAATCAGAGAAGAAAACAAAATAAAAGAAATCCAAAATGGAAAGAAAGAAGTAAAACTGTTACTGTTTGCAAATGACATTATACTATACATAGAAAATCCTAAAGATGCCATCAGAAAACTACTAGAGCTCATCAATTAATTTGGTAAAGTTGTAGGATACAAAATTAATATACAGAAATCTGCTGCATTTATACACACTAACAATAAAATATCAGAAAGAGAAATTAAGGAAACAATCCCATTTACCACTGCCTCAAAAAGAATAAAATACCTAGGAATAAACCTACCTAAGGAGGCAAAAGACCTGTACTCTGAAAACTATAAGACACTGATGAAAGAAACTGAAGATGACATAAACAAATGGAAAGATATATCATGTTCTTGAATTGAAAGAATCAACATTGTTAAAATGACCATACTACCCAAGGCAATTTAGAGTCAACACAATCCCTATCAAAATACCAATGGCATTTTTCACAGAACTAGAACATAAAATTTTTAAATTTGTATGGAAATACAAAAGACCCCAAATAGCCAAAACAATCTTGAGAAAGAACAGAGCTGGGGGAATCACACTCCCTGAATTCAGACTATACTACAAAGCTACAGTCATCAAAACAGAATGGGTTCAATAACAAAAAAAAAAACAACCCAATCCAAAAATGGGCAGAAGACCTAAACAGACATTTCTCCAAAGAAGATATACAGATTGCCAACAAACACATGAAAGAATCCTCAACATCATTAATCATTAGAGAAATGCAAATCAAAACTACAATGAGATATCATCTCACACTGGTCAGAATGGCCATCATCAAAAAATCTACAAACAATAAATGCTGGAGAGGGTGTGGAGAAAAGGGAACACTCTTGCACTGCTGGTGGGAATGTGAATTGGTACAGCCACTATGGAGAATAGTATGGAGGTTCCTTAAAAAACTACAAATAGAACTACCATATGACCCAGCAATCCCACTACTGGGCATATACCCTGAGAAAACCATAATTCAAAAAGAGTCATGTACCAAAATGTCCATTGCAGCTCTATTTACAATAGCCAGGACATGGAAACAACCTAAGCATCCATCATCGGATGAATGGATAAAGAAGATGTGGCACATATATACAATGGAATATTACTCAGCCATAACAAGAAACGAAATTGAGTTATTTGTAGTGAGGTGGATGGACCTAGAGACTGTCATACAGAGTGAAGTAAGTCAGAAAGAGAAAGACAAATACCGTATGCTAACACATATATATGGAATCTAAGAAAAAAAAATGTCATGAAGAACCTAGGGGTACACCCCTAGGAATAAAGACACAGACCTACTAGAGAAAGGACTTGAGGATATGGGGAGGGGAAGGGTAAGCTGTGACAAAGTGAGAGAGTGGCATGGACATATATACACTACCAAAAGTAAAATAGATAGCTAGTGTGAAGCAGCCGCATAGCACAGGGAGATCAGCTCAGTGCTTTGTGACCACCTGGATGGGTGGGATAGGGAGGGTGGGAGGGAGGGAGACGCAAGAGGGAGGAGATATGGGAACATATGTATATGTATAACTGATTCACTTTGTTATAAAGCAGAAACTAACACACCATTGTAAAGCAATTATACTCCAATAAAGATGTAAAAAAAAAAAAAAAAACCAGAATGGTATTGGCACAAAAACAGACACATAAATTAATGGTACAGGATAGAAACCCCAGAAAGAAACCCATCACTATGGTCAATTAATCTATAACAAAGGAGGCAAGAATATACAATGGAGAAAAGACTTCAAGAAGTGGTACTGGGAAAACTGGACAGTTACAGGTAAAAGAATGAAATTAGAACATTCTCTAACACCATATACAAAAATAAACTCAAAATGTATTAAAGACCTAAAGTAAGTAAGACCAGATACTATCAAACTCCTAGAGGAAAACATAGGCAGAACACTCTTTGACATAAATATTTTACACTGAAGCAATATTTTTTTGGATCCATCTCCTAAAGCAAAGGAAATAAAAGCAAACGTAAAACAAATGGGACCTAATTAAACTTAAAAGCTTTTGCACAGCAAAGGAAACCATTGAAAAAATGAAAACACAACCTACTGAATGGGAGAAAATATTTGCAAATGATATGACCAATAAGGGGTTAATATCCAACATATATAAACAGCTCATACAACTCAACATCAAAAAAAAAAACAATCTGATTAAAAAATGGGCAGAAGAACTGAATAGACATTTTTTCATAGAGGAAATGCAGATATCCAACAGGCACATGAAAAGATGCTCAACATCACTAACCATCAGGGAAATGCAAATCAAAACCACAGTAAGGGACTTCCCTGGTGGCCCAGTGGTTGGGACTCCGTGCTCCCAAAGCAGGGGGCCCAGGTTCCATCCCTGTTCAGGGAACTAGATCTCACATGCCATAACTAAAGATCCCGTATGTGGCAACGAAGATCCCGTGTGCCGCAACTAAGACCCGGCACGGCCAAATAAATAAATAAACAAATAAATAAATAAATTTTGTTTAAAAAACCACAATGAGATATCACCTCACACCTGTCAGAATAGCTGTCATCAAAAAGTCTACAAATAGCAAATGTTGGTGAGGATGTGGAGAAAAGGGAACTCTCATACAATGTTGATGGTAATGTATCAATAAATTGGTGCAGCCACTGTGGAAAACAGCACGGAGGTTTCTCAAAAACTAAAAATAGAACTACCATATGACCCAGCAATTTCACTCCTGGGTATATATCCAAAACAAAAACAAAAACAAACACTGATCCAAAAAGATACATGCACCCCAATGTTCGTAGCAGCATTATTTATAATTGCCAAGACATGGAAACAAACTGAATGTCTATCAACAGATGAACTGATAAAGATATGGTGTGTGTGTGTGTGTATGTGTGTGTGTGTAAATACTGTACGATATCACTTATATGTGGAATCTAAAAAGTACAACAAACTAGTGAAGTGAATATAACATAAAAGAAGCCGACTCACAGATATAAAGAACAAACTAGTGGTTACCAGTGGGGAGGGGTGAAGAATCAATACAGGCATGGGAGGAAGCCTTCTCCAGGAAACCCTGGAGATGTCCAGAAGCAGTCTAGGGTGGTGCTGAAGAGCCTCTGCCCTGGTCAGTCACAAGTGACTTTGAGAGGGACTTCCCTGGTGGTGCAGTGGTTAAGAATCCGCCTGCCAATGCAGGGGACATGGGCTCGAGCCCTGGTCCAGGAAGATCCCACATATCGCGGAGCAACTAAGCCCGTGCACCACAACTACTGAGCCTGCGCTCTAGAGCCCGCGAGCCACGACTACTGAAGCCTGCACGCCTAGAGCCCGTGCTGTGCGACAAACAGAAGCCACCGCAATGAGAAGCCCACGCACCGCAACGAAGAGTAGCCTCCGCTCGCCACAGCTAGAGAAAGCCCGCGAGCAGCAATGAAGATTCAGTGCAGCCAAAAATAAATAAATAAATAAAAAGAAGTGACTTTGAGAGGCAATGCTGCCCTGCCAGACTTGGCAATTATCCACTCTTCTCTCAGCCTTATGCCTCTGAAATGCCTCAGTGACACCCCGGTGCCTTCAAACCGATTTTTTAAAACCTGGCTCTTCTGTTTTTCTCAGAAAAGCGTTTTTCTGAAAGTAGAATATCTGTATCTCTCTGTACATTATAAATAAATTTCTCATGTTATCTTCTTTGAATCTTTTCTTATTCAAAGCTTTCTACTTCTAGTTTCATTTCAATGGGAAAAAATATTTGTCTAAAATCATAAAACCCTGTCTATAATTGTTTTCTACTTGATGATATAGAAAAAGAAGAATCCTTATTTTTCTCTGAGACTCTGTTCCTCTAAGATTCATGTTTGGGCCTGTGTTTGGAAGCATGCTGCCAATAAAAAAACTTCATTCTAAATGAGTATCTAGAGTTCATTGGATTCTCTGGTCTTTGGGAAAAGAATGTCCTTAGAGTTAGATTCTGCCTGCGTAAGAACAGTCCAGGAAATCAGGTTTAGGAAAGGTCCTCTGGAGATATTTGTCCCTGACATGGTGGCCAGTTTGCCATGGGTTCTAGGAGTGAAAAACACAGCCTTTACCTTTGAAAACTTATGAGTGGTTATTTAGCTTTTGCTCCAACCAATGGAGAGTCAAAAAATATGCCCACTAGTTCTAATTTGGCCATTGCAACTTCAGTGTCGATTTCAAAATAGAAATTACCTTGGAAACCATTTATCACTAGCTTTTGGAACAGTCTGTAAGCCTCAAGGTTTTGTACCAATTGTTCCGGCTGTGACTTTTAGTCAGTTTCATGGCCAGTCCCCAAGAGGAGCGGGATTGAAAACATTTGAACCTTCACGTCAATCGTATTGATAAAAAAGTTGCGTTTGGTACAGAATTCTTAACTGTTCTCTGCCAGTGGTTACTCATTCCTCACAGCATTCGGGCAGACAGGGAAGGGTCGCCATGAGATGGTGTGATAACACCCCCCCAGAAAGGAGAGCTAACAAATAAACTCTTGATACTTAGGAGACAATACACGGTAGCTAGGAAAATAATACCATTTACAGTTTACAGTTTTTCCAACCAAATATATTGATCATTCCTAGAACACAGCTCAATACTCAGATCTCAGATCCAGATCCAATGGTCTTCCCAGACTAGCACTCAGCTGTATCCTATATGCAACCCTTGATTTCCAAGTGCCACAGCAGGGCTTGGCTGTAGGTGAGGGCTCCTTAGCTGGGGCACAGGGTGGTGGGAGGAGACAGGAAGACAGTGCTGGTGGCCTATGCACCAGGCAGGGTGCCTTGATGCTGTGCCGCCAACTTAGACAGGTTCGTATGAGAGTCATTCCTGTGAGTCCTGTGAGTTTATTAATTGTACAGCTTTGGCTGGATTTTGTACATCACGAGAGCCCTGTGGCGGGAGAGGAAAAAATGGCTCACCTCTAAATTAAATTCAACATTTTAAGCCTTACAGAAAAATTCAGTTCTGAACATTTTTATACCCTGATATGCATGATAGCTTAAGAGTTGTGTAACCAGTGGTCAGAAGCTTTACTTTTAAATTCTACAAGTCATGTTGCATTCCTCTTGAAATGTATTTTGTGGAATATCTTGATATTTAGATAAACCTTCTATTTTGACATCCTGTCATGCATATGGGAGAATAAGACACATCAATTTCAGAAGAACTGAAGAGTGACAGATCCAACTGAGCTGCAGGCTTGGGCTATAGTTGTATCTTTAGTTTTATTTATTCGTTTTTAAAGAGAAATTGGCAAATATAATAGAACTTCAATATATGCTTGATTTTGAGGCGGGTATGTGAATGTTTATTTTCTAGCCTAAGTACCTGGTTTATAGTCATCTCCAGCACCACCCCAGCCTCACTCTGGGGCCTTGAATATCCATTTAGATGGTTAATCCAACATTCTAACCTCTCAGCTTTCTAAACACCTCCTTCCTTTAACCTTGTCTCCCACTGCCTTCTAATCATCCAGTCCTGGATCTCGTCATCACCCACAATAGCATCACCTCCAAATTATGTTTCAAGTTTGCACTGCCTCCCCTTCACCTCTGATCTGCACAATTTATTTTCCCTAATATCCCAAATCCAATGACCAGCAAATACCATCCTGACCTCCCATCTCTTGACTCAACACATCTCATTGCCCATGATTCCCTCATGCCCTCACTTCCATTCCTGCCATGTTTAGATTCCATGACCTGTTGCTATAATCACTGCTTTGCACACACCCTCCTGGCCCTTATCCCACTCCCCTCTGCCACACTCGTCAGAAAAAACCCGATTCTGGTGAAATCTGTCTCTCACTCACGCCATACTTGTTCCTAGAGACCCAAGTATGGCTGGTATGTGTGCTAACTTCTTTACATCTCAAAGGGAAGTCAATTTATCCACTTTAGCACAGATCAATTTTAAAAACAGAAACCGAATTCTATTGTTCAAAGCTATAATAATAACTAATGAAAGATTTAAGAATAATAACTAACAAAGCGTTGCTTTTGGAGAATAGCATTCAGAAAGACTTTCATCTTTTATTTGATATACTTCTGTGCCATTTGGAAAGAAACTGTAAACATGCACACATTAGAACTATAATAAAGAAAAATGGTGGGATAGGCCATGGAGGGCCTTGAATGATAAGTAAGGAGGGTATGCTTTATTCTTAATATAAAGTCGCCCAGTGCAGGCTTACTTTGCTTGGCATTGCTGCCCAGACACACAGTTGGCAGCAAAAGGCTCCACAACAACAATCCCTTGCAGGGACCCGCACCAAATCGGGTGGGGATGGGCAGAAGTTGAGAGACAGGAGAAGAGTTGGACCAAGTGTTGAGAAACATCTCACGAGGGGTCATGACTCAGAGAACTCCACACGCTCATTTGCTAGCAGGTCCCTGTACAGGAAATCACAGGGACTGTGCAGCACCTTGATAAGCCTTGCTTGGTCACCAGGCTTCACCCCTCCTCCTGCTGGCACTTCTCAGAGGCAGAGGAGTGTCCTCTAGTGACTGTCAATCCCAGGAAGCTCTTCCCTTTAGCATGAATCAGCTTGTCAATTCCAGCAAGAAGAATGGAGGAAACATACATTTATCAAGTATTTATTTCCAAAGCCACTGTTGGGTTTTTCCTCTTAGTACCCATTCACATAACTCCACCTGGGGTTGGAGTATTCAGGGAACCACAGGGGCTCCAGCAGGAAAAGACAGGGTAAAAAGACATAAACTCCCTCCTGGCGACTTTGAGTGCTGGCAGCCTCAACTGTGGGAGATCTGAATTGGGAAAACAACACTGTTCCCTCTTCCTGGATACTCTCCCTGTCCTCCGCTCCATCCCAACCATTCAAAGTTGCTGTCATAGTGAGGAATCTGCTGCTTTCCTTAATTTAGGGAGAAGAATAGGGAACACTTAATGCTTCTCAAAGCTAATGTGCTGTTAATAACCCAGATTTCACTGCTTTTCAAAAGTCTTCTCCTTTGTGTATCTGGCAGTGTCCTAATATAAAATAAGTGCCCCAAATAGATGGAATAATTGAGGTGAGTTTAATTAAAGAGGTATTTATGAAGATGGCTGGGCTAAGGTAAAGTTTAAAAGGAATGGTGACTGAGAAAAACATAATTCAAAAAGACACATGTACTGGGACTTCCCTGGTGGCGCAGTGGTTAAGAATCCGCCTGCCAATGCAGGGGACAAGGGTTCAAGCCCTGTCCGGGAAGATCCCACATGCCACGGAGCAACTAAGCCCGTGCGCCACAACTACTGAGCCTGTGCTCTGGAGCCCGCGAGCCACAGCTACTGAAGCCCATGCACCTAGAGCCCATGCTCTGCAACAAGAGAAGCCACCTCAATAAGAAGCCCGCACACCAGAACAAATAGCCCCCGCTCGCTGCAACAAGAGAAAGAAGAAACACACCCAGTCGCAAAGATCCAACACAGCCAAAAATTAATTAGTTAATTAATTAAAAAAAATTATTGAATTCTATGCTGTCTATAAGAAACTCATTTAACATCCAAAGACACAAATAGGTTGAAAGCAAGAGGATGAAAAAAGATGTTCCAGGGAAACATCCAATTTCCAGTTCATGTAAGGAGCTTAGAAGTCACCACTCTATCCTAAAAACAAGTAAAACCTGATTACATTGAAAAATCAACAACCCTTTGGATCAGTAAGAGAGAGGACAACACAGGGTAAACTATAACCCCCAAGACTGGAGAGACAGACAGGCAAATACAGGGAGTCACAAATTACTGGGGCAGAGGCTCATGAGTGGAAACCACCACAAGATCCCATGCCAGGGTAGAAAAACCTGAACTGTAATTGACAAATGCCTGGAGGCTCAGCCTGGACAAAACTGAGCGTTAAAAATGCCGGGGGGATCCAGTCATAAGTGAGCACCCACACTTTTATGAATTTTACTTCCAGAAGCTTGACCAGGTCTTCACAGTAAATCTCCTTGTGCTTCTAGCAGGGTGAGAGGAAAAGAAACCATTCTGAAATACACTAGAGTCTGTTCTTCTGTCAGGGCCTGGCCTCACGAGAAACTATTTAGCCAGAGCCTAAACTGCTGGGGTATTATCAGAGCCTAACTGACCTGGGAGAAAGGTAATACCCAACTCCAGCCCACTCTAGCCATCCTGTCCCAACCAAGCAAAGGGGGATGACTGAGAAGCACTTGTGAAGTTCAGAGTCCAGAGGCTTGGGCTCACTAAAAGAGGGGACTGGGGCTTCCCTGGTGGTGCATTGGTTGGGAATCTGCCTGCTGATGCAGGGGACGCAGGTTCAAGCCCTGGTCCGGGAGGATTCCACATGCCGTGGAGCGGCTGGACCCGTGCGCCACAGCTACTGAGCTTGCATTCTGGAGCCTGTGCTCTGCAGCAGGAGAGGCCACCACGATGAGAGGCCCACGCACCGCGGCAAAGAGTAGCCCCCACTCACCGCAACTAGAGAAAGCTCATGTGCAGCAATGAAGACCCAACGCAGCCAACAATAAATAAATTAAGTTAATTAATTAAAAAAAACCAAACGGGGACTTAATTGTGGACTATTGACCACTTCTCCTCCCACACCTCACCACCACATTACTAACGGCTTATTTACAGCCATTCATTTTATACAGCACAACATGTCTGGCAATCAAAATAAATAAACTATAATGCATACTGAAAGGAAAAAAAACACAAATTGAAGAGACAATGCAAGCATCAGAACCAGACATGGCAGGGGTGTTGGAATTATCAGACTAGGAATTTAAAACAACAACGATTAATATGCTAAGCGTTCTAATGGACAAAGTAGACAGTATACAAGAATAGATGGGCAATGTAAGCAGAGAAGTGGAAATTCTAAGAAGGAACTAAAAAGAAAGGCTAGAGATCAAAAACACTGTAACAGAAATGAAGAATGCCTTTGATAAACCTATTAGTAGACTGAACATGGCTGAGGGGGAAAAAAATCTCTGACCTTGAGAATATATCAATGGAAACTTCCAAAACTGAAAAGCAAAGAGAACTAAGACAACACACACAAACACACACACACACACACACACACACAATATCCAAAGACTTTGGGACAACTATAAAACGTGTAACATACAGATAATGGGAAGACCAAAAGGAGAAGAAAGAGAGAAAGGAACAGAAGAAATAGTTGAAACAATAATAATGAGAATTTCCCCAAATTAATGTCAGACACCAAACCACAGATCCAGGAAGCTCAGAGAACACCAAGCAGGAAAATGACAAAAAAAAAAAAAAAGCACATCTAGGAATATCATTTTCAAACTGCAGAAACATTAAAGGCAAGGAAAAAAATCCTGAAAAAAGCCAGAGGAATAAAGAACTTCAGTGCAGAGGAACAAAGATAAGAATCTCATCTGACTTCTCTTCAAAAACCACTGACTTAGAATTCTGTATCCTGCGAAATTATCTTTCAAAAGTGAAGGAGAGGGCTTCCCTGGTGGCGCAGTGGTTGAGATTCCGCCTACTGATGCAGGGGACACGGGTTCGTGCCCCACTCTGGGAAGATCCCACATGCCGCGGAGCAGCTGGGCCCGTGAGCCGTGGCCACTGAGCCTGTGTGTCCGGAGCCTGTGCTCCACAACGGGAGAGGCCACAACAGTGAGAGGCCCGCGTACCGCAAAAAAAAAAAAAAAAAAAAAAAAGTGAAGGAGAAATACACTTTCTCAGACAAACAGAAATTGAGGAAATTTCTAACCCATAAATCTGACTTGCAAGATACGTTAAAATAAGTTATTTGGAGAGAAGAAAAATAATATAGGTCAGAAACTTGGATCTTCATTAAGAAAGAAAGAGCAATGAAGAGGAATATGTGAAGGCAAAATAAAATCTTTTATTTTTCTTGTTCTGAATTGCTCTAACACAAAACAGCTTGTTCAAAATAATAATACAACAATCTGTTCAATTATGTATACTTAAGTATCTATCATCATACATACATGTTTATGTATGCTTATAAATAAGTGAAATGAATGGTAGCAATGTTACAAGGGACGGAGGGAGGAATTGGAATTATTTTGTTATTATAAGCTATTCAAACTATCTGTAAAGTGCCATAGTGTTATTTGAAAATGGACTCGGATTAGTTGGGACTGTATATTGCAAACTCTATAGTAACCACTATTAAAAAAAAAAAGTTTTTATAAAAGGAAAGGATAGGGGCGGAGCGCAGGGAGAGGACTGGCAGCGTGAACACAGCCTGAAGGGGTTAGTGCACCACGGCTAGCCAGGAATGAGTCCAGGGAAAAGTCTTGACCTGCCGAAGAGGCAACAAACTTTTTCTTCCCTCTTTGTTTCCTGGTGCGCAAGGAGACGGGATTAAGAGCGCTGCTTAAAGGAGCTCCGGAGACAGGCGCGAGCCGCGGCTAAGAGCGCGGACCCCAGAGACGGGCATGAGACGCTAAGGCTGCTGCTGCCGCCACCAAGAAGCCTATGTGCGAGCACAGGTCACTATCCACATCCCCCTTCCGGGGAGCCTGTGCAGCCCGCCACTGCCAGGGTCCCGGGATCCAGGGACAACTTCCCCGGGAGAACACACGGCGCGCCTCAGGCTGGTGCAACGTCATGCCGGCCTCTGCCGCTGCAGGCTCGCCCCGCATCGTGCCCCTCTTTCCCCCCGTTCTGAGTGAGCCAGAGCCCCCAAATCAGCGGCTCCTTTAACCCCGTCCCGTCTGAGTGAAGAACAGACGCCCTCCGGCAACCTACAAGCAGAGGCGGGGCCAAATCCAAAGCTGAGCCCCAGGAGCTGTGAGAACAAAGAAGAGAAAGGGAAATCTCTCCCAGCAGCCTCAGAAGCAGCGGATTAAATCTCCACAATCAACTTGATGTACCTGCATCTGTGGAATACCTGAATAGACAACGACTCATCCCAAATTGAGGAGGTGGACTTGAGAGCAAGATTTATTATATTTTCCCTTTTCCTCTTTTTGTGAGTGTGTATGTATATGCTTCTGTGTGAGATTTTGTCTGTATAGCTTTGCTTTCACCATTTGTCCTAGGGTTCTATCCGTCCGTTTTTTTTTTTTTTTTTACTTAAAAAATTTTTTTTTCTTAATAATTATTTTAATAACTTTATTTTATCTTACTTTATTTTATTTTCTTTTATCCTCTTTCTTTCTACTTTTTCTCCCTTTTATTCTGGGCCGTGTGGATGAAAGGCTCTTGGTGCTGCAGCCAGGAGTCAGTGCTGTGCCTCTGAGGTGGGAGAGCCAATTCGGGACCCTGGTCCACAAGAGACCTCCCAGCTCCACGTAATATCAAACGGCGAAAATCTCCCAGAGATCTCCATCTCAACACCAACACTCAGCTTCACTCAACAGCTAGCAAACTACAGTGCTGGACACCCTATGCCAAACAACTAGCAAGACAGGAACACAACCCCACCCATTAGCAGAGAGGCTGCCTAAAATCATAATAAGTCCACAGACACCCCAAAATACACCACCAGACGTGGACCAGCCCATCAGAAAGACAAGATCCAGCCTCATCCAGCAGAACACAGGCACTAGTCCCCTCGACCAGGACGCCTACATAACCCACTGAAACAACTTTATCCACTGGGGACAGACACCAAAAACAACGGGAACTACGAACCTGCAGCCTGCAAAAAGGAGACCCCAAACACAGTAAGATAAGCAAAATGGGAAGACAGAAAAACACACAGCAGATGAAAGAGCAAGATAAAAACCCACCAAACCTAACAAATCAAGAGGAAATAGGCAGTCTACCTGAAAAAGAATTCAGAATAATAATAGTAAAGATGATCCAAAATCTTGGAAACAGAATAGAGAAAATGCAAGAAACATTTAACAAGGACCTAGAAGAACTAAAGATGAAACAAGCAACGATGAACAACACAATAAATGAAATTAAAAATACTCTAGAAGGGATCAATAGCAGAATAACTGAGGCAGAAGAACGGATAAGTGACCTGGAAGATAAAATACTGGAAATAACTACTGCAGAGCAGAATAAAGAAAAAAGAATGAAAAGAACTGAGGACAGTCTCAGAGACCTCTGGGACAACATTAAACACACAAACATTCGAATTATAGCAGTTCCAGAAGAAGAGGAAGAGAAAAAGAAAGGGACTGAGAAAATATTTGAAGAGATTATAGTTGAAAACTTCCCTAATATGAGAAAGGAAATAGTTAATCAAGTCCAGGAAGCACATAGTGTCAGGATAAATCCAAGGAGAAACACGCCAAGACACATATTAATCAAACTGTCAAAAATTAAATACAAAGAAAACATATTAAAAGCAGCAAGGGAAAAACAACAAATAACACACAAGGGAATCCCCATAAGGTTAACAGCTGATCTATCAGCAGAAACTCTGCAAGCCAGAAGGGACTGACAGGACATATTTAAAGTGATGGAGGAGAAAAACCTACAACCAAGATTAGTCTACCCAGCAAAGATCTCATTCAGATTTGGTGGAGAAATTAAAACCTTTACAGACAAGCAAAAGCTGAGAGAGTTCAGCGCCACCAAACCAGCTTTACAACAAATGCTAAAGGATCTTCTCTAGGCAAGAAACACAAGAGAAGGAAAAGACCTACAATAACAAACCCAAAACAATTAAGAAAATGGGAATAGGAACATACATATCGATAATTACCTTAAATGTAAATGGATTAAATGCTCCCACCAAAAGACACACACTGGCTGAATGGATACAAAAACAAGACCCATATATATGCTGTCTACAACAGACCCACTTCAGACCTAGAGACACATACAGACTGAAAGTGAGGGGATGGAAAAAGATATTCCATGCAAATGGAAACCAAAAGAAAGCTGGAGTAGCAATTCTCATATCAGACAAAATAGACTTTAAAATAAAGACTATTAGAAGAGACAAAGAAGGACACTACATAATGATCAAGGGATCAATCCAAGAAGAAGATATAACAAATTGTAAATATTTATGCACCCAACATAGGAGCACCTCAATACATAACGCAAATACTAACAGCCATAAAAGGGGAAATCGACAGTAACATACTCATAGTAGGGGACTTTAACACCCCACTTTCACCAATGGACAGATCATCCAAAATGAAACTAAATAAGGAAACACAAGCTTTAAATGATACATTAAACAAGATGGACTTAATTGATATTTATAGGACATTCCATCCAAAAACAACAGAATACACATTTTTCTCAAGGGCTCATGGAACATTCTCTAGGACAGATCATATCTTGGGTCACAAATCAAGCCTTGGGAAATTTAAGAAAATTGAAATTGTATCAAGTATCTTTTCCGACCACAACGCTATGAGACTAGATAACAATTACAGGAAAAGATCTGTAAAAAATATAATCACATGGAGGCTAAACAATACACTACTTAATAACGAAGTGATCACTGAAGAAATCAAAGAGGAAATCAAAAAAATACCTAGAAACAAATGACAATGGAGACAGGATGACCCAAAACCTATGGGATGCAGCAAAAGCAGTTCTAAGATGGGAAGTTTATAGCAATACAATCCTACCTTAAGAAACAGGAAACATCTTGAATAAACCACCTAACCTTGCACCTAAAGCAATTAGAGAAAGACGAACAAAAAACCCCAAAGTAGCAGAAGGAAAGAAATCATAAAGATCAGATCAGAAATAAATGAAGAAGAAATGAAGGAAATGATAGCAAAGATCAATAAAACTAAAAGCTGGTTCTTTAAGAAGATAAACAAAATTGATAAACCATTAGCCAGACTCATCAAGAAAAAAAGGGAGAAGACTCAAATCAATAGATTTAGAAATGAAAAAGGAAAAGTAACAAGTGACACTGCAGAAATACAAAAGATCATGAGAGATTACTACAAGCAACTATATGCCAATAAAATGGACAACCTGGGAGAAATGGACAAATTCTTAGAAAAGCACAACCTGCCAAGACTGAATCAGGAAGAAATAGAAAATATGAACAGACCAATCACAAGCACTGAAATTGAAACTGTGATTAAAAATCTTCCAACAAACAAAAGCCCAGGACCAGATGGCTTCACAGGCGAATTCTATCAAACATTTAGAGAAGAGCTAATGCCTATCCTTCTCAAACTCTTCCAAAATATAGCAAAGGGAGGAACACTCCCAAACTCATTCTACAAGGCCACCATCACCCTGATACCAAAACCAGACCAGGATGTCACAAAGAAAGAAAACTACAGGCCAGTATCACTGATGAACATAGATGAAAAAATCCTCAACAAAATACTAGCAAACAGAATCCAACAGCACTTTAAGAGGATCATACACCATGATCAAGTGGGGTTTATCCCAGGAATTCAAGGATCCTTCAATATATGCAAATCAATCAATGTGATACACCATATTAACAAACTGAAGGAAAAAAACCATATGGTCATAATAGATGCAGAGAAAGCTTTCGACAAAATTCAACACCCATTTATGATAAAAACACTCCAGAAAGTAGGCATGGAGGGAACTTTCCTCAACATAATAAAGGCCATATATGACAAACCCACAGCCAGCATCATCCTCAATGGTGAAAAACTGAAAGCATTTCCACTAAGATCAGGAACAACACAAGGTTGCCCACTCTCACCACTCTTATTCAACAGTTTTGGAAGTTTTATCCACAGCAATCAGAGAAGAAAAGGAAATAAAAGGAATCCAAATCGGAAAAGAAGAAGTAAAGCTGTCACTGCTTGCAGATGACATGATACTATACATAGAGAATCCTAAAGATGCTACCAGAAAACTACTAGAGCTAATCAATGAATTTGGCAAAGTAGCAGGATACAAAATTAATGCACAGAAATCTCTGGCATTCCTATACACTAATGATGAAAAATCTGAAAGTGAAATCAAGAAAACACTCCCATTTACCATTGCAACAAAAAGAATAAAATATCTAGGAATAAACCTACCTAAGAAGACAAAAGACCTGTATGCAGAAAATTATAAGACACTGATGAAAGAAATTAAAGATGATACAAATAGATGGAGAGATATACTGTGTTCTTGGATTGGAAGAATCAACATTGTGAAAATGACTATACTACCCAAAGCAATCTACAGATTCAATGCAATCCCTATCAAACTACCACTGGCATTTTTCACAGAACTAGAACAAAAATTTTCACAATTTGTATGGAAACACAGAAGAACCCGAATAACCAAAGCAATCTTGAGAACGAAAAACGGAGCTGGAGGAATCAGGCTCCCTAACTTCAGACTATACTACAAAGCTACAGTAGTCAAGACTGGCACAAAAACAGAAAGACAGATCAATGGAACAGGATAGAAAGCCCACAGATAAACCCACGCACATACGGTCACCTTATCTTTGATAAAGGAGGCAGGAATGCACAGTGGAGAAAGGACAGCGTCTTCAATAAGTGGTGCTGGGAAAACTGGACAGCTACATGTAAAAGTATGAGATTAGAACACTCCCTAACACCATACACAAAAATAAACTCAAAATGGATTAAAGACCTAAATGTAAGGCCAGACACCATCAAACTCTTAGAGGAAAACATACGCAGAACACTCTATGACATAAATCACAGCAAGATCCTTTTTGACCCACCTCCTAGAGAAATGGAAATAAAAACAAAAATAAACAAATGGGACCTAATGAAACTTAAAATCTTTTGCACAGCAAAGGAAACCATAAACAAGACCAAAAGACAACACTCAGAATGGGAGAAAATATTTGTAAATGAAGCAACTGACAAAGGATTAATCTCTCCAAAATTTACAAGAACTCATGCAGCTCAATAACAAAAAAACAAACAACCCAATCCAAAAATGGGCAGAAGACCTAAATAGACATTTCTCCAAAGAAGATACACAGAGTGCCAACAAACACATGAAAGAATCCTCAACATCATTAATCATTAGAGAAATGCAAATCAAAACTACAATGAGATATCATCTCACACTGGTCAGAATGGCCATCATCAAAAAATCTACAAACAATAAATGCTGGAGAGGGTGTGGAGAAAAGGGAACACTCTTGCACTGCTGGTGGGAATGTGAATTGGTACAGCCACTACGGAGAACAGTATGGAGGTTCCTTAAAAAACTACAAATAGAACTACCATATGACCCAGCAATCCCACTACTGGGCATATACCCTGAGAAAACCATAATTCAAAAAGAGTCATGTACCAAAATGTTCATTGAAGCTCTATTTACAATAGCCAGGACATGGAAACAACCTAAGTGTCCATCTTTGGATAAATGGATAAAGAAGATGTGGCACATATATACAATGGAATATTAGCCATAAAAAGAAACGAAAATGAGTTATTTGTAGTGAGGTGGATGGACCTAGAGACTGTCATACAGAGTGAAGTAAGTCAGAAAGAGAAAGTCAAGTACCGTATGCTAACACATATATATGGAATCTAAGAAAAAACTGTCATGAAGAACCTAGGGGTAAGACAGGAATAAAGACACAGACCTACTAGAGAATGGACTTGAGGATATGGGGAGGGGGAAGGGTAAGCTGTGACAAAGTGAGAGAGTGGCATGGACACATATACACTACCAAACGTAAAATAGATAGCTAGTGTGAAGCAGCCGCATAGCACAGGGAGATCAGCTCAGTGCTTTGTGACCACCTAGAGGGGTGGGATAGGGAGGGTGGGAGGAAGGGAGACGCAAGAGGGAAGAGATATGGGAACATATGTATATGTATAACTGATTCACTTTGTTATAAAGCAGAAACTAACACACCATTGTAAAGCAATTATACTCCAATAAAGATGTAAAACAAAAAATGGAAAGGATAAAGTGTAACTTTTATGCTAAGAAAGGAGAGAAAATGCTAAGAAAGGCATGCTAAGTGACATGCTAAGAAAGTACAAATAGAATCACATAAAATGCTCAGTTAAAACCACAAAAGGCTGAAAAAGTAAAAGACAAAAATAGGAACAAAGAATAAGGGCAACAAATAGAAAACAGTAACAAATATGGTAGATATTAATCCAACTACATCAATAATCACTTTGAATGTCAATGGTCCAAATACACAATCAAAAGACAGATTGCCAGATTGAATCAAAAAACAAGACCCAACTATATGCTGTCCATAATAAATCCACTTTAAATGTGCAGACACATGCAGATTAAAAGTAAATGAATGGAGAAAACTATACCATGCTAACACACATTTTTAAAATCAGGAGTAGCTATATTAATTTCACATCAAGCAGACTTCAAAGCAGGGGAAATTTCAGGGATAAAGAAGGGCATTACATAATTATAAAGGGGTGAATTCTCCAAGAAGATATAAAAATTCTTAATATCTATATGCCTAAAAACAACATCAAACTACATGAGGCAAAAGCTGATAGAACTTCAAGGATAAATAGAGGAATCCATTATTATAGTTGGATACTTTCACACCCCTCTATCAGAAATGGAAAGATTCAGTGGGCAGAAAATCAGTAAGGACAGAGTTGAACTCAACAACATCATAAATCAACTTGCTATCATGGACATCTATAGACTGCTTTATCCAACAACAGCAGAATACACATTCTTTTTATGTTCACATGGGACATTCATCAAGATGGGTCACATACTGGGCCATAAAACACACCTTAACAAATTTAAAAGAATATAAATCTTTCAGTGTCTGCTCTCAGACTACAATGGAATTAAGCTAGAAGTCAATAACAGAAAGATAACTGGAAAATCCCAAAACACATAGAGATTAAACAACATACTTCTAAATAACACATGGACCAAAGAAGAAAACTCAAGATAAATTTTAAAATATTTTCAAATAAATTAAAATGAAAACAAAACTTATCAAAATTTGTGGGATTCAGTGAAAGCAGTGCTTAAAGGGAAACTTATAATGCTGAATGCATATATTAGAAAAGCAAAAAAAAGAAGAGCAAATTCAGGACTTCCCTGGTGGTCCAGTGGTTAAGAATCCACCTTCCAATACACGGGACTCGGGTTTGATCCCTGGTTGGGGAACTAAAATTCCACGTGCCACAGGGCAACTAAGCCCATGTGCCGCAACTACTGAGCCCATGCACTCTAGAGCCCACGCACCACAACTAGAGAGCTCACATGCCGCAACTACTGAGCATGCATGCTCTGACGCCTGCACACCACAACTAGAGAGAAGCCTGTGTGCTGCAATGAAGAGGCTATGTACTGCAACAGAAGATCCTGTATGCCACAATGAAGATCTCACGTGCTGCAACTAAGACCCAATGCAGCCAAATAAATAAATAAATATTTAAAAAAAGAAGAGCAAATTAAATATAAAGTAAGCAAAAGAAAAGGAATAATAAAAATAAAAGTAGATATCAATGAAATTGAAAATAGAGAATCAATAGAGAAAATCAATGAAACCAAAAGCTGTTTCTCAAACTCAAAGATATAGAGAACAAACTTGTGGTTGCCAAGGTGGAGGGGGGTGGTGGAGGGATGGACTATGACTTCGGGATTAGCAGATGCAAACTATTATATACAGAATGGATAAACAACAAGGTCTTACTGTATAGCATAGGGAACTATATTAAATATCCTGTGATAAACCATAATGGAAAAGAATATGAAAAAGAATGTATATAAATGTATAACTGAATCACTTTGCTCTACAGCAGAAATTAACACAACATTGTAAATCAACTATACTTGAATAAAAATTTAAAGCTATTTCTTTGAAAAGATCCTTAAAATTGATGTCACTGGCCAAGCTAACTAGAAAAAAAAAAGAGAGGACACAAATTACTAATATCAGAAACAAAGGAGGGGACATCACTACAGATCCCATGGACATTAAAAGGACAATAAAGGAATACTATACAAATCTATGCCCACAAATTTGATAACCTACGTGAAATGGATGAATTTCTTGAAAAACACAGTCTGCCAAAACTCAGACGAGAAGAAACAGACAATATGAATAGACATATATATTAAAGGCATTGAATCAATAATTAATAACCTTTCAAAACAGAAAGTGCCAGGCCCTGATGAGTTCACTGATGAATTCTACCAAATGTTTAAGGAAGAAATTTTACCAATTCTCTACAATCTTATTTGGAGGATAGAAGAAGAGGGACTACTACCTAACTCATTCTATGAAGCCAGCATTGCTCTAATACCAAAACCAGACAAAGACATTACAATAAAAGAAAATTACAGACCAATATCTCTCATGAACATAGATGCAAAAATCCTCAACAAAATGTTAGCAAATAGAATCTAAAAAGGGCATTAAAAATTATGCACCGTGGCCTCTTGCCTTCCAAGATGGCCCACACTCTGTCTATGGAGTGTGTATCTCCCTGAATAAACCTTCTTTCACTTTACTATATCTTGCTCTTGAATTCTTGCCTGCACAAAGCCAAGAACCCACACTTGGCGGCCATCCCAGGGTCTCAGACATGACTTGGGATGTGACCATCCTCTCGCACCCCACTCTCTTTCCTGCAACATCTTTCCTGGCACCCAATGCGGGTCCTCAAAGGCCATAATCTCGATCCGCCTATCGGGCTATGGCTCCCCTCTGAAGGGTGGCTGGGCCTTATCCTGAGCCACGTAGATTCAAGTAGCCCATTAAGTGGCAGCTGACGTCGCCTGCAGGATCCGGCAGAGACCAGTTCTCTGGCCGCGAAGAAGCACACTGAGGCCAAGCTTTTCCCCTTCAGTCTTTCTCATTCTCCTATTGCTCTATCTCTTTGGACTTGAAAAGATCCACCCAGACGACCACCGAACATCCAAATTAAGACTGCGTGGCAAGTAACTGACAACTTGGTTGGGTCTAAAGAACTCCTGCCAGGGGGCTTATCTGGTGGCACAGTGGTTGAGAATCTGCCTGCCAATGCAGGGGACATGGGTTCGAGCCCTGGTCTGGGAGGATCCCACATGCTGCGGAGCAACTAGGCCCATGAGCCACAACTACTGAGCCTGCGCGTCTGGAGCCTGTGCTCCGCAACAGGAGAGGCCGCGATAGTGAGAGGCCCACGCACCGCGATGAAGAGTGGCCCCCGCTTGCCACAACTAGAGAAAGCCCTCGCAGAGAAACGAAGACCCAGCACAGCCAAAAATAAAAAAATAAAATAAATTAAAAAAAAATTATGCACCATGGCCAAGTAGAATTTATTCCAGATATGCAAGGCTGTTTCAACATTTGAAAACCAATTAATGTAATCCATAACATCAACAGAGTAAAAAGGAAAAATCACATTATCATTTCTATAGATGCAGAAAAATCATCTGATGAAACCCAACATCATTCATGATAAAAACTCTCAGTAAACTAGAAATAGAGGGGAATTTCCTCAACTTGATAAGGACTATCTTGTACAGCTAACAGCTACAAGCTGTACAAAAATTGTACAGCTAACAGCATACCTGAAACTTTCCCACCAAGAAACCTGAAGCTGTCCCACTAAAATCAGGTACAAGGCAAGGATGTCCCATCTCACCATCCCTTTTCAACATTGCTGAAGTCCTTGCTAATGTAATAAGGTAAGAAAAGTAAATAAAAGTATATAGATTGGGAAGGAAGACATAAAACTGTCTTTGGTTGCAGATGACATGAATGTCTATACAGAAAATCTAAAAGAATTACAAAAAAAAAAAACAACCTAGAACTTATAAGCAATTACCGTAAGGTTGCAGGATACAAAGTTAATATACAAATGTCAATTGCTTTCCTATACATCAACAATGAACAAGTAGAATTTGAAACTAAAAATATTATTTACATTAGCATCCTCCAAAATGAAATACTTCAGTATAAATCTAACAAAATATGTATAAGATCTATATAAAAAAACTACAAAAGTCTGATAAATGAAATCAAAGAACTAAATAAATAAATAGTCCATGTTCATAACTCAATATTTCTAAGATATCAGTTCTCCCCAAGTTTACCTATAGATTCATCAATCATTTCTATAACACAGGTCAGTACTCAGAACTCAGGTACCCTGACTCCAGATCCAGTGCTTTCCAGCACTCTGTTGTCCAGCACTCTGCTGAGTCTGTATCCTACATGCAACCATTGATTTCTAAATGCTGCAGTGGGGTTTAGCTGTAGGTGAGGGCTTCCTCAGCTAGAATGCAGGGTGGTGGGAGGAGGCAGAAAGACAGTGTTGTAGCCAATGCACCAGACAGGGTGCTCTGATGTGATGCCACAAACTTAGACTGAGGGTTCTTATGAGAGTCAGCCCTGTGAGCTGTGATTTCATCAACTGTATAGCTTTGGCTGAAAATGTCCATCATGAGGAGCCTTGCAGAGAAATTTCAAAATAACTTAGAGCTGGATGCTTAATCTCAGTCCCTGCAGCCCACACTGAACACACTTGGCTGCAAAATTCCTCTGTTATAACACTTATAATATTGTACTGTAATGATTCATTTATATGTCTCCCTGCTCCACCACACTGTGAGGTCTTTAGGGAAAAAAAGCATTTCTTTGAATCCATAGTGCATGGGACTGGACCTGCAATTTAGAAGATGCTCGGTGACTATTATTCTCAAGTAGCTCCCACCTGAACCCAGGGTTGTCCAGCATCTTGAAAGAATGGCTCAGTCACCAGGTCTCCTTCAGGCACCTCCTACTCAAGAGGACAGAGAGTGTCCTCTGGAGTTGGTCAGTGTGAGGAAGGTGCTTCCCTTTCATTGCAAGTCTGCTTGCTGCCTCTGGGGAGAAGAATGGAGGAAAGAAAAGGGTTTGTTCGTGAGTTGCCTTCTTTCCAAAGCCAGTGATGGTTTTTCTTCCTAGATTCACCTTAGGGTGGATCATGCATGATATTCAGGAGTTTTCTTCAGGAAGAGAGCAAAGATATGAAAGTCCCTCGTGGCACATTTTGGGAGGTGTCATCCACAACTGCATGAATTCAACAAACATTATCTAAACCTACCTGATAAATCACTATGCTATTTCTTTATAGAGCAAACACCTTTTAAGTAAATCTCTGGTTAATAGAATCTATCTGTTTAACCAAGCCTGTCCATTCCATTCAGAAAATATACTGATTGATGTCCAGTAAACGCTGAGTCCTCAGGACCATTCCCTGATTATCTAGTACACCTGGACATTATAGCACT
The DNA here is from genome assembly GCF_011762595.2 of Tursiops truncatus. Lineage (NCBI taxonomy): Eukaryota > Metazoa > Chordata > Mammalia > Artiodactyla > Delphinidae > Tursiops > Tursiops truncatus. Next base: position 71,264,418 of record NC_047041.1, on the reverse strand, counting down.
GTGTTATCTGCTTCACAGGAACCAATTGGGCCTGTTTCCAACCCTCCTTATGCCAGTTGGACTTGTTCATGTAATTATCTAATTTATCAAAGTACAGTATAAATCAATGAAATATGAATATGTAAAGAGAATTATACTTTTGATGAAAATTAATATGCATGCTTTAAAGGGCAATAAAAGCTAGTCTCAAGATTATTGTAATTTCATTAGGAATGAGCCTGACAACTATACAAGATTGAAAAAAATTAGCCATATTGAAAAATATCATCAAGCGGAATACTATACATGACATTAAGATCTCTAATAAATCCAAACTGCAAATCATAGACAATGCTGAATGAATGTGTTTTCTGCAAGAAAGAGCAGAACTATACCTTATGATCCATAATCAAAGGAAAATCCTTCTCTCTCCCTTATTTTGGTGAATGAATTCTAGGTTAAAATAAAATATTCCTATTACCAATGTATCCTTTTTTAATAATTGCCCTTTAACAGACCATTGCAATTAACCTATCTACTGCTACTCTTGAAGATATCATTAAGCAGGCTTCTCATAGCAGACTCACTCAGTCATTCTTCTGTTCTTTTTATAAATAATAACTGAAGATCTTCAATGTTCCAGCCCCTGTACCAGGCCCTAGAGGTTCAAAGACAACATATTCATCTTCAAGGAACTCAGTCTGTGGAAGGAAGGAGCCTAGTGTGGGACAGGCTGCCATACAATGTGATCCATGCTATCACAGAGTTGTTTGGGAGTCAAGGGTGCTCAGAAGAGGGGTCATTTAAAAATCCTAAATTGCTTCCATCCTGAAGAAGGATGTCACACCCAACTGCCCAGGTAAAGCATGGCAGTATGAATACAGGTGGCTCCCATGATGGACAACATCCTCCGCAAAAGGTTTACAGTTGATGAAATCATTAGACTCACTGTGCCGAATCTTCTAACAGCCTTCAGTCCACACTCTGACATCATACCAGTGCACAATGCATGAAAACATTTTTCAAGTAGAGTCCCTGCAGGTGCTAAGGCCACAGGCATTACACCTCTACTTATTCCCATTACCCTATATTCCAGCAGAGGAAGCCCTTGCCTCCAGCCAAGTCCACCTCAGCATCCAAATATCCTGGGATAGGCAGGAATATAGAACCTGCCAGTGCTAGACTGGGAAGAACACCTGGAGTGTTCTTCAGAGTGTTCTATCAGAAGACCTGGAGTCAGGGAACCTGGATTCTCATGCTAAATCTATGAGCAACTTGGGTCACAAGCCCATCCTAGGCAACCCAAGCAGATATTGAGGTAACAGGATTGCACCAGTCTGAGTTTTATGACATTTGTGGTTGGGTACCTGTCTTCAGAATAAGGCAGTAGGATTTGACTTCACCATGGACATGGACTGAAGGTCACTTCAGTTGTAAGTCAGGCAGCCTCAGAAGTTCATGTCTCTACACTCTGACTATAATCATGAGCATACACTCTTCTCATGTGAAGGTGTATTTGGCAGCTACCTGGAATTCAGGAAGGTTGCTTAATGCTCTCTCTGTATGATAGTAAGGTATATATTAGACACCAATATTGTCAATGTACCAACGCTGGCTGTAAAAATAGATGAGATTTGGTTCTTGTTCTCCGGGAGCTTATAGTAGAATATGGAAGAACGGATCTTATACACACCTAACATATTGTTACAATTGGCTCTGAATTCTTCCAGGATACAACCACAGAGATGGGGAGCAGAGAGGGAGAAGGCCTCGTTAATAAGTATGTACGTGGTGGCAAGTGGATCAGGGAAGGCTTCTTGAAATACCTGGAGTTTGAATCAATGATTCTACAGTTTACCAAGCAAGTAACCTGTGCCCCTTTTGCCAGCCACACCAACCTTTTGAGGTAGGCAAGGAAAGATAAATAGGACCTGGACAGATGGAAATGTGAGAAAAAGCAATTCATAGTGGCATTGCTAGTGAAAGCACCGAGGTTGTTTAGAAAATGGTGATCAGTATGTAAATAAGTTTTATTCCCTGTGACACCCCAAGTATTTGGTCATGGTTGCTAGATCCCTTTTAAGAAGGGTCACAAGACTGGAGTACTGTAAGCAATGAGCAATGTCTCTCATGGCCCTGAAGTGACAGAGGTTGGCATAAGTTTTGCAAAATTAGTTGGAGTCAATTCTACAATATTGTCAAGTCCAGAGACAGCCAGCAAAGTTACCCCAGCAGGACAAGCAAAAAAAGCAAGTCCTGCTCTCCTGGAATATATCCAACCCTCCGGGGTCAGAAATCACAGCTAGAAACAGTAGGAACGTGAGACAAGGAGAAATGTGGGGATCAAAAGAGAGAAGCAACAGAATGTACCCTCTTCTCTGCTGCAGACTTTTTGCCTGCAAAGGTCAAATTGGGAGCAGGGGAGATGGTTCATCTTTAAATTGAATTTGATGTTTTATTCCTCATATAAAAATTGAACTCAAAGTTTTAACAACTTTGATATGGATGATGGTGTAAGAGTTGGTAACCAATTATCAGAAATCTCCTACTTAAATTCTGCATGTCACTTGTATCTTTTTCAAAATGTAGTGTCTATAGTATCTTGATGTTTAGAGCAAAACTTCTGTTTTAATATCCTGTTACACACATGAGAGAATAATGCGTGTCATCTTCAGAAGTTCTGAAGAGATCATTGGCAGAAGAGATGCAGGTTTGGGCCTCCAGAAGAATCTGTAGCATTTTAGTTATTCATTTTTAAGGAGAGATTGGAAACAAATATGACAAAATTTTTATATATGCTTAATTTTGATGGTGAGTATGTGAATGCTTATTACATCATATTCTAGCAGTGCACTCGGTTTATAGATTTCTCTCCAGCATAACCCTGTCCTCATTCTGTGTCTTCAGTATCCATGTAGGTAGTGAATCCAACAAACTAACCTTTCAGTTTTCTTAACTTTTCATTCTGAATGAATTATAGACGAATGCATTGCAAAAATAGTACAGAGAGTCCTGTGTACCAATAACCAAGCCTCTACCAATGGTGAAATCCTCATAAATAAAGTACATTATCAAAACCAAGAAACTTCCCTTGGTACAATAAAATTATCCACACTACAGATCTTACTCAGATTTCACCCATTTTTGCATGACTCATTTTTTATGCCACTATGTTTAATTCTAGGGCATTTTATCACGTGCATTATATTGTATAACCACCACCACTTTCAAGATATGAGACTGTTTCTTCACCACAAAAAAACTCCCTTCAGCTATGTATTTATAGTCACACCGACCCCATTCCCCTTCCCAAACCCCTAGCAACCACTGATATGTTCCCCATCTCGATAATTTTGCCATTTCAGAGATGTTATATAAATGGAATAATACACTATCAAACCTTTTGATTTTGGATTTTTTCATTGAGCTTAATATCCTCAGGAGCCACCCAAGTGATTGTATGTTTCAACAGTTTGTTGCTGATTTTTTTTAATTGTTGAGTAGTATTCCATGGTATAGATATACTACGTTTGGTTTCAATATTCACCAGCGGAAGGATATCTAGTTTGTTTTCAGTTTGGCTATTATAAATAAACCTGTCATGAACATTTGTACATAGGTTTTTATGTGAACAAAAATTTTCCATTCTCTAGGATAAATGCCAGGAATAGATTGCGGGGTTGTATGGTAAGTGTACGTACAATTTTTTAAGAAAATGCAAAAGGGTTTTCCAGTGTGGCTGTACCACCTTACATTCCCACCAGCAACATATGATATGAAAGATCCAGTTTCTCAAATCCTTATCAATATTTGAAACTACCAGTATTTTTTATTTTAGCCGTTCTAAGAAGTGTGTAGTATGTAGTGTCATTGTGGTTTAAATTTGTACTTCCCTAATGGTGAGGAACGCCGAACATCTTTTCACGTGTTTATTTGCCACCCATGTAAGCATCTTCACTTGATGTGCGCATCAAGTCTTTTACCCTGGTTGAATCTGACTCCCACTAACTCCATGCCTGTTGCCAGGGAGCTGAGAATGGGTGAAAAACAACATCCAACTATGCCCAGCGGTTTCAGTTTCAATGTATGTCCACACACCTCAGGTATCCACTTGGCTCTGCTGAGTGATTATGTAATGTTTCTATAATTACCCTCTCCAAGGGAAATATTTCACACCATCTCTCCCCTGAAATCTCCTCTTCACTATTTTATCACTCTCAGATGATGCTCTGCTGAAAATTTCTCCATCTCCTGACACCAAATCTATCAGCCAATCTGCCTCTGAGCTCATTTCTCTGCCTTTCCTGTCATGCCAGGGAACAGTTCTGCACACTCCTATCCTAAGCCATCCTTTCTACCTGTGTGCCGGTTCCCACCCTGCTCCTACACAGAAACACCTTAGACAATGATTATCCCCCCCACCTGCATCTTCAGTGATCCTTCTCTATTGGATCATCCCTGCAACATACAAACATGGTATTCTATCTCCTGGCTTAAAGACCACCCAGGTCTCCATTCTCCTCCATCCACAGCCTGATTCCTCTGCTTGCCTTTATAGCAAATCTCTTTTCTCTCTCAATCTATTCCTACATCTCTCTCCTCCTCCTTCTCCTCTTCTCCTCTTCCCTCAACTCCCTCTTTCTCTCTCTCATCTTTTTATATCTGTCTCCTCTTGGTTATATCATTAAATTTATTTTCCTTGTTTCAAAATTTTATTGTTGAAATAGCAATACATTCATAGTTTTAAAAAAATTGTTTAAAACATACATTGAAAATGGTCATTCCATTCCAGGCCTTCAGGCATCTATGCCTTCCCCACAAAGACAAATATAGTTATTATGGTTATTAGTTTTAAACCTTTCCAGAGATGTTTAATCTAAAACAAGTGTGTATCAATATATTTGTATGAGAAGGAACAGTATATGTAACACTTATATTATATATTATACATATATGTATGTATAATATTTAGAATTATTCATACATATGAATATATGTATATATTCATACATATACTTATTGTTCTATGTTCTTTTTTTAACTTGCTATATCTTGGAGGTCCTTCCATATCAGGTTTGTTGCTCTTTTATACAGCTATACAGTATTCCATTGTATGGACTGACCATAATTTACACAGTATTGATAGCCATTTTGGCTGTTACTAATCCTTTTTATTGCAAATAATTCTGCATTTATGAACTTTGTACATATGTATCTTGCATATGTACAACTATAATCCTAAAATTAAATTCCTTGATGAGGAATTACAGGTAGAAAAATTATGACACTTCATATATGTTTATATATGTTGCAAGTTGCCCTTCCTGGAAGCTATATCAATCTTCACTCCCACCAGAAATGTGAGAGGGCCTTGTCCCCAGACTATACACACAGTACACTACCAAACTACTGGGTCTTTCATATTTCAATAAGTAAACGATAACCCTGTGCAATTTTAATTTGCATCTCTCTTATTATATGTGTGGTTTCTCATTTTTCTGTATGTTTGAGCCATTTTTATTTTCTAGAAATTGTGAATTTGTAACTTATAGTCATTTTCTTATTGGTTCACTGGATTCAGAATTATCATTTTACAGGAACTTTTACAAATAGGAGGAACTCTTTTTTTATAATTTATTTTTTTAAACTTTTATTCATTTATTTCTTTATTTATTGGCTGCATTGGGTCTTCGTTGCTGTGCCTGGGCTTTCTCTAGTTGCGGCGAGCGGGGGCTACTCTTCGTTGGCACGGGCTTCTCATTGCAGTAGCTTCTCTTGTCGTAGAGCACAGGGCTCTAGGCATGCGGGCTTCAGTAATTGTGGCACGTGAACTCAGTAGTTGTGGCACACGGGCTTAGTTGCTCTGAGGCATGTGGGATCTTCCCGGACCAGGGACTGAATCCATGTCCCCTGTATTGGCAGGCGAATTCTTAACCACTGCGCCACCAGGGAAGTCCCGAGGAACTTTTTTTTTTTTTTTTTGCGGTACGCGGGCCTCTCACAGTTGTGGCCTCTCCCGATGCGGAGCACAGGCTCCAGACGCGCAGGCTCAGCAGCCATGTCTCACAGGCCCAGCCGCTCCACAGCATGTGGGATCTTCCCGGACTGGGGCACGAACCCCTGTCCCCTGCATCGGCAGGCGGACTCTCAACCACTGCGCCACCAGGGAAGCCCCCCAAGGAACTCATTTTTGATATGAGTTACCAATATTTTCGCAACTTGTTACTTATCCTTTAATTATGATGGTTCATGTCACGGCAAAAATTTTCATTATGTTCTTGTCTTTATTAATCCTTTCCTTAATGTCTTCTGAACTTTGTGCCATACTTTGAGAGTCTTCCCCGCTTTGATTTAAAAAGAATTTTCCTAAGGTTTATCCAAGTACTATCATATTTTCATTATTTATTTTTAAGTATTTAGTATATTTGGACTTAACCAAAAATCATATATAAGTATGTTCCAACTTTATTTTATTTTATGTGACCATCAGTTGCCTCAATCCCATTCATTGACTACTTCATGTTTTACCCACTACTTTAACATACACCATTCGTCATAAATTTCCATATGCATTTGTGTCTAATTCTGAGACTTCTCCACTTATAAGTTGTTCTATGTATGGATCAGTACTGCAATATTGTACTCATTCAGGCTTTATGCTATGTTTCAATCATCCTCAGTACTCTTCTCTTTCAGAATATGTAAATGGGGTTTATATTCCATTATTTCTTCTAACTGCTTATTTTTGCACAGAGAAACACAGCTGATTGTTTAAACAACAATATGTGGCTCATCCACCTGTCCCAACACTCCCCTTGTCTGTGGTGGTATTTCAATTGGTGTCTGGGGGGTCCAGGAGTCCCATCCCACACCTGCTGTTCTCTCTTACACTCCCTCCACTTAGTCCTTCAGGCCACTCTTCCACTACAACCACCTTGGTGAGATTGGCAAGAACTCCAATCTGTTAATCCAAGGTCAGTTTCTTACTACCTATCTGCTGCTGACACTACTTACTGACCAATAACTCCATCACTTGGCATTCTGAAACACTACACTTTCCTAGTTTTCCTCCTTCCCCAACACCTGCTCCTTCTCACATTTTACTTTGAAAGCAACTTTTATCACACACTAAATTCCCATATGCATTTGTGTCTAATTCTGAGACTTTTGTTCCATTGATCAGTGTCCCTACACACGCTTTGCTGCACCCAACGCCTCTTCCAGATGTCTAATGGATGGAGACCCTTCAGACCTCTTCTCTTTTCAGTCTGTATTTACTTTCTGAAGAAGCTCATCTGCCCTTTTGAGGATAAGCTCCAAAAGGTCATAATCTAGTTTCGTTTATTTTTTTATTTATTTAATTTATTTATTTTTGGCTGTGTTGGGTCTTCGTTGCCGCATGCGGGCTTTCTCTAGTTGCAGCGAGAGAGGGGTCTACTCTTCATTGCATTGCGCGGGCTTCTCATTGAGGTGGCTTCTCTTGTTGCAGAGCACAGGCTCTAGTTGAGCAGGCTTCAGTAGTTGTGGCACGAGAGCTCAGTAGTTGTGGCTTGTGGGCTCTAGAGCGCAGGCTCAGTAGTTGTGGCGCACGGGCTTAGTTGCTCCGCGGCATGTGGGATCTTCCCGGACCAGGGCTCAAACCCATGTCCCCTGTGTTGGCAGGCGGATTCTTAACCACTGTGCCACCAGGGAAGCCCCATGATCTAGTTTATAGTTGTTGTTCACACTGAAACTCCATTGCCTGAAATCATGCCTGGGACACAGCAGGTCTATATTAGTCTGCTAGGGCTGCCAGAACACAGTACCACTGACTGGGTGGTTTAAACAACCGAAACATATTTTCACACAATTCTAGAGACTAGAAGTCTGAGATCAAGGTGTTGGGAGGGTTGGTATCTTCTGAGGCCTCTCTTCTTGGCTTGTAGATGGTATCTTCTCCTTGCATCTTCACATGGTCTTCCCTCTGTATGTCTGTGTCCTAATCTCCTCTTCTTATAAGGATGCCAGTCATATTGGATTGCTCACCCTAGCGACTTCATGTTAACTAAACTACTTCTTTATAAACCCTATCTCCAAATGCAGTTATATCCTGGGAGATACTAGGAGTTAGGACTTCAACATATGAATTTGGAAGGACACAATTCAGCCCATAACAATATCCTTATTAAATATTTGCTGAATGAATCCACTGAAGAACTTTTCTGAGTATTGGGAACAGTTCCTAATTCAAACATTTAAAAAAATGACAAGCAGCTTAACTTGAGGAGTATGAAAGGAAGTCATAAAGACTTAAATTTTTAATATCTACACCAAATGAAAATAAATAAGAATTTCATGAACTGGAGAGAGGAAGATAAAGAATTATGTGTGCTGAACTTCCATTTTATAAGGCCTGTCAACTGATCCACTTGCTAATGCTAATAGATTAAAAACAGATATACAAGTTTACTATTCTGGGCCAATAATAATAAAAGAACTAAGAATGGAAAGTGGAATACATGGTAGCCTCTGGAGAATGGGACTCAGGGAAACTGCCACTTTGTATATATTTCTCTACCTTTTGTTAAGAAATTACACATATGAATGCATTACTGCTGTGATAAAGAAAACAAACAAAAAAGTGGGGTCAGGCCATGGTGAACTTTCAACCACCCTAAGATAGACTTTATTCTTTAGTTATAAAGCCTCACCATGCAAGTTCACGTTGCCTGACATTGTTACCCAGTCTCACAGCTATCAATTACAGGCTCCAGAACTGCAGTGACTCACTGGGAGGTAGACCAGACTGGGTAGGATGGGAGAGGCTGATAGGTGAGTGGAAGTGGGGCAAATGCTGAGAAACACCTCGATGAGGGATCATGTCTCAAACAGCCTTGGTCTCTGAAGTTCCCACAGGCCCTGCACAGGAAATTACAGGGTCTGTCCAGCATCTCGATAAGCCTTGCTTGGTCACCAGACTTCATTCCGACTCCTGTGGGCATCTCCCAATTTAGAGGACAGAGAAGTGTCCTCTGGCCTCGCTCTATCTCTGAAAGGCTCTTCTTGTCCAGCACAGGTAAGTTCTCCACCTCTGGCCAGAAGAATGGAAGAAAGGTAAGGATATATACTAAGAACTATCTTATTTCCAAAGCCAGTTTTGGGTTTTGCTCTAAGTTTCCACGTCCTGTTTCCAGTTTGGGATGCTACATGCAGGGGTTCATGGTGCTTCCTTCAGGAAAAGGCAGGAGACATGGAGCTCTCTACTAGCATCTCTGGGTGCTGGTAGCTCCAACGGTGGGAGATGCAAATGGGGTCAACCAGAACTTCCCTCCCTTCTGATCCATCTCTCCACATTCTCCCCTTCTCCAACCATTCAAATCTGCTGTCTTGGAGAGAATGTTGCCTCTTACATTAATTTAGGGAGCAAGGGAGCATGCAGACATTGCTTCCCGGAGCTGGGCTGCTGGTAACCCAGGTTCCATTGTTTACTGGCTTTTCAAAGTTCTCTTCTCTTGTGGATCCGGCAGAGTCCCAGGAGGAAACAGCCCAAACTGGTATAAGTGAGGAGTGTTTCATGATGGGGAGCTGATGGCAAAGACAGGCAGGGGTAAGGGAAAGTGACAATGCACGGAGAAGCACCCTGAGGCAAGCAGTAGTGAAACACTGTTTCCACCCCGAGGCTTAAAAGGACCAGGGAAGGAGCAGTTACCCAGATAGTGTGCGACAGAAGAGGAGAACAGATGTTGGGGGCGGCCTGTGCACCCCCTGATTGTCTCTCACATTCTATGCTCACATGAAGATTTTTTTTCCCAGGAGCTCCTCACAAATAATGAACGATGGAGCAGAGAATAGTAGGAAAGGCTGGGACAGGGCTGCAGGAGACCAGGGTGTTGGGCCTGCTCTTCACAGTGATATCTCGAAAATCCTTTGACTCCTTAGGTCTCACTTTCTTCCTCTATTAAATGAGGATATGACCATAGATGGTCTTTAGGGAACATGCTAGGTGCTGGGGATACAACAGTTAAAAACAACAGGCAAGACTTACTCCTTACGGAGCTTCCAGTTTGATGAGGAAAAAATATATGTCACACCAAAGAAAACAGATTTACAAACTTTTAAGTGCTTTCAGTGGGGATAGCAGAGGTCCTGGTCTTCCTCCCATATCACTTCATGGTCAGTCAGGGCTGTGGGATCTTGTTCCTCTGAGAGAGCAAAAGATGGATGATTCTGCCCTTGATTCCTCCCTGGGCCACAGCAGAGGACGTACCCTCTTTCCAATGGGAGGCCTCCTGCCTCTGGATTCCAGAGCAATGGCTGCCTTTGTGAACCAGGAAAGGACTCCTGGATTCTGCTATGTGCTTTTAATTGGCTTCTACCCTCCTTCTTTGTTCCTTATATGATTGGCTGCTCTACCTCTCTGTGTTTCTGGAGTTTGCTTATGTTCGTTTTTTTTAGTTTTATTTTTGGTTTTTTAGCCACAATACTGACTGCCATCTTGGATTTAACTTGTGAATCACTTCTCTGCTTTCCCTGCATCCACGTGTAATCAACACCACAGTGGTGGCGGGTTTGGAGGGCTGGTCAGAAGTGTGGACCCTGACGGAGCCCTGCCGGGTTCAGAGCCACACTGTGTGAGACCAGGAGCAAAACCCTCATCTTTTTTGTGCTCCAATTCCATCCTCTGTAGAATGAGAACAGTACTAACCTCATAGGGCTCTTGAGAGGATTAAAGAAGACGATACTGGATACTGATAAACTCTCAATCGGCTCTCACTCCCCCAGAGGTGAGCTAGTGCTCCTTCACCAGGTGAATTCTGCAGGAGCCTCTCTGCATTCCAAGCCCTGTGCTTTTTCCGTTTCCCCTCATAGACTCACAGGCTCGTCCCACACAGAAACTCACTCAGCAAAGCAAACTCTCCGAACGATCCTCCAGGAGAGAGAATGGAGCAGGTTTACGCTGCACACACCCAGCACCCCACTTCACAGTCCCCCACAGACATCCCCAAACTTCCAATTCCTCTTTTCAGTGGCACTCAGACCTCCTCCTCACTTACTCTTCCTCCCCCGTAGGCATCCCCGTCCCAAATCCTACCCCCAAATTGTGCACCGAAATGATTCTAGGTGCTCACCAAAGCCATGTGGAGTCCTCACTTCAAAGGCACCTCAGTGGCCAATGTAAGTTATTTGGGCACAAATATGTCATTCTTCCAAATGCACGCGCAGCTCTCCCCAAAAAGAATGAGATTTTCTTCATCTTGTTACATGTGTGTCCTAATGCCCTTAATTATATATATATATATATATATATATATATATTTAACTTTTATTCCAAACCTTCCACTTCATTAGACTCCTGATTTACTCATTCATTCATTCATACACTGAATGAATATTTATTGAGAACACACTGTGCCACACACAGAGCTAGGCACTGGGGATATAAAAAGTGCTCCTGTCTTCAGAGAGCTGACACACTGAGCCGTTTCTAACCCACCTGACCTGGCCATCCTCACACCTGTCCTAGCAAGAGATCACATTCTTCTCATGTCCCTAAAGCTGGGTCTTCTTTCTCCTTAGTGAATGGGTCACTCTTAGTCATGAGGGTGGCCCCCTATCATCTCTGTGTCTTTCTGATTTCATGCACCTGAGAGGAAATTTCTGGCCCAGGACAGAAGTAATGTTCTGGCCCATCACCCTCTCCTGGACTCTCAGATTATATCGCATTTACCTTCGTTCTTCAGGAAATTCTGGGGACATGATCACATAACCTCTGGACAATGCATTCTGGTGGGGGGACTACAGCACGTTCCTATGTCAGTAGAGGGTCCATGTTGCAGTAGAGAGAGCCCAGGCATTTGAGTCAGAGAGAACTAGGTTTGAATCCAGGTTCCAGGTCTCCAGGGCTGTGTGGACGTCAGTAAGTATCTTAATCTCTGCAAGGCTCCAGTTCCCTCCTCTGTAACACAGGGACAGTAATTCCCACCTAGCAGCGTGGCCGTGAGAATCTGTGATCGCACAGCAGGTGCTGACATTTTGTGTCAGAAACCCCCAGCAGAGGGTTTCTGAGTTTGGATCCAACCACCCCAGCCTGGGAGACCAAACTCATACTAATGAATCACAGTGACCAGGCCCTTTCTAAATGTGACGTACTGACCCTGACCCTGCTCTTGCTGAATATCATCTCTGCCCTGGGAGGACTGGCAAGAAACTCAGTTGTGCTGTGGCTCCTGGGCTTCCGCCTGTGCAAGATCTTCACCATCTACATCTTCAACCTGGCGAAAGCCAACTTCCTCTTCCTCAGCGGCCAGATTACAGGTTCCCCGGAGACACGCATCACTTCCTGCCACAACCCTACCCCATCGTTCTCAGCCTTGCGCCTATCTTTGCCTACCTCTCAGGCTGGAGCTTTCTCAGTGCCATGAGCACCAAGTGCCACTTGGCTACCTTGTACCCCAACTGGTGCCGCTGCCGCGGCCCCAAACACATCAGCTGTCGTGCGTGTCCCTCCTGCTGAGCAACCTAGAAGGGGATTACTGTGACCTGTTTAGGGATTTTGACGATGACTGGTATCCACTATTTGATTTCATCATTGCTGGGTGGCTGATTTTCTTATTGGTGGTTCTTGCTAGCTCCAGCCTAGCCCTGCGGATCAGGATCCTCTGAGTCCCAGCGGATGCAGCTGACCAGGCTCTACGTGGTCATCCTGCTAACAGTGCTGGTCTTCCTCCTCTGCAGCCTCCTCTCAGGCATCCAGAAGTTTCTGCTAGACTGGCTTCAGAAAGATTTCAATGTGTCCTTATATTATTTTAATATAGGGATGATCCTGCCTAGCAGTGCCAACCCCACCATTGGCTTTTTCGTTGGCTCCTTCAGGCAACAGAGGCAGTGGCGGCTGCCCCTCAAGTTGGTTCTCCAGAGGGCTCTGGAGGACACAACTGAGGTGAAGCAAAGGGGAGAAAGCCTTCCTCAGGAAACCGGGGACATGTCAAAAGTGGGTTCATGTAGTGATGCTGTATCAACCAGGGTTCAGTCAGAGAAGTAGTACTTATAGAAGATTCTCTATATAATTTTGTAAATATACATATATTTGACCCTACACAGTTGTAGGTTCTGGTTAAACTGTCTCTATAAGGCTGTTGTCTGTCTGATGCTAGAGTTTGAAGCCTGCAGGACAAGTTAGAACCATGAGCGTGAGCTAAAACCCATGAGAACCAACCGGAACTTGTGTCAGCCTCTCTCAGCACCGGCAATTTTACTGAAGTCTGCAGAAGTTGACTCCCTTCATCATGGAGCTAACCACACACCTGGTCCAGGAGTCAGAGAACCTGCAGGAGTATCCAGGGGAAGGTGGAGCAGCTGCAAGGCCAGCTGCTGCCTTAGGCCAATGAGATGAGCCAACAGAGAAGCAACAACGCACATGAACGTCCTGGAGCCCCAGCACCGACCTTCCACACATAAAAACAATAGGGCTGCTGCTTCCTTTCCAGCCACCACATCTTGTGCAGACTGTCTCTTGACGCCCACCCTAAGAGGAAACATACATGGAAGGAAGTTCTGGCAAATGTAGCTCAGCCTAGACAAGTTGACACTTTCAAACCCATCACAGTACATCCCTGTCAACTTGGCACCCATAACCACCTCCCTAAACCATAGTTAATTTCAAATGAAGATAATAAAGCAGTCAAGCTTCTCCCTAACATGACGTACCTGTCCCACAATACCTGAAATACACTAACCTTTTCCCCAAAAGAGGATACAACTTTTTGTGGATTACTGACCATTTATTTCTCTTTTTTCTTTGAAGTATATTTTCTATCTATTTTTATTGGGTTGTTTATCTCTTTATATTGATTTGCTCAAGTTCTTCATATATTCTAAATAAAATCTTTTGTCAAATTTATGTATTGGAAATATTTTTCCTCAGTCTGGGACTTGCTTATTTATTTTTAAAATATCTTTTGTTGGGCAGTGGATTTTGTTTTTCATGAAATCTAAGTTATCAGTTTTCACGTTTTATGTTTAGTGCTTTATGCTTTCTAAGAAATCTTTGCCTACTCCCAAGGAAACAAAGGTATTCTCCAATACCTTTCTTCTAACAGCATTATAAATTTTGCTCTTACATTTATTAACTTCTGTGCAGAGTTTGAGGCAGGGGTCAAGGTTCATTTTTTCCCATCAGTTATACAGTTGTTCCAATACTACTTGTTGAAAATACATCCCCCCCCATTTAATTATTTAGCCCCTCTGTCAAAAACTATACTTATAAGTAGGGGACTATTTCTGGATGTTCTGATCTGTTCTATTAGTCTACTCCACGAGTCAGCAAACTACAGTCTATGTGCCAAATAGACAGTTCCTTTTTTTTTGTAAATAAAGTTTCATTGGAACATAACTATGTCTATTCATTTACATATTTCCTGTGGCTGCTTTTGTGCTAAAACAGCAGGGCTGAGTACTTGTGACAGAGACTATGTGGCCTCAAAGACTAAAGTATTCACTATCTAGCCCTTTCCAAAATAAGTTTGCTGATCTCTGGTCTATTTTTATTTTATTTTATTTTATTATTATTTTTTATACAGCAGGTTCTTTTTTAACATCTTTATTGGAGCATAATTGCTTTACATTGTTGTGTTAGTTTCTGCTGTATAACAAAGTGAATCAGCTATATGTATACATATATCCCCATATCCCCTCCCTCTTGCTTCTCCCTCCCACCCTCCCTATCCCACCCCTCTAGGTGGTCCCAAAGCACCGAGCTGATCTCCCTGTGCTATGCGGCTGCTTCCCACTAGCTATCTATCTTATATTTGGTAGTGTATATACGTCCATGCCACTCTCTCACTTCCTCCCAGCTTACCCTTCCCCCTCCCCATATCCTCAAGTCCATTCGTTATGACTGCGTTTTTATTCCTGTCCTGCCCCTAGGTTCTTCAGAAACATTTTTTTTTTTTAGATTCCATATATATATGTTAGCATATGGTATTTGTTTTTCTCTTTCTGACCTACTTCACTCTGCATGACAGACTCTAGGTCCATCCACCTCACTACAAATAACTCAATTTCATTTCTTTTTATGGCTGAGTAATATTCCATTGTATATATGTGCCACATCTTCTTTATCCATTCATCTGTTGATGGACACTTAGGTTGCTTCCATGTCCTGGCTATTGTAAATAGCGCTTCAGTGAACATTATGGTACATGACTCTTTTTGAATTATGGTTTTCTCAGGGTATATGCCCAGTAGTGGGATTGCTGGGTCATAGGGTAGTTCTATTTTTAGTTTTTTAGGGAACCTCCATACTGTTCTCCACAGTGGCTCTATCAATTTACATTCCCACCAACAGTGCAAGAGGGTTCCCTTTTCTCCACACCCTCTCCGGCATTTATTGTTTGTAGATTTTTTGATGATGGCCATTCTGACTGGCGTGAGGTGATACCTCACTGTAGTTTTGATTTGCATTTCTCTAATGATTAGCGATGTTGAGCATCCTTTCACATGTTTGTTGGCAATCTGTGTATCTTCTTTGGAGAAATGTCTACTTAGGTCTTCTGCCTATTTTTGGATTGGGTTGTTTGTTTTTTTGATATTGAGCTGCATGAGCTGCTTGTATATTTTGGAGATTAATCCTTTGTCAGTTGCTTTGTTTGCAAATATTTTCTCCCATTCTGAGGGTTGTCTTTTCATCTTGTTTATGGTTTCCTTTGCTGTGCAAAAGCTTTTGTTTCCTTAGGTCCCATTTGTTTATTTTTGTTTCTACTTCCATTTCTCTAGGAGGTGGGTCAAAAAGGATCTTGCTGTGATTTATGTCATGGAGTGTTCTGCGTATGTTTTCCTCTAAGAGTTTTATAGTGTCTGGCCTTACATTTAGGTCTTTAATCCATTTTGAGTTTATTTTTGTGTATGGTGTCAGGGAGTGTTCTAATTTCATTCATTTACATATAGCTTTTCTCTGGTCTATTTTTAAACCAACACCCACTGTTCTGATGACTGTAGCTTTGTAGTAAGTCTTTTTTATTTTTTTGTCTGCATTGGGTTTTTGTTGCTGCATGCGGGCTTTCTCTATTTGTGGCGAGCAGGGGCTACACTTCGTTGCAGTGTGTGGGCTTCTTATCGCGGTGGCTTCTCTTGTTGTGGAGCACGGGCTCTAGGCATGCAGGCTTCAGTAGTTGTGGCACACAGGCTCAGCAGTTGTGGCTCGCGGGCTGTAGAACTCAGGCTCAGTAGTTGTGGTGCATGGGCTTAGTTGCTCTGTGGCATGTGGGATCTTCCCGGACCAGGGCTCGAACCCGTGTCCCAGGGAAGCCCTGTAGTAAGACTTAATATCAGGTAGTGTAAGTTCTCTAACTTGGGGGAGGGGGTTATTTTAGCTTTTGCACTTGCATATAAATTTTAGAGAAACTTCTTGATTGCTATAAAAGTCCTGATGGGATTTTCATTGTGTTGAATCAATTAATTTGGGTATAATTGACATCTTAGAATGAAGAGTCTTTGGGGACTTCCCTGGTGGTGCACTGGTTAAGAATCCACCTGCCAATGCAGGGGACATGAGTTCGATCCCTGGTCTAGGAAGATCCCACATGCCGCAGAGTAACTAAGCCTGTGCGCCCCAACTACTGAGCCTGTGCTCTAGAGCCCATGAGCCACAACTACTGAGTCTGCGTGCTGCAACTACTGAAGCCCATGCACCTAGAGCCTGTGCTCTGCAACAAGAGAAGCCACTGCAATGAGAAGCCCGCGCACCGCAACGAAGAGTAGCCCCCGCTCGCCGCAACTAGAGAAAGTCTGCGCACAGCAACGAAGACCTAATGCAGCCAAAAATAAATAAAATTTCTTTTAAAAGTCTGTGAATTCATAAAAATGGTATATCTTGCTATTTATTCAGATCTTCCTTAATTTTTCTCAGCAACGTTTTGTAGTTTCTACCATACAAGTCTTGCATACCTTTTATCAAATTAGTATTTTAAGTTTTCTGATGCTATTATATATATTATTTTTTACTTCATTTTTCTGATTGTTCATTGCTAGAATATAGGAATACAACTGAGAGCAAATTGACTGGATAGGAGGCTCCTGACTTTGGCTCCTCCCACAGAGGATCAATTCCCTCTGAGAGAAATCCAGAAGTGAGTTGAGTGACTCCTACACAACAGGCAACTGAGAAAATGTGAAGAATTTATTTTTGCTCATGAAAAAGAAGGAAAGAAAAAGAGAAAAAAGATGAGGAGAGCTAGAAAGATGGCAGATGGCTAGCTGGGTACCAGGAAGCATAAAGGGCCAGTGAGAAAGCTCTAGTGAGGGAGGGCTGAAAGGATACTTTAGAACAAAAATGTATAATATTTACACATAGATGATCTGTTTATGTGATATAACATATGGCCTCTTTCCATGACCTCAAATCTTCAATGACATCTACACCACACTTACAAATACAAATGTGGGTACGGTTGTGAGTAGAGAGGGGAGCTGTGTGTGCGCACGTGTGTGTGGGTGTGTGTAAATCCAGTTAGATGAACCTCCCTATGAGAAGATACACTAGAGAAAAAAAAGAGACCAACTATAAACTAGATCCAGGAGACAGAGGTAATGTAAGAATGCAAGACCCCAGATGACACCTGGGTCATCCATGGCAGTATAAATTAAACATGGGGAAAAAAAAAAAAAGGACACACAGAGTTGGGGACAAAGTGATACCAGAAATGAAGCTGAAGTGCTGATCATTCAAATCCCTTAGGACCGTCCGTCCAACATGAGGACCAAAGTCTTGTCCGTCACACATTCATGATACATAAATAGGCCATTTCCCAGGGGAACTGCAATTGTACTTTGCACCAAGATCAGATGTACTTTGCCCTCAGGACACTCTCCTAACTCAACATTCTCAACCACATCCTAAGAAAAGACACAAGCATGAGCTTCTGCAATGACTTCTGACACCAACTATCCGGAGCTAGGCCAGACTTCACAGGTGAAGGGCACCGTCCTCACAAGACTGCTCTCATTTTGGACACCAGCCACAAGTTCAGAGGACCCCTGGCCAACATCACTCTTGGGGCAGCTGGCTAGAAATTCAGTGGTTTGTACTATCCCCTCAGCTTCAATAATTCTCTAGAATAACTCAGAAAACTCAGGAAAGTTCTATGCTTATGATTACATTTTTTTTACAGCAAAAGGATACAAATCAGAATCGGCCAAGAGGAGAAGCATATAACGGGAGGTCTGGGACAGTCCCATACATGAAGCTTCCATCCCCCTCGAGAATGCGTCACCATCCTGGCACACCAATGGGTGGTAATATGCAGAGTATTGCCAACTAGGGACGCTCACATGAGCTTCAGAATCCAGAGTTGTCATTGGAGCTACATTATATAGGCAGGATTAATTGACTCATTGGTCATGTGGTTGAGCTCAATCCCAGGCTACTCCCCCATCCCAGGACTCAAAGCCCCAACCCTCTAATCACATGGCTGGTCTTTCTGGCTTGGCCAGCCCTCATCCTGAGTCATCTAGTTAGCATAAATTATCCAGGGCTTACCATGAGTCACCTCATTACCATAAACTATCAAGTATGGTCTAAAAGACCCACCATGAATAATAAATACACTGCTATCACTCTGAAAATTCCAAGCATTTAGATGCTACCTCCCAGGAGCCAGGGACAAAGGCCAGCCAAATTTTTATTACACAGCCTCTCATTGGTTACTTCTAACAACAGCTCTCAATCTAGAATGTTGGCACCAGACGAAAGCACAAATCAGAAAAAAAAATCACTCTCAATGGAGAACTGTAGCTGGCTGTTTATGCTGGAACAACTGAATCCCCCTCTCTAAATTATGGGGACAGGGCCTCAGCCCAGCCCCAGGACAGCATCTGGAAAGTGAAGTAGGAACAGGATTCAAGGTTAGCTCAGAGGAGAGTGTGCTAAGATCAAATATTGGCTATAAAGGTAGGGGATTAAGAGGTACAAACTAATAGGTATAAAATAAGCTACAAGGATATATTGTACAACATAAAGAATATAGCAAATATTTTATAATAACTATAAATGGAGCAAACCTTTACAAATTAAATTGCTATAGTGTACATCAACTATACTTCAATTAAAGGAAAAAAGGTCAAATATTGGCCCCTCATGCAACAACCCTTTGTATAAACTTGGGTTCACCCCTCCCCTCTCTGGCTTCAGCATCCCCTTCCATAGAAGGAACGGCTTGGATGACAGAGCCTCCACATACCTTCCACTCAGGGATTAGATGGTTCTACACTTTCAGTGCTGGCAGAGAGCCAGATCTTAGAATATGTTGGCAGCTTAGACCTTCTGTCCCTTTGCCTGGCATCCAAGGAGTCAGATTTCCTCTTGCTTGTTCTCCACTCTTTCAAAGCAGCCCCCTCCTTACACATATATTCACTTCTCCAGTTGTTGAGAGTATCTCTTTCTGGGTGACTACTCCTGGTTCTAGGTTTTATCTGCGAGTTCAAGCTGGATTGTAAATGAAGCACACTCAGAACGCCATTGAAAGCCTCCTTCGGGGCTTCCCTGGTGGCGCAGTGGTTAAGAATCCACCTGCCAATGCAGGGGACACGGGTTCAAGCCCTGGTCTGGGAAGATCCCACATGCCGTGGAGCAACTAAGCCCGTGCACCACAACTACTGAGCCTGCCCTCTGGAGCCCGAGAGCCACAATTACTGAGTCCGCGTGCCACAACTATTGAAGTCCTCACGCCTAGAGCCCGTGCACCACAATTACTGAAGCCAGCATGCCTAGAGCCTGTGCTCTGCAACAAGAGAAGCCACTGCAATGAGAAGCCCGCATACCACAACGAAGAGGAGCCCCCGCTTGCCACAACTAGAGAAAGCCCGTGAACAGCAACGGAGACCCAACACAGCCAAAAATAAATTTTTTTTAAAAAGCCTCCTTCATCTTGTTTCCCCAGCTTCCCTGACCTTAATTTCCCAGGTGATCACAGCCTCCAGTCACTTTATCTGTGCCTCAGCTCAGCCAGCTGTGACCTGTAATAGTTCATCTTCCTCTCTCACCTCTGTGTCAAACTAAATTTAATGTGTCTTCATCCTTTATTCTAGTGCAGTCATCAACAAACATTTTCTGTAAATGGTCAGATAGAAAATATCTTAGGCTTTGTGGGCCATAGGGTCTCTGTTGAAATTACTCAACTCTGCCACTACAGCATGAAAGTAGCCATAGACAATAACTAAGCAAGGGGTGTGGCTGTGTTCCAATAAAACTTTATTTACAAATACAGTTTGTGGGCTGGATCTGGCATCCAGGCTGTCATTTGCCAACCCCTGCTTTAGTGAAGCAGGTTCTCTGGGGATCATGGAACACACATTTGTTTGGGGGGGAATAATGATAACAGTTACCATTTAGTTGAATCATATGTGTCATCTCATTTCATCCTCATAATCACACTGAGAAATGAGTGGTGGGAACTAGAAAAGGCCTTGAGCTCTATTGCCAGGTTGGTATGAGTGAAAATCGTGAATACAGGGAGATCCAGGAGCCAGAGGGCAAGGGCACAGCTGGCATTTGGGCTGGTAATAGACAACAATGATTATGTACCCAATATGTGCCAGGCACTAGGTACATTGTTCTCATTTCATGTCCACAATTACCCTAAGAGGTGGATGCTAATATCATCCTCTCTTTTTAGACAAAGAACTAGGCACAGAGCATTAACAGAGATCATACAGCTTTAAGTTTAGAGCCCAGATTTATTCCCAGACAGCCTATGTACAGAATCCCCAACGGCCAGCACTACGCTCTCCTGCTTCCGCAACTGTCCTTCAGATGGGCTACACAAAAAGGAAAAAAGTTATAATTTCTAGTCCACAATAAAACAAAATAGACAACCAAAATTATGTGGTGTGTATGTATTTGAGTGTTTATGTGAGTGTCTGTGTGTGAGTGTACGTGAGCACGTGGGGGTGGGGGGGAGGATGTTGAATTGACCAAAAGGTCAATTTCAGACACACCATGGAAGAATGGTCAATAGCCTTGAACTAGAAATAGGTGGATGCAAGTCATTGGGAAAAGGAAACAGTGTCCAGTACTCTTTTCTCCCTAGAAATGCAGCCATGGAGGCAATCAGCAAAGGACTGTCATAGGAAGGAGGCCTTGGGTGGAAAGAACATCACAGAGTCTGAGGGCCAACAGTTGGCAGAAACAATGAAGGGCACTTAATGAGACCTTTCGGTGAGACAAGGTCATTCCTTAGAGGACTGGCCTGCTCACTTACAGTCCATGGTGTGAATCTGGTCAGCCAGTCTGAGAGTGTTGTACATATGCTTAGAACTATTCTGATGTCCCTGTGAGCACAAATAATTGTTGGTCATCTGCTGTATGAAATGTCCATTATTGTCCCCATTTCACAGATTTGAATGCTTGGAGGGAACGAAGCCATATAGAAAGGCGGACCAGAAGAGAGAAATGTTCTGGTGACCCTAATCAGCTCTGGCACAGTCAAGGTTGCCAGCACCCAAAGCTGTCAGGGGGAAGCTTCCTATCTCCTGTCTCTTCCTGAGGGTGTGCTACGACCCCCCACATACCCCACCCCAAGGTGGAGCCATAAGGATGTGGACTAATTGCAAAAACTATCACTGGCTTTGAAAGCAAGATCATTCTTAAGCAAATTCTTACCTTTCCTCTATTCTTTTCACCAGAGGGGGTGAGCAGACCCTGCTGAAAGGGAAGAACTTTTCTGAGATAGGCAGAGCTAATCTCAGAGGTTAGCTCTTTGCCTTCTCAAAGGGTAACTGTGTTACCAACCAGGGTTCTTGGACTCCTTAATCAATAGAAACTGATAAGAGGCCAGACAAGAGATTCAGGCAAGGCTGTATTGGGACTCATGCTACGGCACAAGGGATCGAAAACAAGTAACAGGTTCCCTTGCTCGCTCACTGAAAGGGGGCGAGCTGGTCCCTTAAATGGGGTGAGGGTAGGGGTGGACCCATGAATCAGGCTAGAGGGATGGCTTAGGTGGTCTGCCCACCCCCCTGGTGGTGCTATGTGCAGGGATCATGGGCAGTACCCTGCTTTTGATCCCAACACCTTAGAAGTGGCAGTTGAGTTTTTGGTCTTTTTGTATATTGTTGTTCATAAGTTGCCCCAGCTGCACATGCACGCAGTTATTTTCAGTCCCTTGTAGTTTCTTTGTATTCCGTTGCTCAAGGAGGCATTTGTCCAGGTGTGAGCACTACAGCAAAGGGTCCCAGGTCCTAGCCTGTCTCAAATGCAGGAGCTGCAGTGGAAACTGGTACCTGAGGAAGGCTTATCAAGATGCAGGATAGCCCTTGTAACTTCCTTCCTAGGGCCCCACTGGTCACTAGAGGCCCAGATTTGCTGGACACACAAAACCTCACAAGATGTTAGTCAACTTCTACCTCTGCCCATCCCCGCCCACCCAGTACCCTTCTTGTAGAGAATCACTGTTCTAGAATCTTCAGTAAATAGTGAGTCTAGGCGGCCCTGCCAAGGGATATGAGCCTGTAGCAGGAGGTTCTATAACTAAAAGATAAGTGCAGTCATCTTTGCTTGGCATTCAAGGCCCTCCATGGCCTGGCCCACGCTATCTTTTGCTTTGCTTTGTTTGGACTGTTTTCTTTTTATCATAGAAGTAACATACACACAGATTTGAAATATTTTCTTAAAATGACACAGAATTGCATATAATCAGAGATAAAAGCCCTCCCATTCCAACCCCCAGGGGGAATCACTGTTTATAGTTTCCATTCTTAATTTTTAGTAGTTAACTTTCTAACTTTAAATGATAATACAAGTTAAGTTCACAGTTCTCAATATCAAGCACAGTCCACTGACCCTTCTTACAAAAGATAAAGGATGTAGCACATACATCTTTCAACTCAGGATCCTTATCAGCACTATATTTTCAGTCTGTCAAGGGCCAGGAAACGTTTTCAGTCTTATGTCCTAGGTCTTCCCTTTAAGGACTTCAAGTTGTACCCTAATTAAGCTACTTGTCATTTTTAGAAATTTATTTAATAATTAAATATATCAAACTTTGAGAACTTTAGTCAAGTTTGACACAATAGACCAGGGGTCCCCAACCCCTGGAACTGGGCCTCACAGCAGGAGGTGAGCAGCAGGTAAACAAGCAAAGCTTCATCTGTATTTACAGCCGCTCCCCATCGCTCACATTACCGCCTGAGCTCCACCTCCTGTCAGATCAGCAGCGGCATTAGATTCTCACAGGAGCGCGAACCCTACTGTGAACTGCACGTGTGAGGGATCTAGGTTGTGCACTCCTTATGAGAATCTAATGCCTGATGATGTGAGGTGGAGCTGAGGCAGTGATGTTAGTGCTGGGGAGCGGCTGCAAATACAGATTATCATTAGCAGAGAGGTTTGACTGCACAGAGACCATAATAAATCAATTGCTTGCAGACTCATATCAAAACCCTATCAGTGTGACTTCCCTGGTGGCAGAGTGGTTAAGAATCCACCTGCCAATCCAGGGGACACAGGTTCGATCCCTAGTCCGGGAAGATCCCACATGCTGCAGAGCAACTAAGCCCATGTGCCACAACTACTGAGCCTACATTCTAGAACCCACATGCCACAACTACTGAAGCCTGAGCGCCTAGAGCCTGTGCTCCGCAACAAGAGAAGCCACCGCAATGAGAAGCCCACGCACCACAATGAAGAGTAGCCTCCGCTCGCTGCAACTAGAGAAAGCCTGTGCGCAGTAACGAAGACCCAATGCAGCACGCCCCTCCCCCCAAAAAAAAGCCCTATCAGTGAGTGGCAGGTGACAATTAAGCTGCATCTGGTGGCAGGCTTTAAGTCAGAATCCAACACTTACTTCAGTCTATGCATGGCCCACCCACTATTTTATTTACCACTTCTGTCCGCGCCTCTTTCCTGCACCGCACATTTGTCTCAGTCACAGTTTTGGTAAGCTCACAAGCTAACCCTAGCCAAAATGAGTGAAAAACAAAGAAGCAAATGAGAGCTTCTTTGAAAAGAGGCAAAGACCCAATGATAAGACAGCAGGAGACTCTAAGACTGCCAACAAAAAGAAAGCTGCATTTAAAAGAAAACAGCAAGAGTCCTACTTAAATTACAGGTTCCTTGCAACAGGTGATTCACATTCTCCAAGCCTGCTTTGTATAGTATGTGGCGACCGGCTATCCAATGAAGCCATGACATCTTCAAAACTGATTTGCCACATGGAGACCAAGCACCTTGCATTAAAAGACAAGCCTCTGGAGTTTTTCAAAAGAAAAAAAATGTGAACACGAAGAACAGAAGCAACTACTGAAGGCCACCACTTCATCAAATGTGTCTGCAATGAGAGCATCGTTCTTAGTGGCTAACCGCATTGCTAAAGCTAAGAAGCCCTTTATTATTAGTGAAGAGTTGATCCTGCCTGCTTCTAAAGACATTTGTCGTGAACTTTTAGGAGAGGCTGCAGTTCAAATGGTGGCACGTGTTCCTCTTTCGCTAGCACCATAACTAGATGAATTGATGAAATAGCAGAGGATACTGAGGCACAATTGTTAGAGGATTAATGAGTCACCATGTACGTAATCCAGGTTGACAAATCTACCAGTGTTGACAGCAAGGCAACAGTGCTTGTTTTTGTGCGATATATTTTTCAGGAGGATGTGCATGAGGATATGTTGTGTGCACTTTTGTTGCCAACCAATACCACAGCTGCAGAACTATTCAAGTCTTTGAATGATTACATATTAGGAAAACTGAACTGGTCATTTTGTGTGGGTATACGCATGGATGGAGCGGCTGCCATGACTGGACAGCTTTCTGGTTTCACTACTCTGGTCAAAGAGGTCGCTTCTGAATGGTGAGTGTATGCACTGGGTCATCCACAGAGAAATGCTGGCTAAAATGTCAGCCATTTCTGTTAGCAGAAATGCAGCCGAAAAATGTCACCTGAACTTAACAACGTTTTGCAGGATGTGATGAAAATTATCAACCACATTAAAGTACATAGCCTTAACTCACGTCTGTTCACGCAGCTCTGTGAGGAGATGGATGCAGAGCACACACGTCTTCTCTTACACACAGAAGTGAGATGGCTTTCTAGAGGTAGATCACTGGCCAGAGTTTCTGAGTTATAAGAGCCGCTCCAGAAATTTCTTTTAGAAAAACAGTCACCACTGGCAGCACATTTCAGTGACACAGAATGGGTCACAAAACTTGCTTACTTGTGCGACATATTCAACCTGCTCAACGAACTCAATCTGTCACTTCAGGGGAGAATGCCAACTGTGTTCAAGTCGGCAGATAAGTTGGCTGCATTCAAAGCCAAACTGGAATTATGGGGGCGATGAGTGAACATTGGGATTTTTGACATGTTTCAAACATTAGCAGAGATTTTGAAAGAGACTGAGCCAGGGCCTTCTTTCTCCCAGCTGGTGCACGATCACCTATCTCAGATTTCAAAAGAGATTGAGCATTACTTCCCAACCACAAAAGACCCCCGAACTGGGAAGGAATGGATCCACAACCCATTTGTGAATAAGCCAGGTGAACTGACTTTGTCCATGCTAGAAGAGGATCAACTGCTTGAGATCGCAAATGATGGCGGCCTTAAAAGTCTGTTTGAGACAACTTCAAATCTCCATACGTTCTGGATTAAAGTCAGGATGGAATATCCTGAGATTGCCACAAAAACACGGAAAAGCCTGCTTCCATTTCCAACATCCTATCTTTGTGAAGCAGGGTATTCTGCAGTGACAGCAACCAAAACGAGATTACGGAGTAGACTGGACAAAAGCAACACACTTCGGCGTCAGTGTCTCCCATCACCCTCAGATGGGACCAGCTAGTTGCAGGAAAACAAGCTCAGGACTCCCACTGATTCTGCATTATGGTGAGTTGTAGAATTATCTCATTATATATTACAATGTAATAATAATAGAAATAAAGTACACAATAAATGTAATGCGCTTTAATCATCCTGAAACCATCCCCCCACCCCAGGTCTGTAGAAAAATTGTCTTCCACGAAACCAGTCCCTGGTGCCAAAAAGGTTGTGGACTGCTGCAATAGGCCATATCCAGGCTCACGATACTTAAAGTTCCAATTAGTTTAAAAGGACTGAAAGCTTACAGTGTATTTTCTCTGAACAAAAAAGAATGAAATTAAAAATCAATAACAAAAAGATACGTGGAAATACCCAGTATTTGGAAGTTAACATGGTTCTAAATAACCTATGGTCAAAGAAGAAAAAGTAAGGAAGTAGAAGATATTCTGAACTAAATGCAAATGAAAACCACATATCAAAATTGCAGTATGCAGCAAAAGCAGAGCTCAGAGGGAAATTTAAATCAGTGAAGTTGAAAACGGATAAGCAATAGAGATAATTGATTAAACCAAAAACTGTTTCTTTTTAAAAAAAAAAATCAATAAAACTGATAAACGTATGACTGATCATGGAAAAAAATAAAGGTACAAATAACCAAATTAGGAATGAAATATCAGTCCAACGTCCCTCATGAAAAGTGATGCAAAAATCCTAATAAAAATATTAGCAAATAGAATCCAGCTATATATAAAAGGGATGATATATCACAGTGAGTGTGATTTATTTAAAGGATACAAGGTTGTTTCGTCATTCAGAAAACAATCAATATACAGGGTTGGCCTAAGACCGGAGCTTAAGAAGGTCAACCCAGAACCACCCCAGCCTTCACTACTAGCCTTGAGCTCAGTAGCAAACAACAGTAAGGGGTTGAACAAGGCCATGCATAGTGACACTCCCTGTAGCACAAACATGGATATACATATAGTTTATATATATATATATATCTGAAAGCTAAAGGAGTAGCAGGAACATTGAGAAAAAATCCACTGGCACCCCAGATCCTATCCTTATATACAAGCACAAGGCAACAGCAGCCCATCATTACAGAAATTTGAAGCCTACCATGCAGTGAAGGTAACAATTACAAACATCACCACTGAAACTTAACTACTGTCCGCGTTGACTCAACCCCCAGATGCTAATGACAAGACAGAAGAAGAGAACACTTAATACTATTACCTTGGTCTCTACTGTTCTACACTAGAAGTCCAGCATTGAATCAAAAATTATAAGAGGCATAATAAAGTAAATAAAAATACTCCAATACCTATACAGGCAGACTCAAACAGGATCCACATGTTGGAACTAACAGACAGTAACTTTAAATATATTAAATGATATAGACAGAAAGACATCCTGCATGGACACATGGAGAATTTCAGCAAGGAGATGGAAACTATCATATGAAAGGGTCAAATGGAAATGCTAGAAATAGAACATGAATGTCAGAGGTAAAGAATTCCTTTGACAGCTCATCAATAGACTTGACACATCAGAGCAAAGAATCAGTGAATTTGAAGATGGGTCAATAGAAATTATCCAAACTGAAACACCAAGAGATAAGAGTGAAAATTAAAGCAGAACATCTATGAACTGGAGGATAATATCAAATAGTCTAAATACATGCACCTGCAGTCTCATTAGAAGGAGAGGGACAACAACCAAAAGAAATATTTGAAGAGACGATGGTTGAGAATTTTCCAAAAATGATTAAAGATGTCAAAGCTAAGATCCAAGAAGCTCAAGAACCCCAATGAGGATAAATAAAATTTTAAATACCTAGAGATACCACACTGTCTTAGCGTGGGCTACCATAACATAATACCATAAACTGGGTGACAAACCACAGAACTTTATTTCTCACAGTTCTGGAGGCTGGGAAGTCCAAGATCAAGGTGCCACCTGATTTGGTTCTTGGTGAGAACTCTCTTCCTGGCTCACAGATAGCTGCCTTCTCACTGTGTCCTCACATGACCTTTCCTTGGTGCATGCACATGGAGACAGAGAACTCTCTCTTCTTCTTATAAGGCCAACAATACTATCAGATTAAGACCCCCCCCACCAACCCTTATGACCTCATTGAACTTGAATTACCTCCTAAAAGTCCTGTCTCCAAATACAATCCCCTTGGAGGTTAGAACTTCAACTTACAAATTTGGGGGACACAATTCAGACCTTAACACCTACTATGCTGAAAATCAAAGATAAAGAGAAAATCTTGAAGGCAGCCAGGGAATACAGAAAGATTATATATAGAGAAACAAAGCCAAAGGTAAAATTTACAAGTCTTCTCCTCAGAAACTATGAGGACCAGCAGACAATGGAGTGACACTCTAAAGGACTGAATTCTGCACCCTATAAAAATATCTTTCAAGGAAGAAAGTAAAAAAAAAAGACTTTTTCAAACAATTGAAAGCCGAAATAATTCATTGCCAGCAGATTTGCACTACAAGACATATTAGCCAGAGTTCATATAACAGTTCTATGACCCTAAATGGAAATTTTGATCTAAAGAGATCTAGAAATGGTAAAAATGAAAGTAAATGTAAAATACATGTTTTTATAATTTTTAATCACTCTTTAAATTAATCAATATAATTATCACATTAACAGATTAGAGGAGAAAATCATATAATCATCTTAATGCAGAAAGAGCATTTGGCAAAATTCAATGCCCATTCATAGTAATAATAATTATATATATATATTTTAACATAAAAACAGTAATGGAATATAACATCTAAATCTGATAAAGGACATTTATGTAAAATCTACAGCTAACATTATACTTTATGGTGATATACTCAATGAATATTCACTTCTAATTTCAGAGATAAGACAAGAATATCCACTCTCATGACTTTTATTAACAATGTTCTAGAGATGCTAGCCAGTGAAATAAGGGGAAAAAATAAATGAATAGTATACAAATGGAAAGGAAGAAGTAGAGTTCTCTTTATTACAGACAATGTGCTACTGAGGTAGAAAGTCCTAAGAAAACTCCAACAGGCCACAAGAATTAATAATTGAATTTAGTAAGATAACATGCTATATGGCCAAAGAGGAAAAAAATCAATTGTATTTCTATATTCTAGCAACAAACAACTGGAAAATAAAATTAAAATACAATGCCATTCTCTCACCCATTGACACTCAGGAAAAAAGTGTGGCAGTTTCTTAATAAACGTAGCATACCTTTTTCACATAACCCAGCAATTTCACTCTTGGGGACTTATCCTACAAAAATTAAAGGTATGACCATACAAAAACATGTACACAACATATTTATAATTGCCCAAAACTGGAAACAACCCAAATGTCCTTCAGTGGGTGAATAGTTACAAACTATAGTACATCCATACTCAGAAATAAAAAGAATGAACTACTGATATACACAATAATTTGCATGAATCTCAATGTGATTATACTGAGTAAAAAAAGGCAATCTCAAGGAGTTTTATGGTTTCCAGTCTTATATTTAGATTTTAACCCATTTTTAGTTTATTTTTGTATATGGTGTTAGAGAATGTTCTAATTTCATTCTTTTACATGTAGCTGTCCAGTTTTCCCAGCACCACTTATTGAAGAGACTGTCTTTTTTTCATTGTATATTCTTGCCTCCTTTGTCATAGATTAACTGACTACAGTGCCTAGGTTTATTTCTGGGCTCTCTATTCTGTTACACTGATCTATGTGTTTGTTTTTGTGCCTGTACCATATTGTTTTGATTACTGTAGCTTTGTAGTATAGTCTGAAGTCAGGGAGTGTGATTCCTCCAGTGCTATTCTTCTTTCTCAAGATTGTTTTGGCTATTCAGGGTATTTTGTGTTTCCATACAAATTTTATAATTATTTGTTCTAGTTCAGTGAAAAATGCCATTGGTATTTTGATAGGGATTGCATAAAACTCCTAGAGGAAAACATAGGCAGAACACTCTTTGACATAAATCACAGCAATATTTTTTTGGCTCTGTCTCCTAAAGCAAAGGAAATAAAAGCAAAAATAAACAAACGGGACCTAATCAAACTTATGAGGTTTTGCACAGCAAAGGAAACCAAAAATAAAACAAAGAGACAACCCACAGAATGGGAGAAAATATTTCAAATGATATGACCAATAAGGGGTTAATAGCCAACATATACAAACAGCTCATACAACTCAGCATGAAAAACAAACAACCAACCTGATTAATACTGGGCAGGAGAACTGAATAGACATTTTTCCAAAGAGGAAATGCAGACAGCCAACAGGCACGTGAAAAGATGCTCAACATCACCAATCATCAGGGCAACGCAAATCAAAGCCACAATGAGATATCACCTTACACCTGTCAGAATGGCTATCCTCAAAAAGAACACAAAAAACAAATGTTGGCAAGGATGTGGAGGAAAGGGAAGCCTCATACATTGAGGGTGGGAAGGTAAATTGGTGCAGCCAATGTGGAAAACAGTATGGAGGTTTCTCAAAAAACTAAAAATAGAACTACCATATGACCCAGCAATTCCACTCCTGGGTATGTATCTGAAAAACCAAAAACGCTAATTCAAAAAGATACGTGCACCCCAATGTTCATAGCAGCATTATTTACAACTGCCAAGATATGGAAGCAACCTAAGTGTCCATCAACAGAAGAATGGATAAAGATGATGTGGTATATATATACAATGGAATACTACTCAGCCATATAAAAGAATGAAATTTTGCCATTTGCAGCAACACGGATGGACTTGGAGGGTATTATGGTAAGTGAAACAAGTCGGACAGAGAAAGACAAATACTGTACAATAACACTTATATGTGGAATCTAAGAAATACAACAAACTAATGAATATAGAAAAAAAGAAGCAGACTCACAGATATAGAGAACAAACTATGGTTACCAGTGATGAGAGGGAAGGGGGAAGGGCAATGTAGGAGTAGGGGAGTAAGAGGTACAAACTATTATGTATAAAATAAGCTACAAGGATATATTGTACGACACAGGGAATATAGTCAATATTCTATAATAACTATAAAAGGAGTATAAACTTTAAAAATTGTGAATCACTATATTTTATACCTGTAACATATAATATTGTACATCAACTATACTTCAATTAAAAAAAATGTTAAAGCCAATCTCAGATGGCTATTTATGATACCATCTATATAATGTTCTTGAAATGACAAAATTATACAGGTGGAAGAGAGATTTGTGCTTCCTAAGAATAAGGCAGAGGGAAGAGAAGGGGAGAACTGTGACTATAAGGATAGCACAAGGGATCTTTGTGATGATGGAATAGATCTGTATCTTGATTAAGGGGTGTTTTGACTCTTTTGTTGTACTTTTAATTTCTGAGTCATGCTGGGGTTTTGTTTTCATGGTCACTTCTGTCCCCTGAGCCCCTCCTTTCAATTTTTTTCCTCTCGTTTTCACACATCAATTCACATGTGCCGTAAGCTCATACAGAATATTCATTAGTGTAATAAACTTTAATTAAGTTTTGGTGTCCATGGTGATTTGTCCCATTGTTCATCAGATAGAAAAAAGCTAAGATGTAATTTGATGATGATGATGATGATGATAGTAGTAGTAGTAGTAGCTAACACCTACGTATCACTATCAGTGTTCTAATCACCTTATATATGAACACATTTAATTCCCTAACAACTTTCTGAGCTAATGTAAATGTATGAGTTATATACCTGTGCTAATATTATCTTTTGTTATTCAATAAAACTGTATTTAGTCAATTTAAAGGACAATTTTTATCCTTAGAGTTTATCCTGTCTATATTTTTGTAATCAACTTCAGTGAACTAAAATCTACATATTAAAAAGGCACCCATTTTATGTATACAATGGTATGGCCACAATGGATTTTGGCAAATACATATACCTATGTAATCACCCACACCAGTCAAGATGTAGAACTTTCCTATTACCCCAAAAAGTTCCCTTATGCTTTGTTACAATCAATCTCCCAACCCTACTCACTACCCCAGACAACCACTGATCTGTATTCTGTTACTAAAGAATAATTTTCCCCCATTTAGAATGAACTATTACATCGTGTAATCTTCTGTGTCTTGTTTCTTTGTGGCATGCATCTGTACTTCATTCTTTTTATTCCTGAGTTGTACTCCATTGTGCGAACATACCAAAATTTGTGTATCCAGTCACCTGCAGTTGAATATTTGGATTGTTTCAAATCTTTGGAAATTGTGAATAAAGCTGCTTTGAACATTCACGAATAAGATATACATCTGTGTATATATATGACATATATATGACACGTGTATGACATATATATATATATACACACATACACTTCTGTTGGGTAAATACCTAGGATTGTAGGGCCAAATGGAAAGTACATGTTTACCTTTATAAAAATGTGCCAACCTATTTTTCCAAAGTGGTACCGTTTTACATCCCCACCAACGAGAGTTCCAACTCCTCCGAATTCTAACACCTGGTGTTTTCTTTTAAATTCTAGCCATTTTAATAGTATCACATGGTGATTTTAATTTGCATTTGCATCTCTGATACTAATGTGCAACATTTTTATGTGCATATTTGCATATCTTCTTCATTTAATGGTCTGTTCAAATCTTTTGACCATTTTTGTAATTTGTCTTTTCATTATTGAGTTGTATTTTCTATATATTCTGAATACATATCTTTTGTCAGTTTTATGCATTGTAAATATTTTCATTTTCTTACAGGAGTCTTTCAAAGAGCAAAAGTCTTAGATTTTGATGAACTTTAATTTAGCAACATTCTTCTTTTATGATTAATGCTTTTCTGTAGCATATGTAAGAAATCTTTGCCTGTTTCAGTCAGTGTGGACTGCCTTAAGAAAATACCATAATCTGGGTGGCTTAAATAACACAAATTTATTTTCTCACGTTTCTGGAAGTTGGAAGTCCAAGATGTAGAAATGTAGAAATGGACAAGATATAGAACTACAGGGTGTTCTCATGAGGGCAGGGGATGTTGGCTACCAATAACTACCATCTCAGAGCTCGCTGAGCACAGAGGGTGAGGTTGTTCAGGACTCTGTGGGGTGGGACCACAAACAAGCGGCATCTTCAGGGAAGGGTAGGAAGTTCAGGGCAGGAGCTCTTACCTTTATGCAGCCCTTCATTTACAAAGCAAGTTCCTAACAGCTATCTTTTTTGGTCTTTTGATACTCATGACAATCCTAGGAGGTGCCTCAATTTAAGACAAGTAAATTTTCGACACGAAGAGATTGTGACAGGGAAAGCAAGCAGACATAAGATAATTTCAAGAAAGGCACCAAAACTACTTAGGGAGCACTGAACAACAGGGAGGTTTCCTCCCTCTCAGGTTAACACCAGTTGACTGGTAGAGTCTCTGGGGTACCGTCTGCAGAAGAATTCTCCATCTCCAGCCAGACTCAGTGTGACAAAGTTCTGGGATCCATTAACCATATCCTCCATGGGTTTTGGAAGATGATGTCGAAAAACAGGAGAGGAGTAGTTATAAATGAATATGGAAAGGTAAGTAGATGCCAGAGTGTTAAATGTCAGAGGGTATGGAAAGTTGATTAGTCATTGTTTTCTACAGTTGCCAGAGATGAAAAAAATGTTTTCCTATTAATTTAGGTTACACCAAACCGTGGAACTCGTCCACTCAGTTGTGTGAGATTCCTGCATCTCTAACAAATAAAGTGAAAAATCAGGACCGTTTTCATAACCACTGTACTCCTCTTGTTTGCCATAGATTTATTCCCTCAGCTCTCCCTTCTGTAAAAATCTGGGGTTCAGTATTACAGCAAGTGTATGTGAGGAATTACTGTACTTGTCCCACAACTGTATGGCAGCTGCAGTCACACCATGGGAAGGTGTTTTCTTCTCCCCTGCAGCTCTCTGTGGGCCTCCATAAGCACAGGGCAAAACAGCCCAGAATCCTGTCCTCACTATAAACTTTCACCAATACACCTGCCTTGAGAGAGATACAGTCATTTGTTTCAATCGTGCTCCCCCGGAAAGACAACTTGAAACTACCCAAAAGTCATGGACACAAAAGTCCTGATAACAGGACTGATGTGTGCAGATTCAGCCCAGACTGAAGAGTATCTGTCAATGAGTAGCAACTGGCACCCAAGACCCTTCCCCTTTATGGTCTCTGTTCCATCACCCAGGGCACAACACAGTCCCTCGATCACTGGCTGGGCAAACTCCCACCATTTTAAAAACACAGGTCCAGAGTTGAAACCCTTGAGGCTTCGTAGGATCACATACAAAAGACCACTTGTGCCTTGAGGGCAGCTTTGTGAGACCCTGAGCAGAGGACCCAGCTAAGCCATGCCCTGACTCCTGACCCATGGAAACTGTGAGACAATAAATATGTGCTGCTTTAAGCCTCTAAGTTCATGGTAGCTTTTTATGGAGCAATGGGTAAACTAATTCAACAGGCAACGAGATATACAAATCTGGAATTAAGAGGTTCCAGTGGAAGATATATATTTGGAAATCATTAGTATACAGGTCATATATGTGCTGGTTATTATCCATTTGCTCCCACCTCAACCAATTCTCCACCCTCTCTTCCTTTCTCTGTGCCCCAGGAGGCTACCTTCTATTGACCCCAACACATGGGCTTCTTTGGTTCAGCCAATGGAAGGCACCAGCAGGAGATCAGGAAGCAGGAGAGAGAGGTTGAAATATGTCTTCCCCTGCTCCCTCCTAGCTCTGGGTAGTACAGCCCTTAGACTTGGATAAGAGTGGCCCCTGCTGGGCCAGCAGTGCCATCTGGGTGGGGCTTCACCCTATAACCCAGACTCCTACTGCATGGGGTTGGTCTTAGTAGGGATAGTAATAGTTCATCTACAGTAAAGAAGGGAAGTAAAGAGAAGGTTCACCTGTAGTAACAGAAGGGAAGAGAGGCACATGGTTAAAGATACTGGTAGGTGACAGATATAGAGGTGGAGCTTTGAGGAATTTCTCTTCTGATTGTTTCTGTTATCCCAGTTAAGGTCATTGGCTGACAGTGAGGATGATGGAGAAGGTATCAGAGGCTTAAGGAAAGAGGAAGTCATGGAATAGTCCTCAAGGAGAACGAGAGATGAATGGACTAGAGAAATATACCATGGTTACCTGGCAGCACTGAATATTCAGTTGAAGTTATTGGTCATTTTTAAAGTGATACCGTTCAGTAAGATTCCTTCTCCAGACATGTTTAGCTGAGAGGGTGCAGACACAAACTGAGCAGATTCAGAGCTAACTAGGGTTGAGATCTGTCCAGGGAGAACAGACACTGGTGGTGACCTGTCCATATCCCTGACACTTCTTTTGTGGTTTTGGTTCCATCTGTCCAGCCACCAGCTGGTGCAGGTGCCACTGCTAGTAGCTCACACCTGCAACCTTCTCCAAAGGCTTGTCCTTGGGTGGCTGGAGCCAGCTCACCCTGAGATGCTTGGCAGAGGAGGAAGTGCAAAAACCCTTCTTTCTTGCCTCAAGATGGGACAGACTCCACATTACAGTTTATATTCAAGGTCAAGAGGAGACCTGACTTTACCTGAAACCATTGCCATGCTTAGCTCTACCCCTTCCCTCTTCTGCTTCCCTCACTCTCTTACAGGTCTCTCCTGAGAACACTCCACTAACTAATCCCAGGAATCCCCATTTCAGGCTCTGCTCCTCAGAACAGCCCAGAAGATGCTACCTCTACCAAGGTGAAAAGGAGTGAATGAGGAGGAGGGTGTCAGCTGAGAAGCTCCTTGGTGGCTGTCCTCTGGAAGCCAGAGGTGGCAGTGGGAGATACTGTTACAGAGCTGGGCTCCCTGTTTTCAATAGGGATGGTAGGATCCCAGAGTAGTAGAGACCAAAGAGCAGCACTAATCATCAGAGGCAAGATAGCCTTAATTACCCACAATGAGCAGCAATGTCAGAACTTGGAGGACTCTATGGAGATGGAAAATGGAGCACAGTGTTCCTTGGGGCAGTAAAGATTTTCAGGCATCAAAGATATCACTTAGGGCTTCCCTGGTGGCGCAGTGGTTGAGAGTCCGCCTGCCGATGCAGGGGACGCGGGTTCGTGCCCCTGTCCAGGAAGGTCCCACATGCCGCGGAGCGGCTGGGCCTGTGAGCCATGGCCGCTGAGTCTGCGCGTCCGGAGCCTGTGCTCCGCAACGGGAGAGGCCACAACAGTGAGAGGCCCGCGTACCGCAAAAAAAAAAAAAGATATCACTTAATATACATAGCCAAAAGAAATCAAGAATGAATGAACAGAAGGCTGAGGTCAGCCACCTCAATAGAATGTCAGACCTGAGCCAGGCCTCAGACCCAGAACCCATCAACTGAAAGGGAGGCTGATGAGCCCATGCAAGGAGGACATCAGAGCAGGGGGGGAGGCAGAGCAGTGCGATCAAGGCCTCCACGAGGAGGGTGTCCAAGCAGAGTGCTGGCCCAGAGGGGTCAGGTTGTTGGTTGTATTCAGGAGGTTTAGCAAACAAGTAAATATATTAAGCATAATGGGAGCCATATTTCTCTAGGTTGGGAAAAGCAAATACAAACAATTCCAGGGACAGCTACGAACCCCGTTGGATTGGTGTTGGATGGGAATTGAAGGTATAGGTATAAACTAATGATTTTCAACATATACCAATAGAGATATCCATATTTATATGTGTGTATATGCATGACACCCCCACACACACACATCCACGCTCGCAAACACACATATATGTACATATCTACACATACACATATATGTATGTATGTATGTATATATTCTAATTCTGACAGTTGAGGGGGCCTGGAAGCAGCAATACTCCAATAGGTATTCATTTCTAAATACCATTGTCCATTTAAAGAAAGTAAGACTGCTTGGGGAAAAAAAGTGGCTGATTCCAGGACTAGAGCAGGAAAAGAACAAAGTGACACCTGGGAAAAGTCTTATTATTCTAGAAAGTAAAGAAATGTTCAAAGAATGATGGAGATATGTAACACGAACAGAGAGACTAGTGTAAAGGAACTCTCACTGGAAATACCCGGTACAATTTGATCATCAAAATAAATAATTGATAGTACCAGATTATAACTTGTTGAATAATAGAAATCAATGAGTCCACAATGACACAGATATATGAGTGAAATAAATGGGGAGAAGAAAAAGTGTTTCCTTATAGTCGAATGCCAACTGAAAATTGATGGAATCAGAAAATCAACATTGGCAACCACTGAAGTAATAATTAAGGCAAGAAATAGCAATGGATGCTAAAATTAGTGTGCTAAAATGGGATGAGGAATGAGATTTACTACAGCTTCAAAGTATTTCCCAGCAAAATTCTTACTATTTACAAAAGGGAGAAAAGTAACTATAGTGGAGAAATATGGTAGATACCATCTTGATCAAGTGATCAAATTAATACCACCAGTAATGGGACAAATCCACATCATGTAGGGTTGCAATCAGAAAAATACAGCATCACTTCTGCAGTGTTCTGGCCAAAATGTATAGCCTAGGTCTAATCATATATGAATATTAAACAAAACCATTTTGAGGGACCTTTTACAAAATGACTGGCCTTCAAAAAATGTAAGTCATGAAAGTTAAGGAAAGACAGGGGAGCTGTTGCAGATTGGAGGAGACCACAGAGACCTGGTATGTGAATGCAACACATGATCCTGGACAAGTCGCTATAAAGGACAATTCTTTTTTTGTTTGTTTGTTTGTTCTGTTTTGTTTTGGGGGAGTTAGTAGCTACAGGTAGATGTTTATTTATTTACTTTTTTTCTTTGGCTGCGTTGGGTCTTCGTTGCTGCACACGGGCTTTCTCTAGTTGCGGCGAGCAGGGGCTACTCTTTGTTGCGGTGCGCAAGCTTCTCATTGCAGTGGCTTCGCTTGTTGCGGAGCACGGGTTCTAGGCACGCGGGCTTCAGTAGTTGTGGCTCTCAGACTCTAGAGCGCAGGCTCAGTAGTTGTGGCACACGGGCTTAGTTGCTCCGCGGCATGTGGGATCTTCCCGGACCAGGGATTGAACCACTGTCCCCTGCATTGGCAGGCAGATTCTTAACCACTGCACCACCAGGGAAGACCCAGGACATTCTTGATGAAACTTGAATAGGGCTTTTGCGAGAGAGCATGCAAAATTTCTTTGTACTAGTCTTCCAACTTTTCTGTAAGTTTGAAATTGTTTCAAAATAAAACCTTTAAAAAAAAAAACCTATACTTTATTTTTTTTTTAAAGAAAGGAAGGCTGAGTCCCCTTGGGGGAAGTGCCCTGAAACACCACAATAAGTGTGTATAGTAGTGATACCTCCAGTCCTTCCTCAAAGTATTTGGATAACTGTAGTGCCAATGGTGGGGTAAAAAGAAATACCTAGATCTTTTGACGGCTGTAATTTACAGAGTCTGAGCTGACACAGAAACCCAGGGACCCAAAGGGCCATCATTGTCTCCTTTTAGAGAAGTGGCAGATTAAGGTCAAGTAATAAACAGAGTCCTGGACCAAGTCCATCTCACAGTGAATCCACTGAGTCCACAGACCAACTGGTAGCCATCTCCCCAGCTCTTAAATATATATTTGAAATGGTCTTACCTAGCAGTTAGCGGAAGCCCATATTCATCCTTGACCTATGGAGTAAAAGCTACTGTAGTATGAAAGATCAGATGGAAGTCCCTGAAACTATACCCTCTTCTAGACAAAATAATAAATAAAAAACAACATTGCATTCCTGGGGGAACAGCAGAGATTGGTACTACCCTCAAAGATGTGAATGACGCAGAGGCCATTGTCTCCACCATGTGTCCATTTGATTCACTAGTCTGGCCCTTCTAAGAAGCAAATGAATATGTCAGATGACAGTGGACTATCACATCTACCAAGAATTAGGACCAAGTGCAGTTGCTTTGCTACATTTAGCATCTTTACTAGAACACAGTAACATGGCCTCTGGTACACAGTGTTGCTTTTGATCTGGCATTATTATAATTTTTTTTTTTGCGGTACGTGGGCCTCTCACTGTTGTGGCCTCTCCCGTTGCGGAGCACAGCCTCCGGACGCGCAGGCTCAGCGGCCATGGCTCACGGGCCCAGCCGCTCCGCGGCATGTGGGATCCTCTCGGACCGGGGCATGAACCCGCGTTCCCTGCATCGGCAGGCGGACTCTCAACCACTGCGCCACCAGGGAAGCCCTGGCATTATTTTTAATACCTATCAGGAAGGAGGATTGGAAGGAGTTTGCTTCAGGGATGGACAAGTATATGGACATGGATGGACATGGATATGGGATGGACAAGTATATGCAACAATTACACCCTCTGTCGCAAAATATCCTGAAGAGACTTGGGCCATGTGGACATTCCAGAAAATACTGTACTGGTCCACTATATTGATGACAGCATATTAATTTGACCTGGTAACCATGAAGTGGCAACTACTCTGGATATCCAGGAGATAAATATTACAGAAATTCAGGGGCCTGCTTGCCCCATCAGTGAAGTTTTCAGGGGTTCAGTGGTTTGCCAGGACATCCCCTTCAAAGTAAAATACATGGTATTGTACCTTATGCCTACTGCTACCAAGAAAGAGCCTTGGTAAGCCTTTTGGGGTTTGGAAGCAGCATATACCACACTGGGGGATACTGCTCTGACCTATTTATTGAGGACGTGGAAGGATGTCAGTTTTGAGAGGAACTCGAAGCAAAAAAGGATTCTGCAGCAAGTTCAGCCTGCATCACGAGCAACCCTGTCACACAGGCCATATGACCCACAGATCCCATGGTACTGGAGGTATGTGTGGTAGGAAAAGAGGAGCCCTCACACATCGCTGGCAGGAATGTAAATGGTGCAGTCCCTGTGGAAAAGTTTGGCATTTCCTCAAAATGCTAAACATAGAGCTACCATCTGACCCAGCAACCCAAGAGAAATGAAAAAATATGTCCACTCAAAAACTTGTGCACGAATGTTCATAGCAGCATTATTCATAATATCCAAAAAGTGGAAACCACCTAAATGTACATCAATTGATGAATGGATAAACAAAATGTATATTCATACAATGGCCAATGTTTGGCAATAAAACATTAGGAAGTACTGATACATGCTATAGCATAGATGAACCTTGAAAACATGTTCAGTGAAAGAAGCCAGACACAAAAGACAACATATTATATATGATTCCATTTATGTGAAATGCCCAGAATAGACAAATCCATAGAGAAAGAAAGTAGATTAGTGGTTGCTTGGGGCTGGGGCAGGGAGAAGGGGAGAGAAGCAAGAATGGGGGATAACTGCTACAGGGTACAGGGTTTCTTTTGGGGGTAATTAAATGTACTAAGATTTGCACAACTCTGTGAATATACTAAAAACTGATGAATTGTACACTTTGTTTTTTTCTTTACTTTATTTTTTTAAATTTTTATTGAAGTAGAGTTTCTTTACAATGTGTTAGTTTCTACTGTACTGCATAGTGAATCAGCTATATGTATACATATATCCCCTCTTTTTTGGATTTCCTTCCCATTTAGGTCACCACAGAGCATTGAGTAGAGTTCCCTGTGCTATACAGTAGGTTCTCATTAGTTATCTATTTTAGACATAGTATCAATAGTATATATATATGTCAGTCCCAGTCTTCCAATTCATCCCACCCACCCCTTTCCCCTTGGTATCCATACATTTGTTCTCTATGTCTGTGTCTCTATTTCTGCTCTGTAAATAAGATCATCTATACCAATTTTTTCAGTTCCACATATATGCATTAATATACAATATTTGTTTTTCTCTTTCTGACTTACTTCACTCTGTGTGACAGTCTCTAGGTCCATCCATGTCTCTACAAATGACCCAATTTCGTTCCTTTTATGGCTGAGTAATATTCCACTGTATATATGTACCACATCTTCTTTATCCATTCCTCTGTTGATGGACATTTAGGTTTTTTCCATGTCCTGGCTATCGTAAATAGTGCTACAATGAACATTGGGGTGCATGTGTCTTTCTGATGAATTGTACACTTTGTATCACACATTAATGCCCACCAGAGGGCTTCTACTGCAGGAAAGGCATGAAAAAACCAAGTGGACAGGATCCAGTAGATGTTAGCCAGCCTCTGTCCTTGGCCACCCTAGCGTTGGTGAAATGGGATCATGAGTGGAACAGCCACGGTGACAGAGATGGAGGTTATGCACAGGCCCTACAGCACCATCTCTCTCTCCCCAAGGTTGATCTGGCTACTGCTGCTGCTGATCCCCAACCTGTCAGCAACAGAGACCAACACTCAGGCCCCCAGTATGGTATCATCCTTCAAGGAGGCCAACCAGCCACCTACGGCCATGTGGGCCGTGTGGGCCATCGCTGGAAGCATCGATCCTGGAAGTGGCAGCAATTCACCTTGATTGGATTGGCACATATTCTGGGTATATCATTTGCCCTTCCTGCCTGGAGTGTCTCCACTAACACCATTACTTGAAGGCTCACAGAGTCAGGGCCTGCACCAAGGTGAAGCAGTACAGAAGAGTACAGAAGAGTGAGCTTTGTACACTTAAGGTACTCATCTTAAGGTCTGCACCCTAGGCACCTCACTTTCCTCACTCTAGTCCCATTCCTGCGGAGTATCTGATTTACCGTCATGAAGCCATAGACAATTTTGCCTTGGACCAAGGGACCCTATCAATGGCCAAAGAAGAAAGCAGTGGGCACATGGAATCCGGTGGTCTTATCACATACCACATCATCCAAAAGAGGCTAATCTGATACTGGTTAAATGACCTCTTCAAGATGCATGCAAGGTGCCAGGTATCCTTAAACCAATGGCCAGTATAAGTGGAATGTCCTCCAGGGGTAGAATATTCCATCTAGGAACCAAGAGATGGAAATAGGAGAGGCCCCCGCTCACCGTTATTCCCTGTGACCCCCTTAGGGAATTTGTGCTTCCCATGCCTGCAACTCTGGCCTCTGGGCGTCTAGAGGTCCTGGTCCCCAGAGGGAGCTCGCTTACACCAGGGAACAAAATAAGAGTCTCATTG
The DNA here is from genome assembly GCF_011762595.2 of Tursiops truncatus. NCBI lineage: Eukaryota > Metazoa > Chordata > Mammalia > Artiodactyla > Delphinidae > Tursiops > Tursiops truncatus. The sequence goes on along the minus strand of NC_047041.1, from coordinate 71,222,616 downwards.
AACTTAAAAGTATGGCTGCCTCCTGGACACTTTGTGTGCCTTGTGCCAGTATACCACCAGTCCAAGCAAGGCCTCACCTTACTTCCAGCAGTGATGGACCCTTACCACCATAAGAAGGTAGGGATGCTGCCACAAGAGTGGGGGCAGGGAGGAACATGTTCGCCACTGGGTGTCTCTTCTTACTCTCATGCCAAGTTTAACTGTAAATGGGCAAAAGAGAGCAACCATGGCCTGATAAGGACATGATAATAAGGGGTTCAGACCCCCTGAGGGTCTAGGTTACTCCACCAGTCAAGCCACCTAGACCAGCAGAAATGCTAAATGGAGGTGAAGAGAATCTCTAACGGGTGGGAGAGAAAGGAGAAGATAAGTGTCAATGGCAGCCTGAGGGCCAGATACGGAACTGAGGGCTGTGACTCATCTCATTCCTCTCCTGTAGCTTTCACTGTAAGTTACGGCTATCCAGAATCCTGGAGAAGCTGAGACAAGATGAAGTGAATTCCATCTGAGATGCAGGTGGATCTAAGTGGTGGCAGAGGTAGACTATAGCAGATGTTATTGGTATCCCTGAGATCTTCTTTTCCAGTTCGGTACCCTTATGCCCCAGCTACCAACTGAATTCCTACTAAGAGCTTACCAACCTCCGCCCAAAAATTGTCTTTGGGTGATTGCAGGCACCTCACAGTTTACATTTCCCCCAACCCAGGCTGCCCCTAGCCAATGACTGCCCAGTGCGGGGGCTACGCAGAAGCCCAGCTTCCTTGACCCCAAATGGGGCAAGCTCTGTGGTACAACCTGCACTTCCAAGCAATCTGCACAATCATGCTGAGGCTAGACTTGGCTGAGATCATATTCTTGCGCAGCTTCTTCCCCTCCCCTTCCTGGCTTTCCCCGTTCCCTTACAGGCTTCTCCTGAGAGCACACCTTAATAAATCACATGCACATGAACCCCCATCTTGGATTCTGCTTTGAAAGAACCTGACCTGAATTTACAAAAGTGATTTCAGTTTTCATGTGAATACAAAATTTAAATGAAGCTTAATTTTAAGTAACGACAAATTCAATTTGAAAGTCATCCTCTAGACCAGCTATTCCCAGACTTGTGACTGAAATCACACGGCAGATTTCTTAAAATGCCATTTCTAGGTCCTATCCTGGACCTCCTTAACCAAAACTCCAGAAGTGTGACTTAGGAGTCTCAATTTTTTTAAAGTTCTCCTGGTATTTCAGCTCATCAAAGTTTTGGAACCCATTGGTTTAGACCAGCGGTCCCCCACCTTTTTGGTACCAGGGACCAGTTTTGTGGAAGACAATTTTTCCACGGGGGGTGGGATGGAGGGTTAGTTCAGGCAGTAATGCGACCAGTGGTTCAGGCGGTAATACGACCGATGGGGGGGATGCGAAGTGGCAGATGAAGCTTCACTCACTCACTGGCCGCTCACCTCCTGCTGTGCGACCTGGTTCCTAACAGGCCGCGGACCACTACCCGTCTGCGGCCCGGGGGTTGGGGACCCCTGGTTTAGACAACTTAACTTGTATTGGATGGTTGCTTTATACCTCTCTATATATGAACTTGTGAAATGTGCAAGATAAAACTTTGAGGTCCCTCCCAACACCACATGTCTGTGATTCAGCTAACCATGCATTACAAACCAATATCCCTTAACTGAAAAAAAAAAAAGTGATCTTGATTTTAAATCAATCTTAATTGATTAGTCTTTAAAATATAATTTAATATAAAATTGGACATAAACATTTCTGATTATGGTACAGGTTTGATTATATTTCATGAAATGGTAATACTTCTTTTTAATATATAAGTTATATATAGTATATAAGTTATACATGTTATTGTATTAGTCGGAATAGACTAGGTAATGCTGGGGCAACAAACACCACCAAAATCTCAGTGGCATAACCCAGAAAAGTTTATTTCCTTTTAATACAAAGTCCACAGCATGTCTGAGCACCTCTTCAGGGCAGCTGTCCTCCTGGTCCACCGCTCAGTGGTGCAGGAAGCTTCCATCTTAAGACGCCTCAATCTCAGTACAAGACTTGGAATTCTCTGGTGCTAGAAAGACTCACACTGGAAATTAAATGCGGTGGCCCTGAGGCAATCCTGGCCATTTCCTCTGATCACATGGGCCACCACTTATTGGCCAGAATTAGTCATATGATCCTACAATAAGTGCAAGAGCAAAGGAAGGGTAATCCTGCTTGTTGCATGCCCAGAGGAGAGAACTGCATACAGGGAAGACTAGCAATCTCTACAACAGTTATTTTTTAAATGTGAAAGATTCATAAAAGTGGAAAAAAAAATGTGTGTGTGTGTGTGTGTGTGTGTGTGTGTGTTCTATCACTGCTATTGGGTTTTGGTTTATCTCCTTTGAGTCACTGAAAATACAAGTTCTTTTGAATAATGGGTTTTTTTTACAATTATGCATCCTCACTGTAGAATATTTTTAAATACATCAATGCGTACCAAAGAAAAGTTAAAACCCTTGCAATCTCATCTCCAAAAGATAGTCACATATGACTTCTAATCAAAATTAGAATCACATTATTCACACTAATTTATAATATGTTTTTTCTCCTATCAATACATACAAATTCAATTTTTAATTCCCATTTGCTAATGATCATTGATTGTGATTTCAGGAAAGGCATTTCTCTCTGGGTCTCAGTTACTCTGCCTCTAAAATGAGGGTGTTATCGCTAATTCACCTATTGCTAATTCATACTAAGATTGATTTAAAATCAAGATCACTTTTTTTTTGTCAGTTAAGGGATACTGGTTTGTAATGAATGGTTAGCTGAATCACAGACATGTGGTATTGGGAGGGACCTCAGAGTTTTGAGAAATGCAAATCAAAACTACAATGAGGTACCACTCACACTGGTCAGAATTGCCATCATTAAAAAGTCTACAAATAACAAATGCTGGAGAGGGTGTGGAGAAAAGGGATCCCTCCTACACTGTTGGTAGGAATGTAAGTTGGTGCAGCCACTGTGGAAAACAATATGGAGGTTCCTCAGAAAACTAAGAATAGAATTACCATATAATCCAGCAGTCCCACTCCTGGGCATATATCCAGACAAAACTATAATTCAAAAAGATACATGCACCCCTATGTTCATAGCAGCACTATTCACAATATCCAAGATATGGAAACAACCTAAATGCCCATCAACAGATGAATGGATAAAAAGGTGTGGTATATATATATGATGGAATACTACTCAGCCATTAAAAAGAATGAAATAATGCCATTTGCAGTGACATGGATGCAACTAGAGATTATCATATTAAGTGAAGTAAGTCAGGAAGAGAAAGACAAATACCATATGATATCACTTGTATGTGGAATCAAAAACATGACACAAATGAACCTATCTACGAAACAGAAACAGAATCAGGGACATAGAGAACAGACTGGTGGTTGCCAAGGGGGAGGGGGCTGGGGGAGGGATGGAGTGGGAGGTTGGGGTTAGCAGATGTAAGCCTTTATATATAGAATGGATAAACAACAAGGTCTTACTATATAGCACAGAGAACTATATTCAATATCCTATGATAAACCATAATGGAAAGGAATATTTTAAAAACGTAAATTAACACAACACTGTAAATCAACTATACTTCAATTTAAAAAATAAATAAATAAATAAAATGAGGATGTTTGAAGAGATCATCTCGAAGATGTCTTCCAGCTCTGGTGACTTGAGAATATATGCAACTCCTGATGCCTATACATGTTCCCCTTTCTCCTCTCCTCCCATCCACAGGCTACAGCCAGGACTAATTGTACCTTGGAGAACAAAAGCCTTGAACCAGCCTCTCCACTTTCAGAACTCAGAACAGCACCTAGTGGTTGGGCTCCTGTCTGTCAGGGTGATGTCCAGAGGTCTCAGCTGCTCTCACTCTGATATACAAAATCTCCTTAGGGCCCTGAGCCCCTGGCCAAAATCTGTTACCAATGTTTGCCAAGCAAGACTACCATTACTTGGGATTGCTGAATCTGAGAATCTCTGATTAGAAAATAACATTGGAGGTTATTTCCCCCAATAAAATGTAAGCTCATAAAACAAGGACTTAGTTTTGTTCACAACTTGTACATCCTGTCTTTTAGGAAGTTTCTGAGATATAGTAGGTACTCAATAAATATTCGCTCATTTGAATCAGTGAATCAGTGAACCTAACCTTTTCTAACATTCCCAAGAAGGACGCCTGCAACATCTGCTTCTACATCTCCAACAACAGAAAGCTGATTATCTCCTGGAATAATTGATTCCATTGTTTCACTGAGAGACAGGTGTAACTAAAGGATGGCCGTGTCAAACTCAATATATCCTCTACCCCAATTACAGAAGGGTGGACACGCCAAATGGGCAAGAGTTGGTTCTGCGAGTGTAAATACAAGCTTCACATATATAACCTTACCATTTGTAAACTATATATTACTTTACAGGACATATGTGTCCATTTTTTTAATCCTGCCTTGAAGGTTAGGCAGAGGCAGGATTTAAGTTCAGTATTTGTTGAATGGCTGAGCCTTTCTGCAATTTTTACATAGGTCACCAGGGGGCGCACCTGTTGCTTAAAACGTCACTTAATCATCCCTGCAGCTGGAGACCGGCAGAGTCTGAAGGGCGACACCGGACTTGAAAAATAATTAACCAGAGACATTTAGAACCTGTCACTGGCCCTTCATATAATAAAGGAACGATGCTAAAATGCTGATAGCCAGGGCGCGTCACATCTACTGAGAAGGGTGGATAGAAATCCTCCCTTTACCATTGATTAAATAGCCAGAGGAGAGAAAGCCAAAGACCTACAGCTGAATATTATGGCTTCAAGGTGAAGGGGTCCCAGAGCCTTGCTGACCTGGAAGGAGAGTCGCAGAGACATTACCTGCTGGTGCTACCTTGTTCTCTAAATCCCTGGCAGTCTCCTTCTAAAATATTAGGGCTAGAAGGAACTACAAGAGCATCCAAGCATTTCCTCCAACCTGTTTTACAGAGGGGGAACTGGGGCCCAGAGAAAAAAATTATTTGTCCAAGGTCAAATGACAATCGAGTGGTGGAACCAGAATTAAAACCCCGGAGGTCATTTCACTGAGTATTTAATAGTTTGGCTGGTGGGGGGGGGCGGTCTTTAGGAATTACCCTTTGGATTCAGGACAACCTAAACTCTATTGGTGATTAAGATTGATCTTTTTAGAAGAGGTTGTTGATTATGATATCTTTGCTCAAAAGAGAAAAAGAGAGAGAGAGAGAATGAAGGAGGGAGGGAGGGAAGGAAGAGAAGGGAAAGAGGGAAGGGAGACAAGAGTTTTCTGATGGCCTTGTCTCCAGGCAGCCTCTGTGGCTGCTCGCCCTTCCTAGCAACCGCAGCTATGCTGCATTGTTTGAAGTATTCTTTTTTTTTTTTCCAAAATCAAACGATGAAGGATAAACTCCCAAAACAAAAGGCATTTTTCTTCCAAGGGCTTAGATAAACCATAATTCAAGGACAAAAGAGTCAAGGGTCAGCAATCCCTCAAAAACCATCTGCAGAACAATGAAGCATTGTCAATAGCACAACTCATTTCTGAAGTGCAGACTTGGAGAGCCTTTGCAAGCCGGAACTAGAAAGGATCTGGGAATCATCATATTCAAATACCTCACTTTACAAATGAGGAATGTGTGGTTCACAGAGGGGAAGCGATAGGGTCATAATTCAAATGCTTACAGAGACCAGGGAAAGCAAGCTGGGGTCAGAGAAGAGGTCTCTTAGATGGGTTCCAGGAAATATATGACTTTCCCCTTTAAGAAAAACAACAGAGCAAGCATGCTGACACATGGCAAATAACACAGGCCCTCAGTAAAGGCGGTAAGAGTGGAGACCATGGCAAACTGGACACGGTCTGCCTCAAGGGAGCAACTGCTACCCAGATTCATTGGTCGCTGTCACGTAGGCGTGTGAGCCTGAACTTACCAGATCTTCTGTTATTTTTATATGGATTTGTACTTGCAATGTCCTGATTTTTTTTTAACGATGGCGACTAATTTGAATTAGTTGTAGGCCAAACAGAGCCCTTCTGGAGTCTAGACTGAGCTGCAAGTTTCCTGTGTGCACCCTCGGGACCAGGGTACTGGGGGTGGTAGGGAGAAGGCCTTCGGCTCAGACATCTACTCACTTTGTGACCTTCTAGAAACCACTTTTCTCTAGCGTCTCTTTTCTCATCTGAAATGTGAGGGGATCTCTCAAGTTAGATCTGACAGTCTGTGGTTTCTGAGTGTTCTTGACAGATCGAGATTCTAAATTAGCAAGGCACTGTGGGTAGAGCATAGGAACTGGAGGCCAAAGGCCCACAAACTCCTGTCTCTCCGTGTCCTTGTCCCCTGGAACTTCCAACACCACTTGTCCAAAACTGAGCGTATCATCTCCCTACCCAAGTGGCCCCTCGGCTGGCCTTTACCCACAGTATATGGCATCACTCCTCACCTAGCTGCCCAGGTCAAAAACCTTGCCCTCTTCTTAAACCCCTCCCTCCCCCTGCACCCTCATCCAATCAGCAAGTCTTGTCAATTCCACTTCTCTCTCAACTCTGTTCACTTCCTTCCACCTCAAGGGCCATCATGCTAATCCAGGCAACCATGATTTTTTCACCTGAATCACTGCATCAGCCCCCTAACTATCTCCCTACCTTTATTCTTACCCCACTCCAGTCCATTCTTCATACTGCAGTCAGAGTTGTCTTCATAAAACACAAACTCCCGGTTTAAAATCCTTCCGCGGTTGCCCTCAAGATGAAGGCCAAACTCTTTAACATGAGGCCCCTGCCTTGGTTGGGTTTGGTTTGGTTCCTGACCCACACACACGCTGAAGCCTTTTCTCTTGCCCCTGCCCCTGGAGTTGGCAAACTTCTGCAGAGAAGAAACTACAGCTGCTAACAAGTGAGCTCCCAGAACCCAGCACAGTCCTGATGCCTGACAGCCACTTGCTATTGGACGAATGAGTGTGGGAATGAATGAATGAGTGAATATATGAACCCAAAGACTCCACCACTTAGTAGCTGTTGACTCTAGAACATGTGCACACACTTTCTCCATCTGTAAAAGTGCCTGTCCTTATAGGTTGTCATGAGGAGGAAATTAGACGACAGGTATAAATGGGCTTTGGAACCTATAAAAGCAGGATCTAGGTGTTAGTCGCTACATACCTGCTCTGCTCCAGTTTCCTTGCTCAGTATCTATCTCAGTATCCTCCCCATAGCCTTAAAGTATGAGTTAAATGAGTTAATAGATGTAGCATGCTTTGAATAGTACCTGGCACATTGTAAGTAGTAGACAAATAAGTATTACTATGATCATGGCAATGATGACAATGACGACAGATCTTTACAGCCCTCTGAGGTGCCAGATGTAGAGGACATTTTGGGCTGCTCTTGTGGTAACAGCCTTCTGATTTCCTTTTGGATGAAATCTTGGGCGAGGTATGATGGGACTGTCAATCAAGGTGTGCCCTCCCCTAGCCAGTGGGGTGAGCCCACAACCAGAACTCAGCCAATCGGACTCTCACTCTCCCAGGACTTCGAGTGGCAGGAAAGGTGCTCATGTATCCTTGTGGTGACACCTGGGTGTGACTGTGGAGATGTTCCCAACCCTGAAAACTTCTGGAGCTTCCTGAACCCCACCTTTCTAAGCATGGTCCTTCAGTCTTCCCTTCCAGCAATGAGCTTCCCCATGGCCTTCCAATCAATTCCCCTTTGTTTGGTTAGACAACGGTCACTTCTGTGACTTGTTTCCAGAGACCCCTGGCCACGCACTGCTCTGGGGTCAGGACACTAGTTGGCCATTAACTCACTGTGTTCCCTCAGGCAAGGCATTTCTCCTCCCTGGACCTCAGTACACCCCTCCTAACATGGGGGCCTTGACCAGGCTGGTTGCTCCCAACCCTGGCCAATTAGCAGAATCATTTGGGGGAACTTCCTTAAGACCGAGCCTCACCTCCATCCTACTGAACCAGATTTTCCAGGGGGAGGCCTGAGAATCCATATTTTTTAAGCAGTTCCCCAAATGATTCTGAGACACAGCCAGCTTGGGAAGCACGGGGCCACACAGCCTCTGAGGGCCCTCTGAGAGCAGAAGGGCTGCGATTCCTGGTGCTTCTGTGATGTCTCAGACACTCACTGTTCAGATCCAGGTCTCATCAATCTCCCCACTGAGAAACCTCCCGTAGCTTCCTGGCACATCAGAATAAAACCCAAACTCCTCCCACAGCTTTCAAGACCCCCTGCAGCCTGGCTCCTGCCCTCCTCTCCCACCTCATCTCTCTCTCTGGCCTTCCTGCTGTGCCCAGAAGAGAAAGTTCTGCTTGGGAAGCTCTTCCCCTACTCTGCTCAGCTGGCTCTGAGGCAGGAGATAGATGGGCCCCAGGCTGAGCAGCTGGAGTTTGTCCCCTGTGGACAGAAACTCCAAAATAGCAGGAGCGAGAGAGGCGCTGAGCCCTGCCCAGATAAGAGACCACATATTTCTCATTCTCAAGGTCAAGGAGACCTTCCCGACTACACATGCGCAGAAAGGCTCCTTGGAGGTCAAAAGGGAGGGGGCGTCACTCCATAGTAAGTGATGTCAACCTACCCATAGGCCTCTTCGCCAGAATCCATCTTGCTAAGAGATGCACGTGCACACAGGGAAGGACCCTGAGATAAACCAAATCTGGACTCAGAATCAGGCAAAGCAAGATGATTGGCCAAGAGAAATCTGGAAGAAATGCCCCATATAAGTGATTCAAACTACCATGAGGGCACGACTCTCTCTCGGAGTCCGCCCGTGTGTCTAGCCACATGTACCCTTTTTCCTCCTAATAAACACTTTACTTGTTTCACTACTTTCTGTCTCTTTGTGGAAATTCACTTCTACAAAGCTGATGGGCCAGCGCCTTGTCACTGGCCACTGGCCCTGATGGTCTAGTGGCTAGGATTCAGCACACTCACTGCCGCAGCCTGACTTCAATCTCTGGCCACGGGAACCAAAATCCTGCTTCAAGCCACTGCAGGCTGAGGCCGCCTGAGATCAGCTCCTTCTTGTAACTCAAGTCCTGTTCAAATGTTATCTCCTCTGAGAGGCCTTCCCTGAACCCTCAATCCGAAGTGTCTCCTCTCCACCTACACTCCCCATCACCCACACTCTCTTTTCTTTTTCTTCATTGCACTTACCACTGTCTGAAATGATCCTTTTATTCATTGTTTTCACCCAGTTCACTGGCACTGTGTTCCCACCAGACTGTAAGTTCCGTGAGAGCAGAGAAGCTGACTATCCTGTTCTCTAACATGTACTCAGCCTCTGGAACAATGGCTAACTCAGGGTAGGTACTCCATAAAATATTCGTTGAATAAATCTGCTTTGCAGGAGCCCAGAGCAGTGACCACGGGAGAGACAAAGTTCTGACTCCCACTCCTCCTGACACAAGTGTTTCTGATGTTTCTTCCTGGGATTGGCAGCCTTGTGCCCTTGGCCTTCACCTTGAGCTGACAGGCTGGTGTCTGCGGCTCCCGGAGGCTCAGCCAGGATCTGTGGGCAGCTCCCAAGCAAGCTCACATCACACCCACACCCACACCCACCCCAGCAATTGGTCTCAGCTCAGGTTCTCCTCTGGTAAACCTCGCTAACGACCTTGGCTTTTCAATCTTCAGGCTTGCAGCCAGGAAACACAACTGGGGAGGTGAGCTCTTCGGAACACAAGGATGTCCTCCCTTTAAATCAATTGTTTCACACAAAAGCTCTGCTTTTTTGTTTTCCCGTCTCCCTCCCCATAGCATCTGCTATAAAACTCAAATCGTTGGGAATGGTACTTGGACACTATTCTTAGACCACTAAAAGGATTACCTTTGCCAATTTAAGTGTGGGGATAATGTCCGGCTTTCACTGAGAGACTCCACCAAAATCAGCACCACGAATCCCATTTACGCATTTGCTGTAACAATGACACAAAGGTCACTGGCCATAGGGACCCTCAGGGTCTACCATCAGAAAAGCCTCAGAAGACTTGCTCTGAGAGCTAAGTGCTAGAGCTGCCTAAATTCATCAAGGAAATGAGAAAAAGAAAAGGAGAAAAGAAAGTGGGAAGGAAAGGAAAACATGAGCTAGCAAAACAACATGACCTACTTTGCCACTTTACGTATATTGTTCTGTCCTTCCTCTCTGAAATTATCATTCAACTATTCAGCAAAAATGTATTGAATACCTGCTATATATCAGGCATTGTCCGTGACACTTGGGATCCAACAGCAATCCAAAGAGACGATGATGCTCCCCCAAGCGGCCTGGTATTCTAGTGGAAGAAGACAGACAACAAAATAGTGAACATATTAAACAGATAAAGTAATCTAATTTGTAATTCATAAGTATATTTATTACTATAAAATATATAATAGAACCTCTTATGCGCTATATAAAGCATATAACATATTTGAAATATATAACATAGCTTATAAATCGTCCGGTACTTCAGAAGGTAAAATGTGCCATCGTAAGAGCAAAGACAAAGGGAGATTGGAACTGCTGAAGAGGCAGGCAGGCTCCAGCATCAGTTAAGAAGAGTGGTCAGGGTAGGTCTCATTGAGAAAGTGACATTGAGCAAAGACCTGAAGGATGTGAGGGCATTAGTTCTATGTAACTTGCTGTGGCCTTCCTTTTTGATATCCAAGAAAATTAGAACCGAATTTGAGACTCAAACCCAGTACTCTAGAGGCCCCTGTGGTCTGCAAGTGTGTGGTCTTTTGTCCCCTGGAGAGGCAGGACGGGACAGTGGTTAAGGGCATGAGTTCCAAATCAAACTAGATTTAAATACTGGCTCTACCACTGACTAGTTATATGACTTTGGGCATCGTATTTAATCTCTCTGAGCCTTGGTTCCCTATATCCCGAAATAAAGATAATAATAGCACCCACCTCGTAGGACTCTTTTAAGGATTAAATGAAATAATGTACACAAATTCCTTTGCATGCTGGAAGAACTCAATAAACACCGGCTGTAATGATTAAGCCTTGTCTCTCAAAGTTTATTTACATTTTCCTTGGTCCTGATTCTCTATCTTTATTGATATTTTAACATTGTTTTATGGTTTCTACTCCTGTGGTAAGCAACCTCAAATCCTTTGTTGATTGGGGTGGGTTATAAATAAGTAAGTAAATAAATAAAAATCTGGATGGGGGACATTTTCACTGAAGCAAAACATTTCATTACTGATAGAGTGAATTGCAAGTGAGGTCATAAGCTAGAAATATTGACTCCAACAGTGCATCAGAAACCACCAGCAAGCCACTCTCTGGTTACTCAGACCATCTTTCTCTCTCCCAAAGCCCTCTTCCTCCCCTCATCAAGAGCGGGTAAATGAGTCATACAAAATGACTCAAGAAGCCTAAATCCTCCCAACCTCACAATTACTTCACTGCCGTGAACCTCACAGAACACTCCTTCTTCCCCATAAGAGAAGAGAAAGGAAATCGATGGGGCTGCTTTCCATGGTGATGGGGTTAAGGAAGAGGGGTGCTTGCTGAGTGCAGAGTCAGACGTAGGTTAGAATCTCATTACTGCTATTAATTAGTGAGCACTGTGGCCGTAGGGAAGTCCCTTGCCCTCTCTGTGCCTCAGTTTCCTCATCAGAACCTCCCTTTTAAGGGGCTTGTGAAGAAGAAAGAAGAGGGTCCATGGAAGCAACGTGAATAGCTTATTTGTAAAGCCCTCAATGAATGTCAGACTTTCTTTCCTTATCTGTACCCGAGGGCAACGCTCAATGGACTATAGGAATCTGGAACATTTAAATAAGAGGGTGTACAGGGCAGACACGGGATGAGAAGACAAGTTCGGGTATATCTCTATGTGATAGAAACTCCCTACAAGAAGCAAAGGAGAAAGATCATTTTTGATCCCCTACTATTTTCTAGGTATATTATCATTCTCCTTCCTCACCATAACCCTTTGAGATGGGCATTGTTATCCACACCTGACAGCTGGGGCTGGGCTTTGAACCCAGAGCACACAGGTAGGAATGCTTAGGAGGCAGTGCTGGCCTTCCGAAGTTGACTTTATGAAGGACAGCAACTAGCCTCCACCATAGGACATCACAGGCACCACTGACAGAAATCTGCCAACTCCCACCCTCCCTGGAGAGCCACGCCCTTGTGACTCCCAAGCTGGCTTCAGCAAAAATCTGGGCCAGGGCTTCCCTGGTGGCTCAGTGGTTAAGAATCCGACGGCCAACGCAGGCGACACAGGTTTGAGCCCTGGGCTGGAAAGACGTCACGTGCCGCGGAGCAACTAAGCCCGTGCGCCACAACTACTGAGCCTGCGCTCTAGAGCCCGCAAGCCACAACTACTGAAGCCCGTGCGCCTAGAGTCCGTGCTCCGCAACAAGAGAAGCCACCGCAATGAGAAGCCTGCACACCGCAACGAAGAGTAGCCCCCGCTCACCACAACTAGGAAGAGCCCACATGCAACAACGAGGACCCAACACGGCCAAAAATAAATAAATTTTAAAAAAAAATCTGGGCCAGGGTGACCTTGCTGAGGCTCCCTCACTTCATCAGTCACCAGGGTCTCTGCCCTATGAGCTTGGGCTTTGGAATTAGCTAGATCTTTATTTGAAACACATACCCCTCACATATCAACTGTAGGGCCGTAAATAAGTCACTTCTTTCTGGTTCCTCTTCTGAAAATGGTGACATCAAAATGCCTGCCTCGCAAAATTGCCATGAAGATTAAACAGAGCATTGAAAACATACAAAACAGGGCCTGGCACATACCAAACGCTCATTTACGGTAGCTGCTGTTGTTACACTGACACTGTCTGGGGAAAATCAGCCTTATGCTGAATGACGGAGATGATACTTTCAGGGAGGGAGAGTGGGCCCTTGAGCACTGGCTGACACATCTACCCACAGTTTCCCCATTATCTGACATTTGACCCTTCCCCTTGTTCCACAAGAAACAACTTGAGGATAACAAGACCCAGCTGGGCTCTGTGCCCCTCCTAGAAAAAAAAAAAAAAAAAAAGATGAATCAAGGCCCAGCCCAGGGCCTCCCATTCACTGCCCTTGATCCACCAACATGGACTGATGGTCCCTTCAGTGCTGGGAACTGGAGAGAGAGGAGACTCAGGACTTCATAGGGGACTTGGGGTAAAAGACAAGGAATCGTTACTATAGCAAACAGAAAGGAATGAGGGCTGAGTGTCTTTGGGAATATGAGAGAAGCCTCCATAGAGAAAGAGGTATTTGAACTGGAACTTAAAAATTAGGTAAGACATGGCAGGGGACGGTATCCCAGGCTGAAAGCACAGCATGAACAAAGGCTAGAAATCGGAAAATGCAGTTTGTTTAGAGAACAGAGTAGTGTGGTAAGGCTGGAGAACTAGGATGCCAAAGGACTAAGGTGAGAGCTGGAAGTGAAGGGCTAGTGAACCCTACAGGCAAGGAACACGAAATAAAGGTCATGACTACCAAGGAGAAAATGGGGGGAGTGGGTCTGCATTTAAAATAGGGTGGTCACAGAAGGCCTCTTTGAGGTGACACACTGAAGAAGTAAAGGAGCAAGCCATTTGACTATCTGGGGGAAGTTTCCAGGCAGAGAAAATAGCAGTGCAAAGGTCCTGAGGCCACAGGGTGGCTGCCATGTTGGTGACGCATTGAAAAGGGCCCGTGTGACTGGAGTGGTAAGAAGTGAGGTTACAGAGTTAAATAAAAGGGAGCCAGCTCATGAGAGGCCTTGCAAGCCATTACAGGGGCTTTAGCTTTCACTTGAACGAATGGAGAGCCATTGTAGGATTTCCAGTAAAGGAGCAACGCGATCTGACTTACGTTTTAAAAGGATAGCTCTGACTGCTTCGTAGAGAATCAACTGCAGGGGGCCAAGGGTGGCAACGGGGAGACCAGTAAGGAGGCTATTGCAGAGATCCAGGCGAAAGAGGACGGCGGCTGGAACCAGGGTGGTAGCCCTGTGATGGTGCGCCTCGGTTTCCCCATGTGAAAACGAAGCTTAGGATGCCGGCCCTGTATGCCTCCCAACGTCTCAAAAAGCCCCCATCGGGATGGAATGCCACGAACCTCCGGCCAGCGGGGTGCCAGCCTGGGAAAAGTGGGACTGTGGGGCGCGTGGGCAGCTCCTTGCGCGTCCAGGCCGCCGGTGCCCACGAGAAAGCCTAGACAAGTACACGCCCCGTGATGCGCGTCAGGAGGGTGAGACCTGGCGGAGAAAGGTCTTGCTCCTCAGAGACTGAACAGGGAATGGTGGGAAGGCGAGTGCCTCTCCCGAGTCCTGGAGCGGGTCCTGGGTATCCGGCACTGTGCGCGCCGCTGTATGCAACCACTCTGCTTGTGCAGGTGCGGCAACGGCATCGTGCGGGCATCATGCGGGGAGCGCCACAGCACCCCCTCCATGCAATTCCCCCCCCACCCCCCGGCTATGACCCCTTTGTCTCACTTTTCCCTACCCCCAGCTGTCTGCCTGGCGGTCCTGCACCGGGTTCGGCGCGCACGGCCCCGCCGGTGTCCCTCTGGCGGCCGCCGTAGCAGCGCAACCCGGGCCTGGGGCTCCCGAGAGGAGAAAATCATGAATGAAATAGATGCGGTGCTCCCGCTCCCCCGCCCTCCAGGTCCAGGCAACCTCGGCGTGGGGGCGGCGCCTGAGGGGACTCCGAGCGGAGCTGCGGGGTGGGGGGCTTCCGAGATCCGGGTCGGAGAATAAGGGTCCGCGACCCGGCCCCACCTGGGCCCTGGGCGCCGCAGGAGCTCCCCGCCCCCGCGCTAGCCAGCCCCTCAGGCCCTGCGCAATTCCCGGGAAGCGGCGCAAGCCCGCCCGGGGGCGGGGCGGAGCCGGGACTAAGGGCGAGGAGCCGACCTGGCGGCTGCGCCCGAGACTCCGCAGCCGAAGCGCATTTGGTGAGGCGATCTGAAGAGGGAGCGCGCACGGAGCGCGGGACTGAGCGCCGGGCAGACGGACCGACGGACGGACGCCCCCGCACACGCAGACGCACGGAGCTCGGCGAGGTCCCCGTCACACATATATACACACACACACACACACACACACACACACACACACACACACACACACTCGCGCAGACACACACAGGGACACACGCACACTCGCGCGCGCACATCCTCCCGCCAGCCTACCCGCCCGCTCGTCGGCGCCCGGAGTCCGCTCTGGCCGGTAAGTGCGGCGCCTCCGTCGGCGCCTTTGTGTGGGGAGGTGGAAGGTGGAGGGCGCGGGGTCCCTCCCAGGGAGCCCCGGCAACTGAGACCTCCTCCAGACCCCCAGGCGCAGAAGCCAGCGCCCGCCCCCGCCACGCCCCCGTGGGGCTCCCGACGCCCCGGGACTGGGGGAGGGGTCCCCCACGCCTGGGAGGGGACCCGGCGCTGGGTAGAGGGGAGAGAGCAGCGGCCACTCCCCACGAAGCTCGTGCGCGGTTCCGGAGAGGGAGGGGAGGGATCGGGATGGTGGTCCGGGGTGCGAGCCTCTCTGCTGCCGTGGCTGGTGCGCGGCTCTTGGCTGCATTACCTACCTCTCCAGGGTCTGAAGCTCCGGAGGAAGGTTGGAGATCGCCGCTAGCCTGCTGGCCTGTAAACCGGGGCTCCCAGCCTTCGCTTCGCTTCGCCTTGCCTCCCCCGGACCGTGTAGCTTAAACCACCAGTTCCCCACCCGCCCCCAAAATGAAAGCCCAGCGTTTTCCCCTCCCCCAGCATGCCCCTTTTTCCTGGATGAGGCCCAGGCTCCTGCAAAACGTGGAGATTGCTCGGGTCAGACTTCTGAGGGGTTTACTTTACCAAGGATCATGTACCTTAGAGGGTCAAGACCAGGTGAATCTTGGGAACTCATTCAACGCCCTCATTCTACAGACGGAGAAACTGAGACCCAGTGAGGTGGCTTGACCAAGGTCACGGGAGAGATACTGGCAAAGCCTGCATTAGAATCTAGCATCCCTGGCTTTCATACTCATGTCCTCTCCTATACAATTCCATCCTTATCCTTGTTGGAACCCCAGATCCCAAAAATTTACCGGAGTGTGTCAGGAAAGTCTCTGTAATTCCAGCCCTGCCCCCTTTTGGAGCATCAGGTGCCATTCATTTCCTACCATACTTACTGTTTTTAAAAAAAAAAAAAAGGCTGGCCTTTAATTTGCCTCTTTCAGCCTCAGAGGAGATCTTGAGATTTAGTTTGGGAGAATGAAGCAGTCCTGGACAGGAGATCAGATTCCAGGGTGTTAGTCCTGGTTCTCCCAGGAGTCACTGAACCAGTGTCCTTAGTTGGACCAGGTAATGTCATGGTCAAGGAGTCATCCCCCCTTCCCCCACCTTGACCTGACTACCCCCCTCCTTAAGGGCCTAGGTCTTCTAATCCAACCAGGCTCCCTTCATCATCCCTTTGTAGAGGTCTCTGAGTCTTTCCTGTCCGGCCACCTCTCCCTCCTTGATGTTTGTTGAGTGCGGCCTCTTGGTGTTGCTGACAGAGCTGCTGGGGAAGCTTGAGTTACAGCCTCACCAGGCTCGGGTGATGGCTCAGGCAAGGCTCCCTCAAAGGCAGCTGGGTATCCCCAGAGCTGAACCCGATGCCTGGTGCAGAGAGGGTGCCCCGAGAGGTATGTTGATGGAGTGCAAGCTGGATGGGGAATGGATAAAGTCAGTCATCTTTGAGAAGACTCTGTTGGATGGGGGAGTTGGCAGGGAGGACAGTGTTCAGTCTCTAGGGGCCTGAGGTTCTTTTCTCAAGAGCTTCCTTCTTGGGTGAGCAACCTGGCATGGAGCAGAGACAGGGTGACCAGCTGGCATAACTCCAGGGGCTACCACTCACATGGTTGTGCCTGTAAATGGCGTTGTGCTCCAGAAGCACCATTTACATAGACTTCATAATGAGCAGTGGCCCGTGGGTTATTGCAGTGCCATGGGTCTCACCCTCAGAGTGAAGAGATCTGGCTGGACAGTTGCAGTGAATGCTTACAATCTTTCTGGGTCTCAATTTCTCCAAAAAATAAGATCATTGGATTGGTGTCAGGATATCTTTTAGGTCTGAACTGTTGGGGGGGGGGGGCTGGGGAAGGGGGGGAGCACTTATAGTTTTCCTCTTCTATTACTCTGTGATGAAATCATTTATGTAGGGTACTTAGCACAGGGCTTGGGGCATAGAAAAAGCTCCGAAGAGGTAGCTGTTAATATCATTAAGGCCCCAGCCTTATGGATATACCTTCCACTTCTTTTTTTTTTAAATTTATATTTATTTATTTACATATTATTTTGGCTGTGTTGGGTCTTCGTTGCTGCGCGGGCTTTCTCTAGTCGCGGTGAGCGGGGGCAACTCTTCGTTATGGTGCATGGGCTTCTCATTGCGGTGGCTTCTCTTGTTGCAGAGCACAGGCTCTAGAGCACAGGCTCAGTAGTTGTGGCACACGGGCTCAGTAGTTGTGGCTTGCAGGCTCTGGAGCGCAGGCCCAGTAGTTGTGGCGCACGGGCTTAGTTGCTCCGTGGCATGTGGGATCTTCCCGGACCAGGGCTGGAACCCGTGTTCCCTGTATTGGCAGGCGGGTTCTTAACCACTGTGCCACCAGGGAAGTCCACCCTCCACTTCTTCCCTTCTTCAGATTGCCAAAGGACATGAGATTTTGAATCCTGAAAGTCCCTCTCCCTCAAAAAATCCCTCCTCCACTGATCTATTCCTGGACTTAGGGCTCAGCCAGCATAGGACATCCATGAAGTTCCCTGGGAGAAGTCACTTTTGTTTATCAGTTATTTCTCACCTAAGGATGATTGAATTTGATAGTTTATATACAGTCAAAGCTTTTCTTACACACTGTCACTTATATTTAATCCTCATAACACACCCATGATATCAGTAGCGTTATTATTCCCATTTTATAGATGCGGAAGTTAAGACTCAGAGTTTAACTTATCTAAGGATTTGTACTGTAAAAGTCTCAGAGCCAGAGAGCCGTGTCTCCAGCTCAGAGCTTTTGACCCCAGATTCTGAACTCTTTCTTCTCTGTCACGTTGCCTGTCCTTTCCTGAAACCTGTCCGAAAAGAGAGACAGATGACCCCTTGGATAGAAGCGAGAAGGAGGGGTTTATTCTTCTGGAAGACGAGGAATGGCTTCTTGGAGAAGCGAGGTAGCATTTGAGCTGGGTCTAAACGATTTGTACAACGGAAGGAAGGAGGAAAATATTATAAGTAGTGGAAACAGCATGAGCAGAGAGCCGGCGGTGGGGGCTTCTAGGACGTGTGTAGAAACTGGAAAGCAATTCATTCCAACTGGGCAAAAAGGCTAAAAGAGGAGCCATGAGAAGGAAGCCTGGGTAGGAAGGTGGAGGCAGTTGCTGGGAGCCTTGAGTGCCAAGCCACGTGATCATCGGCCTTTAGTTTTTGAGTGGGGGAGAGACATGATCAAACATGGCCATTAGGAAACTCACTCTGGCTGCCCCATGGAGAACAGATTGGAGGGGGAGAGCCTGCTGGCAGGGAGCCCAGGTAGGAAACAATGACAGCGGTATAGGTAAGAGTTAAGGAGGGTTTGGATAGGGGAGATGGGGGGCGAGGGGTTGTAAGAATGAAGAGAAAGAGGAGTTGAAGCAGGAGGCTACAGTGTCACCAGAGCTGGCAGCGGATTGGATGTGGGAGTGGAGGGAGGGAGGAATGAGAAGTGACGGCAAGGTTTGGAGCCTGAGTGGCTGGGCATCCATTCTCAGACAGAGCCCAGCGGGAGGGGGAAGGGGAGGCTCAGGAGTGAGGGCCATGATCTGACAGGGTACCAGAATGACTCCTGCAAAGCTGGCTCACCGAGCACCCCAAAGTGTCCAGAGCCAGTTGCTTCCTTCCTCCTTCATTCATTCACTTATTATCCAAATACATAGAAACATCTGTTACATGTGAGGCTGTTCACAGGCTCTAGGGATACATTGCTGAAAAAGATGAACTTCTTGTCCGAGCTCTACCAAGGGAGACAGAAAAGAAAACGTAAGCAAACTATAACATTTCAAGAGGTGAGCAATGCTCTGGAGATAAATAAAGCAGGATGAGGGTTGACTGTGGGGGAAGAGATTTACCTTTAAAAAGAATTGTCTTCAAGGAAGTGGCATTTGAACAAAGACCTGAATGAAGTGAGGAAGTGACCTTGGGGAAGAGCATTCTGGGAAAAGGAGACCGCAAGTGCCAAGGCCCTGGGGGTAGGAATAGCTTGGTGTTTTCAGGGAACAGCAAGTGTGGCCGGAAAACATAGGTCAAGAGGGAGGGTGGAAAGGAAAACGGTAGGAGAGAGGGGCAGGCCCAGATCACATAGGTGCTTACAGGCCTGAGGAATAAGAGGTCGTATGATGTTAATGAGTACAAGAGAACTGGAGTCCTGTTCTCCTTGTGTTCGTCATGCCTAGAAAACCAAGCCCGACACTCAGCAGTGGCTCACTAAATAATTGTCTAATGAATGAATGTTGGAAACCACCATTTATGTACGAAGCCTCCTATCTTGGACTAAATAAAGTTGTTGTAGCATAGTAAGGGCATAAGTAAGCTATGTATGATCAAAATGATAAAGCTCAGATGATTTGAATATCTGTGATGTCATTCAAGGATGAAAATTTGAGTCACGTCTGTATGTTCAGTATGGCTGTTGACTAAGGCGAAAAGTAAAACATACCTGAAATGACTGTAAAACAATTAAAATGGTAACATTTTTTGGTCTTCCCTCATCCCCTTTCCAGTGCAAATATACAACCTTCTGGCTTCATTTCAAATTTTCCCTTGTGCAACTCTTATGCCCTCAGCCATTTCCCTTGTAGAGATTTTAAAGAAACTCATCTCTAGCCCAAAGGCCCATATTTGCAGGACAAGGAATTATCATCTTCAATAACTTGACAGATTCCCAAAAATGGCAGAGAGGGCAGTGGGGAAAGAGAAACTATTTACAGAAGTATAAATTCTTTAAGCACCCAATTAATTGTTTAAATGGATCTATAAGTGCGAATGGAAAAACTCCAGAAGATGGTTAATCGTTTAAAGCTTTCTGTCTGCATTCAGTTGGACACAGGGTGTGTGTGAACATTTCAAAACGTATGGCACTCTTTACCAAAAATTGAACTCACACACCAGGAAATATGTTCTTACCAGTATGGGTCAGCGCAGCTATCTGTGTGTAAGTACCTGTGTTCAATCCGAAGTTTACTCATGATTAAGTGACCTGGGGCAAGGTCCTTCCCCTCTCCCAAACTGTTTCCCCATGTCTAGGAGGTAGGGCTTGGGCTTCTAGGGCCCCTATGGCACTAAGCACTACGGTCTGTGATATCTGTAGGCCCACACTGTTGTCTTCCTGGAGGACAGTGACCACTGTCACAGTGTGGGCCTGTGCCTCCCTGTGGTGGATGGGAGGTAGACAGGCGGTCCTGTCAAAGAGGAGACGGGATGCTTCCATCAAGCAGACAGAGCCAGATACTAGGCTGGACCTTCTGAGAGGGCAAGTTGACAGGTAGTCTAAGTCTTCTTAGAATCCTAGACTCTTTAGGTGCCCTGGTCCAAATTCCATCTGATTCTGCATGTTTTTTCACCTCTAGGAACTGGAAACTCAGGTCAGCTGAAGAAAACAACTAAAAACCCATTGAGGTTTTGAACAGTACCATCACCAAAAAGCTCTTCCTTACCTTAAACCATGGCATTACAGAAAATAAGGTCTTCCCCCATTCTTCAATATCATCCCCATCTTTTTTGCATCTGGTGAGACGTGAGACAAGCACCTTGGCCACCAATATCTGGGAAAGCTCCAGAATTCCCCAGACTCTTAGACAGAAGAAAGCTTTTCCCACTCAGCGGCGGCACATAGAATAAAAGCCACCCTCCTTCCTGTGTCCCCCTTGAAGCAGCCTTGACGCAAGTTTCCATACCTGGGGTGTGGCATGCTGAGTTGGGAAGGGATCTCCTCGAGCTAGATGCAGGGGATCCACAATTTGTAAGCGAGCAAGCATCTTGGTGAGAATTCCTAACTTTGAGCTAATGTAGGGGATAAACTGTTCTTGGCCAAGTCTGGTTCCTGTTACTGTGATTGCAGATACAGACCCTGAATTGCCCTTCCTTTGCATGGTGAGGTGGTTGGTTGACGTCATTACAGAGACATACCAAGCTTTGATATGTCTTTCTTAAGAGTGGAAATGTTCCCTTTCTCCCCCAACTCTCTGGAAGCCGCTCAGGAGGGATTCAGTGGACTTCAGTGGTGGGTGGCATGTGGCTGTCTGAAGTGGACTCCAAAGATTGTATATTTCATTATCTGCCTAAGAGTGTGCCAGCCTTTGAAAAATAAATTACACTGTAAAAATAACACAACCTACTATAGAACAACTGTAAAATGAACCACGATTTTATATGTCCCATTCTGTTTCTTCTATAGATCTGTATCTTTTATTGTTGAAATGAGTCCACATCTAGTTTTGTACCCAACATTTTTCACTTAACATTTTCCCTGTAACTTCTGTACTCATACATGACCTTCTTCTATCCTCAATGGCTTCCATACTTTACTTAATCATTTCTTAATTGGTGGACATAGCAGTGAACATCTTCAAGCACACAGCTTTTCCATCTCAGATTCTCAAGGCATCTGATTTAAGCATCCCCAATAGGGTATGACAGGACCCGGGGGAGGGGGAAAAAAGAGCACAAGGTTAAAGTACATGTCATCTGTGGACAGATGCAGGTTGATTTCATGGATACAGAGGACGTGGTCCTGGGTCCTGGGGTAGAAAGAAAACAATGGACACCAGAGCTGGAGCCATGGAGAGGATGGAGAGGGACATTATGGGCCGGGAGGCCCAAGTCACAGAGCGCTGAGGGTGTGATGGAGGAGTGTCAGATTTCAGATGGAGTCCCTCCAACATTTTATTGATTTGTTTTGGTGTGCCTTTTAAAAATTACGGTGCAATACATAAAATTTACTATTTTAACCATTTTAAGTATATAGTTCTGTAGCACTAAATACATTCACATTGTTGTGCAACCGTCATCACCATCTACCCATAGAGCTCTTTTCATCTTGCGGAACTGAAACTCTGTACCCATTAAACAATAACTCCTTCATTCTCCCCTCCCCGCAGCCTCTGGTAACCTCTCTTCTACTTTCTATGAATTCACATGTTCTAGGTACCTCATGTAAGTGGACTCATATACCATTTGTCCTTTTGTGTCTAGCTTATTTCACTTAGCATAATGTTTTCAGGCTTCATCCGTGTTGTAGTGTGTGTCGGAATTTCCTTCCTTTTTAAGGCTGAATAATAGTCCGTTGTACGTATATAACACATTTGCTTATCCGTTCATCTGTTGATGGACACCTGGGTTGCTTCCACCTTTTGACTATTGTGAATGATGGAATAATGCTGTTATGAACGTTGATATACAGGTATCTGCTTAAGCCCCTGCTTCCAGTTATTTGGGGTATATACCTAGAAGTGGAATTGCTGGATCAAATGATAAATGTGTATTTAATTTTTTGAGGAACCACGGGGTGCTTTTTATTAAGGATTTTTGTGTACTCATCAAAAAAGACCACTAAGTGAAGTCTTAGGACTGGAGGGTCCAGGAAGAACCCATTCATTTTTTAAAGTAAATTTTGTGTAGGTTTCTGCATGGCATGAGGGAGGAGACAGACAAGGGAACAGAATACAAATGAATCCACCCTCCATTTCTGAAGAATTATTGTGATTTAGACGCATTGTGAGTGGGAAAAGAAAGCTCTCAGGAGAGATCTTAGGGATGGAATTCATTCATGCATGCAGGTATTCACTGTTCCAGGAAATCCACACGCCATGAGGACCTTGCCCACAAGGAGCTTGTGTGTGTCCGTTGGGGGCACCAGAGAGTAACCGGGCAACAGTGGTCTGTACTGATGCTCGCTACAGTAATCTGAAATACTAACTTTTCTGAGTGCTTACTACGTTATCTCACCTAATCTTTATCACAGTTCATTGCACAAGGTTTTTATTATCCTCAGCTTATCGATAAGGAAATAGACTCAGAGAGCTTAAGTAACTTGCCAGGAGCACACAGCAAGTAAGTGGCAGAGCCAGAGTTCACACCTAGGTAGTAATTGTGCTTTGGTGATGAGCTGAGGGCTGTGGGGACACAGCAGAGGCACCTGCCCAGCGTGGTGGTCAGGGAAGGCTTCCTGAAGGAAGGTGTCAGGCAAGCGTTTTAGTCTAAGTTGGCTGTGTTCTTCTTTTGCCCATGATTTCAGAGCATGGCTTTTGGTAGCAGCAGCAGCAATATCCAGCCCTGCTTCCCGTGACTCCGGTCTCCCAGGGCGCCCCGCCTCCTTGAGACTGCATTTCAGAGGAAGGTGATCACAGTCAGCATCCCTGGTGCTTATCACGAGGCAGGGAGGCCAGAGGTGGGATGTGTCCTTTTCCCTCTTACATTTGCCGCCTCTGACTTCCTTAGCTGGCCTCCTTCTGGGATGCCTTAGAGGGACATCCCAGGGCACCTCCTGGGCCTGGGCAGCTTCGGACCAGTGGGCTGGAGTTGGCCAAATATAAGGCCCAGGAGTGGCAGTGGAGGTCATATGTCCACCTCTGTGTCACTTCACACCCAAGATACCTGGACCTTGTGGGCTCCCATCACCTCAAAAGCCCCGTCTTCCCAGAACCCAGGTGTAGCCAGTTCTTTCTGCTCTTTGAACCCCTTGTAGCTCCCCGTGGCCTACAGCAGTGTTTCTCAACAGGGACCCTGCTGGCCTTTGGGTGGGGGAGTTCTTTGTTATGACAGCATCCCTGGCCACTCCCCTGAATATTTCCCAGGAGGACCCTTCAGTCATTGTGACAAGCAAGAACGCTCACATGCATTTTTAAGGTCTGTTTTACGAATGAGAAGATGTACAGACCTTCAGCGTTCCATTCAGTGAGTTTCAACGATTGTATGAAGTTGAATAACCATCACCGGGCTTGAGATGTGGAACATTTCCATCATCCCGCAAAGTCCCTTCTTTCTCCTTCCCAGTCAGTACCTGCCCTCAGAGGTAACCATTGTTGCCGTTTCTGTCTGACTCGTGGCATGCGGTCTTTTGTGTCATAAAGTAGTTTTTGAGATTCATCTGTGTTGTTGCACCCTCACCCTCCCTGACACACACACAGATCTCTAGATGCCAACTAGAATGACAGTCCCTGCCTTAATCTAACTAAGGAAAAGTGGGCTGTGAGTTAAAGTCAGTGTGTGTTCGCCAGATGCGCGAAGCCCTCTGCCGTGTGATGTGAGGCCCCTCACCTGCCCGCTGTCCAGTCACACTGAGGTGCCCGCCTTCTCCCAGCTCACCTTGCCCTCTCACTTCTCCTGGCCTTTGCCCCTGCAGTGTTCTCTGCCTGGAACATCCTCCCCACTGTCTGGTGAACTCTGCTTGTCCTTGAGATGCTCAGACATCACCTCCCTGTCCAGCTTCCCAGACTCTCCCTTTCACCCTCCCAGGCACTCGCGTTACACAGCCTCTGTTGACAGTTAGCACAAATTTGACTCTGCTCACAAGACTGCAAGCTGGTTGAGGGCAGGGACTACGACTTAGTCATCTGGGGAGCCTCGCAGGCTCAACATACCGAGCCTGATAGTAAAGACACGGATCTAAGATTACAGCAGGTTTGTCTCAAGGTTACTTAGAGGCAGATTGGGTCTAAAATAACTGTGCAAAATATACCCCCCAAATACTGTCTGAAATTGTTCAAAGAAAGGTGATGAAAAAAGACAGTGTAATCTTTGACTACAGATGAAAAATGTAGCGTTAAACTCACTGCCAGTGAGGCAGAGACCTCCAGCCCTTCCCGCAGAGGACCTGGCATCATGGGAAATGGATGGGCATTGATGAGTGCAAAGCAGTACAGCTCAGGGAGCCAAGGGGATGGGCAAAAGAGTAGAGTTAGTCATGGGAGGCCGCCTGGAGGAGGTGAGTTCCAAGGGTTTTTCAAAGAGGAGTCTGTTGAGCCAGAGAGTTACATAATCGCGAAATCTATAGAGAGCCTTAAAGCATGATCCAAGGCAGCCTGGATCATGGTCTGATCTGTCCTCTTGTGACTGTGGTCCTGAGTCTCACGTAGCGGCCCTTCCCTCCCCTTTCACTCCTTTTAACTCACTTCTTCCTTCCCTCTTTTCTACTGTTTAGTCGCTCCTTCCCATCTTCCTTCCAAACTGAATGTGCAGAAAAAGCTGGATGTACATTGCCTGGCCTTCCATCCCTCCTTCTCTGCACTGGACTCCCTGTCTTGGGGGTTATAGAAGGAGGCTCATCCCTTGCCCCCTCCCAGCCTGGGCAGCACACAGAAGCCAAGTTTATGGACAGGAGAGGGAGGGTGCAGCCCAGGGTGGAGTGTGGTCCATTTTGAGGTGCCAAGTTACAAATCAAAACGGTGGGGGAAGAATTCAGCCAGAAGAGAGGTCAACGTGCCCTAGACTCCCCGGGGAGGCTTTCTGGAGGCGGCATGAGCTGAGGCAGGCCCTGGAGGAGCAGGGGCCACATCTCGGAGGAGAAGAGCAGGGAGCCCTGTCCAGGAAGGAGGAATGGGGGAAACGAGCTGAGAAGCAAGAGTGGGCGTGGCTGGGAGGCGGGGCAATACACATGGCGGAGGAGGATTTGGGGAATCCTACCATCGGGTTTCAGTTCTTGGCGCCCCACCTTCCTGAGGGCTCTGGGTCTGACCCTGGGGACCTGGAAACAGCCCGGGGCTCTCCAGAGGGGAGGGGATGGTTCTCCCGGAGAGTCCCTGCTCATCCTCAAGCTGGTCTCTCCTGCGTCGTTCTCATTAGCTCCAGAACACCTGGCAGAGCCTGAGGAAGAAGGAGACAGAGCTTTGTAGCCGATGGCACTGCCTGGCTCCCGTGCCGGGTTGACTTAGAGGGCACCAGGAGATGCAGCTTCAAGCCAGGTCAGCTGTGGTGACGAGGAGGAAGTCAGCCCTGGGTCGCCTCATACTTTGTGCGCTTCAGTCACTTCCTCGGTCATTACCACAACCCTGCGGCCAGCAGCTCCTATTGCTTCCATGGCCCAGAGGAAGAAACCGAGGCTCAGAGAAGTTAGGACACTGGTCCAGGGCCCCATGGGGAGAGGGTGGCAGAGCACAGCGTTTCACCCGTGTCTCTTGGCCTCCAAATCCATGCTATTTTGCAGAGGACCGTGGCTGCCTTAAGGTATGCAGCCTCAGAATGGCCAGTCTGTTGTGTATCGAGGCATTCCACCAGTGACGGAAGAGTCTGTTGACAGCTCACCCCAGGCCTCAGGTTTCCAGACCCTTTTCAACCTTGATTCCTGGTCCCCTCTTCTTTTTTTTTTTTTTTTCCTCTTTCCCATTCCGTTCAGCTTCCTGGCTCACACTCTGTTCTCTCTCCTGGCAAAGATGCCTCAGACCTAGCTAAAGTTTCCAAACAGCCTCTGCCTCCCAGGCCCTGCCTCTGACTGTTTGCCTGATTCTTTTACCAAACCCTGAAGTGCCAGGATCTTCCCAACCTGAGCACAGAAGGGTTAAATCAGAGGCTGAGTGTGAGGCCCTGATAGAGGACCAGACCCCCCAGGGAGGTATGGCAGGAGCTAGAGGTTTCCCTAGCTGCAGGTGGGAGCAGACCTAGCTCTGCACCCCAGCTCTCCCCTCTGTAAGTGCATACGAGCCCTATGAGAAGTGGTTTTGTAAGCGACGAAGAGCAGAGCAGATGCCAGACAGGATCTTCATGGACGATCCAGACCAAGGCACAGGCAGCCCTGGCATCGAGGCCCAGGGTTGGCATCAGGGACGTCTAGGGCTAAAACCAGAGACAGGTAGAGACCAGAAGCACAAGATCATTTGTGATCAGGGTGGGTGTATAACCAGCAGTGCCCCCTCCCAAGTGGGGGGCGGGCAGAGCTGTAAGAGTGGACAAGGCCTCAGTCCTAGAAGGCAGACGACCAAGACAGAGACTCTGCCTGCCAGAGCGTCAGGCGGAAAGCCAGGGGCTGGGATGGGGCCAGTGTCTGAGCCAGACAAGCAGCAGTGAGACTGAGTGTTGTGAAAACTCTTAACAGTAATATTAGTTACCACTTACATGGTACGCTCTGTGCTAGGAACTCTTATTGTAAGAGTTTTATGTTTTCTCATCTCAATAATATTTTGAGTTAGGTACTACTACTGTGTACCTATAATATTTTGAGTTAGGTCCATTTTACAGATGAGAAAACTGAGGCACAGAGAGTTTGAGCAAAACTCCTCATCTCCTCCAAGACTGGGAGCATGACCCTTCACATTCATAGCTTGAAATCAGCCATGGTGGGAGCCTTTACACCCGGGAAATCAGCAAATGCCACAAATCATGGCTTTTTAATTTTTTATTTATTTTAAAAGATTCTTTTGTCTGAGAACCAGTTTACTAGCACACCACCAGACTCATCCCAGAGCCTCCGTGGACCTCACCTATGGGAGAGAAGTCCTGTATTAACTGAGAAGCAGGCAACGCCTGACACACTAGACGACAGCATTTTTAGGAGTTTACTGGGCCCTGTCTAAGCATTTTGCATGCATCTCATATAAAAACTTCATGTGAGGATCAAAATTCATTTAATCTCCGTAAGAACCCTCTGAGGTGTAGACACTGCTTTCCTCATTTCACAGATGAGGAACCTGAGGCACGGGGAAGTCAAGTATCTTGTCCAAGATCAGGCAGCCAGTGAGGGAGCCTTGCTTCAGACTCGGGCAGCCCAATCCCAAAGCCTGCGCTTTGTGGCGTTTTTAATGAGCCATTTATAAATGCTCAAACGCTAGCGTACTTTTCATTTATTTTTTCAAGAATAGGTCTTGAATATCTGTCTGCTGCCAGATAGGGTATTAAATACAGGAAACAGGAACGTCCACATCAGAGGCCACACACCTAGCGGTTTCACTAAAGCCTGGGCCTGGGGTTGAGGCAAACGGAGTTTGAAGCCTGCCTCTGCAGCCTACCAACTGGGTGACCTTGAGCAAGTGACTCAGTCTCTCCAAGTCCTTATCTCCACATGTGTAGGAGGGGGCTAACGGTGTTTCAGTTCATAGGGTTTTGGTGAAGGATGAGTGATGTAATACATGTACAGCACTTGGCAAGGCATCCAGCACTCAGTAAGCACTCAGTAAAAGGAGGCTGCCGTGATTATAATCCACAGGTTTGTGTTCCGGTAGCTCCATGTGAGGTGGGGATACAGGCATCAACGATAATCACCGAGGGACTTCCCTGGCAGTCCAGTGGTTAAGACTCTGCACTTCCATGGCAGGGGGCACAGGTTCGATCCCGGGTCGGGGAACTAAGATCCCGCATGCCACATGGCATGGCCAAAAATAAAATGAAAAAATAAAATAAGTTTTTAAAACAATAGATGGTCACCGAATAGAGTGTGAGAACAGAAGGCAGGTACCCAGTTCTTCCTAAGGGAGGGTTCTGCTGAAGGGGTCACATTTGAACAGGGTCTTGAAAGGGTCTTAAAGAGTTTTCCAAGAAGAGAAGGGAAAAGGGGGCTTTTCCCTGAAGGGAAAGGTGCATTCCAAGGTATCATAAGTAGGAGCAAGCATCTAACAGAATGGAAATTCCAGAACAGCCCCCTCCTGAGAGGTGTGATCACGCCTTCACATTTGTAATTGTTTCCTCCTTGTAAATTAAACTGTATACCTGGAGTATGGGGAGTGTAGAAAGAGGGAGCAGAAGGGGGATGTTTTCAGAATCTTGCAGAGCAGATGGTTAAACCAGATGACCTTTGAGCTCTGAAATCCCGCTGTTTGATTGATCATCTCTGGGCTCCTGTCCACCATACGGATAGGACTGTCCTCAGTACATACTGATCCACACAGCTGGGCCTCCACGAGTAACTGGCTGGGGTGGGAACACCTTCCCCACTTGAAGGTTGGGCAGCCTCTGCGCCAGGCTGCATGGACCAAGGGCTTGTTTCCCTGGTGCTGGGAGCACCCTCTGCGGCTTCCCTGCCACTCCACCACCTCCGCCTCATCAAACCTTGATAGCCCCAGAATTGAAACTTGACCTTAAGGAAAAGCCCTTAAAAGTCATTAAATTCAATTCCTTTGATTTTCATTTGTGGCTACTGACACTCAGATTAGAGGAAATGACTGGATCAAGGTCCTACAGTGGCCTAGGACTAGAGCCCAGGGCTGCTGGGTCCTTGGCCATGGAGCACATTTGTTCCTCCAGTAACGGAGCACAGCTGCCACCATCATGCACACTCTCCACTCCAGCCAGTCTCCCAAGGAGGGCTTCCGGGGCCGCTGCTTCAGGTGGGGAAACCTGAGGTCGGGGTCCAGGGCAGCACTTCCTGTTGTTCTGTTCCTGGAGAGGACACACAAGGTAATGGCCCCGCAGCAGTGAGCTCCTTCAGAGCCCTGGGGACTGGAGTCTCCCTCAGGCTCCTTCACTGACTCACCCACTGTGAGAGTCTAGCACAGTCACTTCACCCCCGAGCCTCAGTTTCTTCATCTGTAAAATGGGATGATGCCCCAAAGACCTATGGTGAGGATTTTTCAAAGAACATCTATAACGCAACTGCTGTAGTCTGCTGTTACGTTCGTGTTCACTCTCTTCCTATTTTCAGAGTGTTGTTAACAACGAAGGCTGAAAGCCAGAAGAGAAGAGAGCTGAGGAATATGGGCGGCGAGAAGCAGATCTGTCATTACTAGCGTTGTGGCCTTGGGCAGGTCACTGCACTTCTCTGGATCTCTATTTTCTCATCTAGAAACTACAGGTAATGATAGTATGTTCCTTCTAGGGCTGTCGTGAGAATTAAGGTCTGCCTTATGTCTCTGGGAAAAAGGGTAGGGAGGAAGAAGACACGAAGAAATAACATCACAAGTGAGCACCTCGGTAAATCTCCCTGTCCGTACTCCCTTCCCACATGCCCTTGTCAGACTGAATTTCTTTCCATTCCTTGAGTGTGCCCTGCTTCCTCTCAACTCCAGGCCCATTCATGGGCCCTCCTTCTGCCTGGCGCACCCCAGCTGCTCCTCTCTCACTCCACAGCTTCTGACCGCCACTCCTCCTTCATGTCTCATCAGAGATCCCTTCCTGGGAATCTTCCCTGACTCCTCTGCCTCACTGGGGGCCTCGCCAGCATCCCCACAGCACCCTGCCTTTCTCCCATCAAACGGGCCACCTGTGTTCCATTGCCTTTTGCTTACCTGCACTGCCCCACTGTGCCGTGAGAGCGTGTACTTCATTGTATCCCCAGGGCCTCACCCCGTGGCCTGCACGTAGTAGGTGTTTGGTAAACACTAGCTGAACACATGAATGTTCCAGTCCCTGAATCGGACTCACAAGAAAGATGGAAAACTCTGTTGCCGAACCACCCCCACCCCTTTGCAAGCTGGGCCTCTCCAGCACCCTTCCATCTTCCCTTCCCTGGGGTGCCTGCCAGGCCCACGCCCCAGTCTCCCACCAACAGAGCAAGTTGGAGAAGTCATCATTCATCTGGGTACATCCCAAGCGGAGAACACTCAGACCCTGTGTTTGGGATCCAGAACACTCCGAGTTTGCAGTCTGCTCAGACGTGGGGACAGATGGCTGGACAGTGGACAGCTGGGCAGGGAGGGTAGGCAGCTTGGCAGGATGGAAATAGCAGTGAACTAAGCATTGGGAGTCCTGGGCTCGGAGCCTGTTTGTTCCACTAGTTTGCGGCATGCATCAGTCTGAGCTCTGTGGTTGCCAGCAACAGAAACTGACTGAGTAACTTAGGCAGGAAGGCTGCGTGTTAGAAGGCTTTGGGCTGTGACACAGAGTGACCTCTGGTCTTGGACCCTCCCTGTAGCAAGGGACAAGCAGAGCACCTGGGGAAGAGAGAGGTAACTCCCAAAAGGGAATCTGGTTTAACTACCTGAAAACAATTGTTCACACCTTGTGTGACCTGAGGCAAGTCACTTAACCTCTCTTGCCTCAGTTTCCCTATTTGGATGTTCTAAAGCCGGCCTCTCTCCTCCATTCACATCTCCCATGTGCTTTGTGCTGAGAAGGCTTCCTGCCCTGGCCCCGATGGTGCCTTTCCCCATCCAGACACCGTAGGGATGATGATGAGTGAGCGCAGTGAGCAAGCGTGTGTGTGCTTCCCTGCCGCCGCCCCAGGGAGGACGGGCGAGGCCTCTCCACCTGCCTGCTTTGGGACACGTGACTCATTTGCGTGAGGTGGTCAGCTGGTTTTCCATGAAGCCAGAATGTCCTCTGCCCCTCTGCACGGAACGTGCTGATGAAAATCTGGATGGCATTATGGGTCTCTTTCCGGCCATGGTCTGGCCATCTTCTCGAGGTTGGGAAGCTCCTGGCTAGATTCTGCCCTCCCAGAACCCCAAAACCATTAACCCTGAGACCCTGCCACTGCCCTCCATTTGACCTTTAACATGTACATCAACAGGCTCAGGCCCTGAACACCTGGGATGCAGGGGGTGGCTGAGGGGGTGGGGATGCTCCTACGTCACTGGCTGCCTGGTGCGGGAGACAGGTGCACAGACAGCTAACTAAGCAGCAGAACAAAGTCAGAGGCAGAGAGGAGTGTGAGCCAGGGGTGCGGGGGCGTGGCCCAGGGATGGGAGAGCGTGATTCTTCCCGGGAGATCAGGGGGTGCTTCATGGAAGAGGTAACGCTGCAAATGAGTAAGATTTGGCAGGAGGAGGAAAGGAAACATCAGGCTGAGGTAACAGCACAAACAAAGGCCTGGAAGTGGGAGTGGACAGGTTTGAATTCAGAGAATAGCGATGTCTGTTGGGATCGGAGCTTCAGGAGGGTGGCAGAGGCTCTGAGTTGACAGTTCGGGGTGTCTAGAGGGCCCCGGGAGCCCCAGGAGCATGAAGCCCAAGGTAGAGGGCATGTCTGCCTGGGGTTGGGTCAGGAGGTTCCTGGGGGCTCAGCCTCCCACCCAGGAATCTGGCTTCAGCATCCCAGTTCCTCCTCACCCCTCACCCACCTGGGAAGAGGGCGCAAGCTCCTCTGCCCCCCTCCCCAAACCTGTCAGCTATTTCTCTGCATACGACCTGGGCAAAGCTGGCATCCACTCCATGCCTCCTGACAGCACCCACCCATCCACCATTCCACCGCCCAGGCAGAGGTGAGGTGCTCCCAGCCCGTCCCCGACAGGCCTCTGTTAGCACGCTTCTCCCAGGCCACAGCGTTAGCTGTCCTGTCTCCCCCACCAGCCATGAGCTGCAGGAAGGTAGGTGGGCTGGTCCAGGCCAGGTCTCCAGTACCCAGCCAGGTACACATTACCTTCACACACGAATGGACAAATGACGGTGACGACGTTCAAGCTTCAAGGAGGATCTTACCACCTGACTTTATAGATGAGGCCTCAGGGGCCCAGGGTGAGAGAGGACTGCCCAAAGTCGTAAGCATGTTGGGAGCAGAGTTTAAAAGAGAAGTTTGGTTCATAGCAGTACTACTCACAGTAGCCAAAAGGTGGGAACAACCCAGGTGTCCATCAGCTGATGAATGGATGAAATATAGTTCACCCATGGAGTAGAATATTTTCCAGCCATTAAAAAGAATTAAGTACTGATACGTGCTACAACTGGGATGAACCTAGAAAATGTTATGCTAAGTGAACGGAGCCAGACCCAAAAGGCTCCTTTTGTATGATTCCATTTATATGAAATATGCAGAATAGGCAAATCTATGAGAGACAGGAAGCAGATTAGTGGTTGCCAGAAGCTGAGGGAGGGGAGAATGGGAGTGACTTCTTAATGGGTACAGGGTTTCATTTCGGGGTGATGATAATGGTGGTGGTTGCACGGCGTTGTGAATGTATTGTATGTTTTAAAATGGTTAAAATGGTGAATTTTAGGTTATGTGAATTTCACCCCAGTTTCAAAAAAGGAGTAGATTGGGAGCAGATCAGATGCCACCAGCTGGGCCTAATGTTTATTCCTCGAACACATGCCACTGATCGCCCTTCTATGACAGACCTCCTCAGCTCAGGGGTGGGGGAGCCTGTGGCACATCTTGGTTCAGAGGAAGCCCCATGGTCAACTGGAAGAGGACAGGATTCCTGCTCAGGTGCCTCTGCTGGTGCCCGGCCTCCATCACTTCCCCATCCCACTGACCAACCTGCTTCCAGTTAATGCCAAATATTCCGTACATCTCAGGCCTCCGAGATGCTCAGCTCTTGCTCTTGCTGTTTGCACTATGAAGGAAGTTCTTTCCTTTGTGACCCTCTCATCCACCTAGAAACATCCTTTAAGAACCAGGTCCTATCTTCCCTTGCAGAAGACATCCACCCTCCGCCCCCTCACCACGAGCCAAGCTGAGCTCCCCAAGGTATCACGTGCATGCAGCCTATTAAAGCAGGTGTGGGAACGATCATGTTTGCCTGTGTGTCTCCCTTGGAAGACTGGGAGCTTCGGGGGGGAAGGGCCTGGCTTGTTCACCACTGTGTTCCTAGGATAGCCCTGGTGCCTTACTCACAGGAGGTGCTCAGTAAACGCTTGTTGAACGGGGCAATGGCTTTGGAAAATTTCTCCTCCCTCCCAGATATTCTCCATCGGTGAGGGAAGGACAGGCAGGGTGATCTCCAAGTCCCTTTATGTCTGGGGTTCTCTGGTTCTAAGAGCAGCAGTGAGGGGCCAGCGCAGCAAGTTGCTGCCTGTTGTCACAGGCCAGTTTTCTGCTCCTGTTGCCCGGCTGGTAGAAGTGGAGAAGAGGAGAGAAGGAGCCTGCAGTAATCTACTGCAAGCAGCTATTTCTGCTCTTGGCAGGGAGGAAGGAGGGCAGTTCCCAGAGACTGGGCTTCTCCATTCAGCCTGAATGGACGAGCTCTTCTCTTTGGAAATCTAATTAAAACCCTCCCCTGAACAGCCTAGACATGCAGGTTTTGGCGAGGTTGCCTGGAGTCCTTCAACTGCAGGGCCGAGAGCAGGCTCTAGCTCCATTTTCCTCTACAGACGAGAGGTGCTACTCTTTCTGCTTTCCTGATTATGAAATTAGTCATTTTCTAGGAAGCTTATTTATAGAGTCCGCTGCACACATGCAGCGCTGAGCTATTCTGAACACGGCTTGGGGCCTGGGAGGCTTAAGGTGTGAAAGCAGCTGTGAGTCACACATGGGTCCCCCTCCAGAGGTATCTGGATACCTCAGTTACCTTTTTGCACTGAGCTAGGGGCCAGGCCTTTGGGGCTGCCCTCCAGCTGGGGCGCTCTTCAAGATAAATAAAGAAAAAGCTTCAGATCTCGGGAGGTGGGGGTAGGTGTTCTCCATCCCAATCCACATGGCCACCCACTCGATATATCACCTGGGACAAGTCAGACCTCGGTTCTGTGCCTCCGTTTCCTCCTCTGCTAAATGAGAGGCCTTCCCGATGTGTGATTCTGGGCCTGCTGTGGACAGTAGCTGTGGAGGAAGGTTCCAGGTGACTTCACAAAGACTGCCTTCAGGGCTTCCCTGGTGGCGCAGTGGTCAAGAGTCCGCCTGCCGATGCAGGGGACACGGGTTCGTGCCCCTGTCCGGGAAGATCCCACATGCCGCGGAGCAGCTGGGCCCGTGAGTCATGGCCGCTGAGCCTGTGCGTCCGGAGCCTGTGCTCCACGACGGGAGAGGCCACAGCAGTGAGAGGCCCGCGTACCACAAAAAAACAAAAAAAACTGCCTTCACAAAGGCAGCTCAGATGATGGCCGTGTTTGAGGTTCCTGATATTTTTCCAAGAAGGTCAGGGCAACATTCAGTTATTCAACAAGTGTTTGTTTATTTATTGAACACCTGCTGTGAACCAGGCACTATTCGAGGCTTTCAAGATACAATGGTAAATGAAACAAATGGTGGTCCCTGCCTCGTGTCGCTTATAATCTAATGTTAGTCAAATAATGGCCTGAGTTAAAATGAAATTTCAAACTCTGTCAAGTGCTGTGAGTAAAAACTACTGGGAAGAAAATAGCTAGTGGGAAGCAGCCGCATAGCACAGGGAGATCAGCTGGGTGTTTTGTGACCACCTAGAGGGGTGGGATAGGGAGGGTGGGAGGGAGACGCAAGAGAGAGGAGATTTGGGGATAGATGTATATGTATAGCTGATTCACTTTGTTATAAAGCAGAAACTAACACACCATTGTAAAGCAATTATACTTCAATAAAGACGTTTAAAAAAAACAAAAGTACTGGGAAGTAGAGCTCCTGGAGCGGGTGGGGGGCTCTCCAGGCAGGGAGAAAAACACGTGCAAAGGCATCATGAAGGAAAGAGCCTGTCCCAGTGTAGCTAGAGTGCAGAGGTTAAAGGGGAAAGGGGCATGCAATAAAGTTGGAGGGATGAACAAGGGTTAGACCATTCAAGATCTGATAAACCATGTCAAAGGTTGCCATTGCCTTTGTTCCAAGTGTAATAGGGTGCCATTCAAGTATTTTTTTAAGGAAAGTTATATGATAAACGTTGAGTTGTGAAAAAGTTCTAGCTCAGGCCTGCCCCATCCAGATGTACAGGTTGTAAAGTGCACAACCTCTGAAGCCATATGTATTGGAGCCATATGGAGAATGTTTTGGAGGCCAGGCTGAGTGAGACCAGTTAAAAGACTGCCACAGTAATCTAGGCAAGAGATGCTGCCCTGGGCCAAGATGTAGGTAGTGAAGAGGGAGAAAAGTGGAGAGACTCAGGAGACAATTAAAGGGCCTTGAAGATAGCAGCCCTCTCTCCATAGGAGAGCAGGGCCCTGGGATTTGGGATTCTCAGAGACCCTGCCAATTGGAGTGAGGAAAAAATAAAACAATTGCCAATTGAGAGCAGAAGATGTCAGAATGAAAATGGTCACCATCCTTAACCCGGCCTGTCTGCCCTTCATTGATTCCGATCTGCAGCCAGGCCTGGAATCAGCCTCAGGACCAGTCCGAGAGGCAGGATTGCAGGACTCGTGCGTGGAGAGGCAGCTGACCTCCTGAACTTCTTGGAAGTATTATGCTAGCAAGGCTGTATTAAAGTTTCTTCTGGTTGCCAATTTCAGAAATCAGATGCTGTTGGTTTGAGCTAAAATGTTGGAATTTATTGGAAGGATACTGGGGCATCTTTGCCTTAACAGAAATTTTGCCCAATCAAGACTCAAGATGGGCCGGAATGAAGTAGCTCCAAGACCCACGGCAGCAGATGTGTTTGGACCTTCTCTCCAGGACACTGTGGCTACCGTGATTCAGCCCCCAGAATGCATTTTAAAAGTGCAGAGGAGAGGATCTGATTGGCCCAGCCTAGTGGGTTTGTCCAGCCCCGGATCAGTCAGCTAGTGCCAGGGGTCAGACACGAAGGGCAGGCAGAGCCACTGGAGCCCACACCTGCACGGCAGGCTATTCCCAAAGCAGGGGAAGCCCTGAGAGCAACGCAGCTACCCTCAGGATATGTCAAAGTGTAGACACTGTCTGGGGTCTGACTAATCTCCAGCAACCTTTTTCCCAGCTTACTGGGTAAAGGAGAAAAACTAGTCCCCAGCATAGTCCTGGAAGGTGCCCTGATGAGCTAGAAAGAGGGTTTTCTGAGTTCAAAAAGAAATAGAACATTTAGAAAATGCATATACATATACAGCTACTTTTTCTAGCTATTTCCAGAGCAGAGTTTTGCATACCACTTTTTACTGCCTGAAGCACAGGGAATGTGCAGATGTGGGGAGCTGGACACACACTGTATGTTACCCAGATCCCTCTTGCTCACCCATGGTTCAAACCCACAGGAACTAGGAGGCAGAATGGCACAGCAGTGAAAGTGTGAGCCTGGAGTCCTAGACTGTAATTTCGTACCCAGCTCTACCCTAATGAGCTGTGTGACCTGAGGCAGGTTACTTGACTTCTCTGAGCCAGTGGAATGATCCCTAATTCATGGGGCCCTGATGAAGATTCAGTGTGATAAAGTTTGTAAAGTGCTTTGAACGTAGTAAGCCCTCCTTCCTTCTGTGGCAGAGATGATGGTGCTGATGGTGGTTTTAGATGTTGCTGGTGGTTATTCCACCTGGAAGACACCTGTAAAATTCTGCTTCTGCCTCTGCAGCTTGACCCCTCTGTAGGTTGGTCTTTTCCTCCGGTCCCCCAATGGGGCAGGGTTATTCCAAGGGACACAGTGCAAGAAAGAAAGGCTTTTTCTCTTTGCTCAGGGTTTTGTCTTGATCCCAGCTCAACAGCCTCATCTCACATTTTGCATTCTGCTGCAGGAGTGAGAGAGAGAGAGAACCACACTGCTGATGACTCCGAGGGAGGGGCCCTGGACATGTGCTGCAGCGAGAGGCTGCCGGGTGAGTCTTCCCAGCACCAGGTCCCCCAGAGCTGCAAATGGAGGAAGAGAGCTCCGGATGGCACTGGGGCTGGAGGAAAGCCTGGGTGGCTGTGAATTTGCTTTAGAGGAGTGACTCAGCTGGTCTGTAGGTCTTCGTTTCAATGAGGATTTGTTTTTCTAATCCCTGATGTCTTTCTGACCTGTTATCATTTGGAGCTGCTGTAGACTCATCTGGAGGGAAGAAGAGGCAGCTGAGGGTGTGCGGGGAGGGTGGAGAGAAGGGTGAAGAGCTGGGGAGTCCAGGCTTGATCAGGACATGACCACTGGCCTGTGGTGTGCTGGGCAGATTTCGAAAGGTAAGATTAGGAAACACAGCCTGACCGTGGCATGAGCCAAGAGTGGGGTGGACGAAGTGGAGAAAATCCCTGGCTGTGAATGTCAGGAGGAGGAGAAGCCTGGCTGTGAATGTCAGATTGTGATGCTTGAGTCTGGTTGACCACTCTTGAACCACGGGCCATTGCTCTCGTCACAGAAACATTACCAAGGCACTCCTGCCCATGGAGAAGCAGCACGTCCAGTTGTAGACCAAATACCCAAGTCATGATTAACAGCCTTGGGAGGAATGAATGAAGGAAGGTGGGGGAAACTTTTTTGTGTTTTTTCCTTTTATAAAAGTTTTTATTGTTTTTTTTCCTCCTTATAACAAATATCCATTGTAGAAACATTAGAAAATAAAGACAAGAGAAAAAGAAAAATCACCATAATCCTGTAACATTACACATATTCTCACATCTCCCTTTCCAAACCTTTTTGTTAAGAAATAACCAATTCTGAATTCTAATTTTGAACTCTCAAACCTGTAGCTTGTCAGAAACCTCATGATTGGCAAGGAACCTTAGAGTGTCGAGTCTTCAGTGACGCTCTTTAAGACAGACATGGAAAACAGCTCGGTGTGACTCTAAAGCCATGACTCTTTAAAATAAGTGGTTGTTTTTTCACCCCATGAGCAGTTGCCCCAGCTATGGATGAAGTTCCTCCAGCCTCCCACTGAGCATTGAGCCCTTCAGTATAATTCTCACCTTATCCAGTAGGGGGTGCCATTGCTCAGAACACTTAGGACGGCCTGTTGAGATGGGCTAGGATGGATGCCATTGCACCAGTGTCGTTGTGGGACCCAAAACAGCTAGCTTGAGGACTAGACTTCTCCAAAGGGACGTAAGAGCTGTCTGCAGACATCTGAAAGGCTGTCTTGTGAAGGGGATGGCATATTCATTCTGTGTGTGTCTTATGAAGAGGGCATAAATCCAATACAGAGAAATTTAAAAGAGGCCTGTTGGCCCACGGGATGCAGAACTTTCTTTCTGACTCTAAAAATAGTCCAGTCATTGAACTTGATAATGCAGGAGAAAATGAGTGTTCCATCACTGGAGGTATTCAAGTATTGTCTGGATAGACACTGGAGAGGAAATTTCCACAGTGGGTGGGAGGTCGAGGTGACAGCGCAAGTCCCTTTCAGCTATTAAACAGTTCTGTGATTCAGATATGAGTCATAGAATTCAGAGATGATTCTACAACCAGGGATGGCCCCAGTGGCTAGAAAAAAATCCACAGAAAATAGGACACCGTGTATAGGAATCCAGAGAGTAGCATGGTGTGGAGGAAAGAGCATGGGGTCTGGTCTTGGAGTCTGGCTGTTCTGCACACAGGCGGTGTGTTTATGGACAAGGCATGTAACCCGCTGGTCCTGCAGTCCTTTATTTGCAAATGGAAACAGCAACAGTATGAACATTTATCCTCACAAGGAAAATAAATGTAATCACACAAGCATTCATTCAACAAATGCTTATTGAGCATGTACTATGTGTCAGGTGCTGTACTAGGTGCTAGGGATATAGTAGTGGTGAGTATGACAGACAAGGTCCCTGCCCTGCTTTGAGCTGCTTCTGGAAAATGGGATGAACCACCGCAGAGAGGCTACAGTAATAAGCGTGATTTGTTTAATTCCAACCTTCTCTCCCATTCCTCCCAAAAGCCAACAACCAGAATAGAATCAAAGAGGATTATTGGTCATCTCCGCTGGACCTGGCACATTGCCTACCTTGTGCCGGGCACTGTGCTAGATGCTTTCACATGTATGCAAAGGTGCAGTAGCACCAGCAGGTTATCTGAGAATTCAGCTCATTTCTGACACTGTCTCCCAGGAGATAGCATCAGATTCCACAGGTAAAGGGCTCAATCCCACAAGTCTGCCCTCTACTTCAGACGCCAGTTGCAAGCCCAGGTTGTTACCTGCAGTTCTGACCGACTGGCTATATGTCAGAGGTTCCCACAACCCTCTCCTCAGGTTCAATTAATGTGCTAGAAAGGCTCACAAAACTCAGAGAAACATTTTAGTCACTAGATTACCAGTTTATTTTAAAAGGCTATTAAAGGATATAGATGACCATCCAGTTGGAAGAGATGCGTAGGGCAAGGCAAGGGGCGCGGAGCCCCCGTACCCTCTCCCAGCACCACTCTCCCCTCCTCTCCATGCGCTCACCCGGAAGCTCTCCAGGTCCCGTCCTTTGGGATGTTTCTGGAGGCTTTATTACATAAACATCGTGGATTAAATCATTGGCCATTGGCGAATGATTCAACCCCCAGCCCCTCTCCCTGGAGGTCGGGTCTGGGACTGGAGAGTTCCAGTGCTCTAATCACATGGTTGGTTCTCCTGGCAACCAGCCCCCACCCTTGGGTGGGATCCAAAAGTCACCTTCCCTGAAGCATTTTCAGGAACTAAGGACAAGAGACCAAATATGATCCCACTGCTCTAGTAGCTCAGGAAATTCCAAAGACTTTGGGAGCTGTGAGTTAGGAACTGTGGCTGAAGACCAAATATATATGAGAGATATATATTTTGGTCCTCTGAATGACGACTTATATATTTCTGATAAATCATAATATCACAACCTATATCTCATGCAATCCTCTCTGCTACCCTAGGAAGTTGGTATTATTTGCTATCACCGTCTCATAGAAGAAAGGACCAAGGTCCAGGGAGGTTGGAGGGTCTGTCCGGGTTCATCCAGTGTTCAGTAGAGTGAGGAGTCCCTCCAGGCAGTTTCCTTCCAGAGCCCAGGCTCCTGGCCGCTACCCCATTCTGCCTTCCTTGTCGCCATTGAGCCATTATGATCTTCTGGCACCCTGTGGACTGAGGCAGGAAGAACTAAGCTATGTCTGTCCCCAGGGAGGAGTTTGGAGGAGTTGGGCGATGTCACTGTGCCTGTCCCTATCTGTGTCCTTCCTCTGGAAAGCCCGCCTGCCAGGGGCCAGGCAAGTTATATGCCCTTCTAGGCACCCGTGACGCCGTCTTCATATGATACTGAAATAACTTTTTGTCTGTTTCCTCCATGGGACCGTGAGCTCTTTGAAGGCAACTACCTCTCTATTCCATCCTCCATGGCAACGTTCATTCACTCATTTCTTCATCCATTTACTCAGTATTCACTGACCACTTCCATGTGTTGGGCACTCTGTAAGCACTGGAGTTTCAACAATGAAGCAACCTGAGAAAATTTCCCACCCTTACAGGACAGTATTTTGCCCTAGTTAAGAGCAGGCATCCTGGACCCAGGCGTAGCTCCACCATTTACCGTTGCGGTGATCCTGGGCAAGCTACTTAACCTCTCTGCCTTCCATTTACAAAATGGCAAGAATAACATTCACTACCATGTACGGTTGTTGGAGGATTAAATGGAGCTCAGAACAATGCCTGGAATGTGGCAAATGACATAGGCATTTGCTATTAAGGGAAAGATAGGCAATAAATAAGTAAAATATATAGTATAGCAGATGGTGATAAGTGCTGTGGAGAAAATTAAAGCCAAAAAGGGGGAGGTGGGAAAGGACTGGGACTGGGTGGCCGGGGCGGGGGGGGATGGTTGGCATTGTAAATAGGGTGGTCCTGGAACCTGGTTAGGAGTAGACTTCCGCAGTGTTCGTCAGCCAAAACCACCAACCTAAGCTGCACCTTGGACATAAAAGGAGATGGAGGCATACAGGCCCAGAGACCTGGGGCGTTGGGCCTTTAGAATGAGCCCATGGACACTGCAAGCAGTTGCATAATGATGATGTAAAAATACAGCCCTCGGGTAATCTCTCCCCCTCCCAGCTGTCTTCCCCACTGGGCGAGACTAAGAGGCAAGGCAGAGTGAGGACCAGCCATGCCTGGGTGACTCACTCATTCCCACAGGAGCTGCCAGGCGGGGGGCGACATGGCCAACACTCCCGGGGCTGCGGTCACCCAGACCCTAGCCAGTGTCATCCAGTCCTCCCAGACTGAGATTTCTGGGTGAAAACATCCTCAGGCATCGCCGACACCTGCAGGCAGCCCACAGCTGCCCCCGGGGCAGGCACGCTCACTCGCACCCCCGGAGGCGTTCCACACAGGCGCACACACACTCATGTCTGCTGTCACTTGTCACAGCCTCGTGCTCACGTATGCATGTGCACATACCCACACGCAGTCCCCTGGGCACGTGCAGCTCCCGCACCTATGAGTCTTCTTCCTCTTGCACACCCAGGACCTCTTAACTCCATCACCCTGTCATCCACCCCTTTCCGCTAGAGATGCTTCTTAGAGATGGACACGCTTGTTCTCTGTTTCCTCTTTAGGTCTCATTCTTTCCTGCAACGACGCCCCCTTCTCCTGCACATGCAGATAAGCAGGCACATTCCTGCCCTCCCTCACTGCACGCAGTTCCTAGGTACCGTGGTGGGCACCGGTGTATCTCCAGGTCCGTGCACGGGCATACACAGGTTTCTCCTCTCGCGTGCGCACGCGCTTTTTCACGTGCTCACCCTCCTTTGCTCTTGCACTCCCCCTCACTTGCTCACTTCCTCCCTCATTTTCTTGCTCACAGTCACCCAAACACATTTAAACATTCAAACTCACACTCTCTCCCCTTCTGTGTGTAGGTGTTCACATTTGCAAGAAAGCAGGCAACCCTGCTGATGCTGGGACCTCTGCTCCTGCCCGAATAGCACCAGTGCAGGCCTAGCTTGGGACCAGCAGCTTCCTCAGGGATACAGGGCAGGGGAAGGAGGTGAATAAGGCAACAGTAGGTGCTGGTGATGGCATGACGTCACCACGTTGCTCACAGCGTCTCCAGCGGGCAGGTTCATGAGCAGGCCTGCTCCTAATGTTTGCAGGGACCAAGGTCAGACTGCCGTTGGGGCCCCTCGTGGGGCACCACCCCCTGCTCAGTCCTGCACTGGGAGGGCCCTCGTCTGAATGCATGGGGGCACGTCAGTCTGTGCGTGCAAGTATGGTTCACACTCCACCCTGCTAGCTGACACTTGGCCACCCCTCAGACCTAAATATACCCCCGGGGAAGGCCACGTCCCTGCTCAGAAGCGTGTACGTGCGTTCATGAAGGCTTCAGGCCATTCGGGCAGAGGGTTCTGGAGTCCTCGTAACCAGAGCATGGCCTGGAAAGCGGGGCGTGGGCACACCTCCTGGGCCCTGGGGGCCTTTTGCTCCATGGGGAGTGGCATGGCCAGAGGAGAGGGAGCCCAGGGGCCAGATCTAAGGACCACACTGCTTTGGGGAATAAGGTGCTCCCAAAGGCCTCCTACAGCCGGCAGCTGGTTGGAGCCATGGCAGTCCCCACCACCCTGAGATTTAAGTGTGTTATGATCAGCCGGGTCTATGCAAGGCTGTGAGTAGCCACTGAAGGCCTGAGTAGGTCATTGCCCCTTTGGTAGGAACAGCTGACTTCTCCACACCTTAAGTCCTGGCTTTGAAGGCTACCCCCAGCCCAGCCCTAGGCTCTGTACCATCATGGATATCAGATGGACCCTCCTCTGAGGAGGTCAAAGTCTAGGTCTCAGCAAGAGACCACTGTCCATCCTGGGTGGTCTTTTATAAAGTAAAGGGAAAGCCTGTATTGAGGAAATCTTTGTTATCCTAATCACGCAGTGACTACCCCGGTCATCAGGGAGAGTCAGGCCATAGCTTTCACAGCCATCCCACCATGACATGGATGAGGTCTTCGCCAGAAGCCAACAAGGGCTGATTGAAAAGGCAGCCTGACACTGTTATTGATTCAGCAAGCGTTTATTGAACATCCACTTTGTGCCCAGTGCTGTATCAGGTACTGACGATACAGTGAAGAGCAGGAGAGACCTGGTCCCTGCTGTCAGGAGGACAGGGTACCATGGAAGTGTGCAACAATAACATTACGTTATCTTGGGCAGGTTTGGCTGGGGGGGGGCAGTCAGGGAAGGCTTCCTGGAAGAAGTGGCCTTTAAACTGTGACCTAAAGGATGAGTAGGTTCCTGGCTCGTGTCTTGAGGAACCAGCTATCAAAGCATCTTAAGGAACAGGTTAACCTCAGAATGGGCCTTATCCCCCACCTGCTAATGCTTGTTCTCACAGAGCCCCCTGATCTGGTGCCTGGTACTGGTTCAAATGGTCTGGGACCAGGTGCAGGAGCCCAGATGGACAAACGTAGAGAAGACAGACTTGGAAACAGTATCATTACTGAGATGTCACTTGTGCCCATCAACGCTCAGCAGCTTAGGTGCTGTTGACTTTTAGTTCTTTAATCGATGGCTCTGTTTTCATTCGGGACTTTTAATGCATTTAGGCGTGTTTATGTGGCCAATGGTACTATGAATTGTCTTTGAGACTTTAGGATAGAAATTAAAGAAAGGCAAACAACACTATCCAGATGTGCTGAGAACCCTAATTTAGAGAGTAGTCCATAACGATACCACTGTATTGAGAAGAAATGTACCAACCCAGGTACTCACTGATCAGCGATCGTAGCGGTTAACTGTCCTCAGACACCAGGACAGATATGGAGGCAGGAGCCCATCTAGCTGGGTCTTGGGGTCCCGGAGGGGCAGTCAGACCTGGGTTCCAATCTCAGCTCTGCCTCTGACCAGCAGCTTGATCTCAGGTAAATAGTCTGACCACTTTGAGCTCCAAATTCTTCACTGCAAAGTGAGGGTGATAATAAGATCTTCACAGACATTTTGGGAGGTTTAAATAAGCTGATGTGTGTGAAATGCTTATTACGCAGTGCTCCATAAATGGTAGCTAATAATGATGGTGATGATTTTGCCAGGATGTGGAGTATAAACAACAACCAAAAAAACC
Organism: Tursiops truncatus; assembly: GCF_011762595.2. Classification (NCBI taxonomy): domain Eukaryota; kingdom Metazoa; phylum Chordata; class Mammalia; order Artiodactyla; family Delphinidae; genus Tursiops; species Tursiops truncatus. The sequence continues at coordinate 71,178,291 of NC_047041.1, read as the reverse complement.
TGTGCATGTTCCCAGGCATCAGGGGCCCAGGCATCCAGTCCCAGGCCAGACCTTCAAATGTGGAGTGGGTGATACGGGTCTGTGGACCTTTCATGACTCCCCACCACATGCCACCACAGACACATAGGGGAGTGTTGTTTACTTGCAGAGTCAGGTGGGAAGAGGAGCCAGACTTGCTGGAGAGGCCAGTCATCCATTTTCCTGTATAGAAACAATGCTGACATTCCTGGGAGTTGCCTGGATGTATGATGAAACTACAAAGAGTCTTTGCAACTGGAAAAAAGAGGCCATCTGGTTTGGTCCCGTGCCTCCACCCAGGTTGATGTCAAGCCCTTTCAGACAAATGGGCATCACTGTATAAGATATGCAGTGACAGATGCTGTCACCTTTCTCCTTGACTTGGCCCAGGGACTAAATACCCCAACTCCCAGGAACTTCTTTATACCTTAAAAACAAACAAACAAAAACAACAACCTCTTTCCTTCCATTTAAGCTCATTTCTTCTTTTCAAGTCTCAGGATGTGCTTTGTTTATCTATTGCTGCCTAATTGTCTCAAAACTTACTCACTTAAAACAACCACCATTTTATTTGTTTATGATTCAGAGGGTCATGAGGGGCTCAGCTGGGAGGTTCTTCTGTTCCCTATGGCTTCAACTGAGGTCATTCACTCAGCTGTATTCACCGGGTGCTGGGCTGGAATAGAAGGTCCAAGAAAGCTTTTCTTACATGTCTGGCACCTTGGTGTGAATACCAGGAAAGAGGGATCACTAGGGCCCCCTGGAGGCTGTCTACCATACTGCTTAAGAGTCGAATCCTTGCAATTCAAAAAGGCATATTCTCAGGATATGCCTGTACAGTTGGCCCTCCATATCCACAGCTGTGGAACCCGCAGATACAGAGAGCCAACTGTATACAGAATGGTGGGCGAAAAAATCCACCCACAGAGAGAGAAAAAAATACTAGAAAATATATCTAAAGGAAACCAGTGCCTTTCTCAGTGTGGTAGGATCATGGATGACTTGGGGTTCATTTATGCTTTTATGGGTTTTTTCCCCCTCATATTTTCCAAAATCATTTTTAAAAGATTGGCCATCTGGGACTTCCCTGGCGATCTGGCGGTTAAGACCCCGCACTTCCACTGCAGGGGTGTGGGTTCGATCCCTGGTCGGGGAACTAAGATCCTACATGCTGCGCGGCGTGGCCAAAAAAAAAAAAAAAAAAAAAAGATTGGCCACCGGAAAATATTTATTAATCCTCGCCAGGCAAGAGTGGTAGCTGGGGATCATGGGGGCCCCCTGGGGTGAGTCACCTCCCTCCAGGTTGGGTTGCTCAGCAGGGCAGGCACAGAGTCGGGGGCTGACCCAACCCCAGGGATCTTAATGGGGGCTGGTTAATCCTTTGGGGGCATCGGTGGAGACAGTCACCAAGGCATGGAATCCCTCCCTCCACCCCATAGAAAGCCAACTAAATGACTCACGTCATGTCATGTTGGTGAACCAGTTCAGAGAAGGGGAGACTCAGGGGTCCTTGACAGGCAGCTCTGTTTCACTAAGTCCATGAGTCCTTCAGTGGGTGTCCGTTCCCAGGGCAGGAGGAACAAGTTCTCGCTCTGTAATTCTCCCAGTTCCAGGACACAGACGGGATGGAGGGTCCTCTGCTTTCGTTCATTCTTTCCCCATTGGACCTTGGCCCCCCCTCCAACTCAACTGGTTTTGTTTTTACCTGGGGGAGCAGGGGGTAGTGACTGGTGGTAGGTTCAGAGCTGTCAGTCATACTCCTCTGTGGCCCCGCTTTCTTCACGGGTCCCCGCAGTGCCCCTCTCTGGTTTCATTCACTGATTTTTTCTCTTTTGTCTCCCACCGCCAGGTCCCTTCTCTCCACAGTTAGTGTGTTCTAACGTGTTTAAGGCGTATTTTGTGCGTTTCTGTGTGCTCTTGCAGAATGAGTGGCAGTATGTCGTGTGTATATATTTTTAAAATTTGTGTCTATTGTGTTGTGTTCGGTCTCATTCTTTTCGCTCAGCCGTGTTTCTGAGGTCCTTCCATGGTGCCGTATGTCCTCTGATCCTTTGCTTCTAAGGGCTGCAGAGTATTCCCCAGTGTGTCCCTGGACGCGGCCTACCAGCTTCCCCAAGTGATGGGAATGTAGGTGCCCCGCTCCTCCCACCCCACCGCAGATAGCACAGGAGGGCGCTTTGGCTTACAGCTTATGTGTTTCCTAGGACTAGGTAAGAATTTTGTGGAGCAGAAGCACGCATTTCCAGAGTTTTCTACTTCCCGGATTGGTTCCAGCAGAGGATCTGGAACACAGAGAACCAGGAGGAAACGGTGTGGGTGGTAGCTGGGGAGATACGCAGGGGACAGAGCATGCTGGGCCTTTATTGATGGCCGTGGCAGGGATTTGGGCCTTTATTCTAAGAACAAGGGGAAGCCATCGAACGAAACTAAAGCAGGGGCTCAGATTTGTTTTTTTAAAAAAGGCAACAGTGGATCTTTAGCCTTAGAAGGGCCCTTAAAGACCCCCAGGCACACTCTGAATTTACAGAAGGCCTCTGAGGCCCGTAAAGGCAGTGAGACGCCCAGGGTCACACAGCCCACTCCTCACAGAGCTAGAACTGCTACCCAGGCCTCTTGACACTGCCAGTGTTGTGAGCCTCCCCAGTTACTGAGGGCAACAGTCCCTGGAGGGTTGGAATTTGTCAGCACATCTGTCCTGGGGGGTCTTGGTTGGCTCTTGCTCACCTCCTATCCCCTGGACTTTCCTAGACCTCTGAGAGCATTTACCAGGACCCACCAAGCAACCCCAAACCAGGACCCAGCCTTCTGCTGTCAGGGAGGGAGGCCTCAGACCTTCAGGTACCCACAGGCAGCCCCTGTGAAACATCCCATGCTGGCCTAACGAGTGAAAACTGAACCAGAGGGTTAAAGACATGTGTGCCAGTCCTGATTCTGCCTCTTACTCTCTGGACCTCAGTTTCCTCATCTGTAAAATGGGAGGGTGGAGCAAGAGGCTCTCCCAATTCTGTCCCTCCCTCCCCACATGTTTGGGCTTAAGTCTCAGGCACTAGGGACCTCTGGTACCCACTGCCCAGGGCCTCTCCGTTGGTTATTTTAGTTCTCACCGTGGGCTGGGGGGAGGGGGTAGCTGCACCCTCAGAGTTTCATTGACCCTTTTCACCCTTGTACTTCTGGGCCTCCGCTCCAGAGAAGCACAAAGAACTGAGCCTTTGTTTGCAGCAACAAAGCTGTTTGCAATTTCAGATAGAACCATTTTATTATACCCCATCCAAAGAGTACTTGAGTTGCCTTTTGTTTTGAAAGCTTGCTAGCATTTCAGATTTAATTAACTGAGAGAGCAAAGCTGCCCCACTTCCTCAACCCCCGGCCCATGCCCACTCCATCCACCGACCCCAGGTGCCAGTCGGTCAAAGCCCTCGCCCACGTGGGGGCAGGGCACCCACTGTCCTCCTGAGGGGCTCACCTGGCAGATGAAAGGGACCCGGTCCTGTTGCCTGTCCCTCATGCTCCCCTCCCCTCCCCTCCTCCCCCTCCTCTCTCAATTCTGCTGCTATTTACCGAGCGTTCACCGTGCGCCAGGCACCAGGCTAAGCACTGGGCATTTATTACCTTATGGCATCCTCAGACCCCAGCCAGCAAGGCTTAGTGGATCTGTTGTCCAGAGGAGAGATTGAGTCACTTCCCCAAGGTCACACAGGTGGTAAGTGGCACAGTCGGGCTTCAAAGCTAAGTATGGGTGACTCCAGAGCTTTGGCTAGGAGTCCCCCCAAGGAGCTTCCTCCCCAGAAACAAGGCACTTGTAGGGACAGCAAGAGCTGCAGTGCTGGCTGGATAGGGCCGGGTCCTAGAGATCGTTCTTGTTACAGAGGTACCTCCTTTTATTGCGCTTCGCTTGAGTGCGCTTCACAGATACTGCGGTTTTCACAAACTGAAGGCTTGTGGCAACCCTGCATTGAGCAAGTCTGTCGGCACCATTTTTCCAATAGTGTTTTTTTAAATGCAGGTGTGTACATTGTTCTTTTAGACATAATGCTACTGCATACTTAATAGACTACAGTAGAGTACAGACGTAACCTTTGTATGGACTGGGAAACCGAAAAATTCGTGTGACTTGCTTTATTGCGGTGTTTGCTTTATTGCAGCGGCCTGGAACCAAACCAATAGTGTCTCTGAGGTACTTGGAAATCTGCCTCCCAAGAGCCTCCACACACTGGTCCCATTCTCAGCTCTTGACGTGCCCCCTTCCCTAGCACAGCCCCCTCAGGTGTCTGCAGACAGGCCCCCCGCCGCCTCCACTCCCCTCCATCCCCACAGTGAGGTAAGAGCAGTAATCCTATAAACAAGTGTCTGTGTCTAAGGGTGGGGTTTCAGACACAGTGATGGGCTGTGGAGCCCAGCACCATCTCCCACAGAGATGACGCTGTACTTGTGAACACATGGAGGGTCAGGAGTGTTGGAGATTTCTTCAAGATGCTGTGGTGTGGAGAGCTGATCACCTGAGCTAGTCTCATCTGGTGGGTTGGTTAACGGTATGGGCTCTGGCCGCAGGCTGCCCGGGTTCTAGTCTTAGCTTCTGCCTACTGTTAGCTGACTTGGCCAAGCGACTTAACGCCCGTGTGCCTCAGTTACTTCATCTGTAAAATGGGAGTAAGAGCAGTACCTTCTAGCATTGTTGTGAGGATTAAATGGGTTAATATACGTGAAGCACTCAGTGAGCGCTCAGTACGTGTTAGCCCTCAGTGGTCCTGGCTCTACGTTTGGCTGACTGTTGACCTACAGCAAGCCACTTTCCCTCTCGGCCTCAGTTTCCCCATCTGAGAAACCAGCAGACTAGACCAGATGCCCCTCAAGGCTGGTCTGGCTCTGCCCGTCAGTGGTTCTAGAAGCCCGGGCAGGGCTGAGTGTGATGTTGTGTTGGTCAGCGCCCCCATGGCTACGTGGGCATGGTGGGGAGGTCCCTCCTGGCCACGTTTGGGAAGAGAAGAAAAGCTGAATGGGGCAAGAGCTCCCTCCTCATGTAAACAGAAGCGGGCCAGCCTTCCGGCTCCGGTTCCGCGGCTGGCAGCTCCGAGGATGAGTCACCAACAGGAACAGCCATGTCCTCGGGCTCGGGCGGGGCCGGCCCCGGGGCACACCGTGGCTGCAGAGTTTAATGGTGGGATTTGGGTGCCAGGTGACGGGAGAGGGATCGTGGTGTTTCCACATGCCCAGGGTAAACCCTCAAGGCCACTTGCCTGCACGCCTTACCCAGGGCCCCTAGAGCTCTGGCCCAGGATGCAGAGCGCCTGCCTTCCAGTGTTCCTTCCTTTCATAAGATACAGCCTTTGAGGAGCCGGGATCTGGCACAAAAGCTGCACCGCCACCCCCATGCAGCTGGTTAGGGTTCAAGGATCCCCAGACACAGGGACTCCCTCCCTCCCAGGTTCTCATCATCTCCCTGCCTTTGCTGCAGTGACCTCTCCTGAGAAGCAGTTTGGCAAAGCGGAAAGACCACTTGGCGTCAGGAAGGCCTGGGTTTGCATCTCGGGTCTGCACGGACTTGGGCAAGCCACTGAACCTCGCTCAGCCCGATTTCCATGCCTGGAAAATCCCTTTCACCCCATGCAGGAAGCAGGCCCGAGAGGAGCCCAGTGTTCTGTCACTGTCAGCAAGGTGCCTCTGAGTCAGGGCTTCGTGCATGGCAAAGCAGCTACCTTGCTGTGAACTACTGAAAAGCCAGTCCTTGACACAAGCAGCCGCCTCTCACCAGCAAAACAGGGCTGATGATGCCAATGTCTACCTCACAGAGAAGCAAAAGGAACTGCGTGCGCACAAGCGCTTTGGGAGCTGCACAGAGCCTACCCAAGAGATCTGGCATTCTCATTCCGGAGCAAGACAGTGAGTGGAAGGGTGGGCAGGGTGAGGAGAAGGGCTGGCGTGATCTCTAGGAGCAGGACCTGGAGGACAAAGGACAAAGGAGCCCAGGACCTCTGTGGTCCATGAGGGCGGGCACTGTGTTGTTCACTGCTGTATCCACAGAGCCTAGCCTGGTGCTTGGCAAAGTATTGATATATAATCGGTGCTCAATAAATGTGTCGGACTCACACATGAATGAGCAGAGACTAAAATCAGCCCAGTTCTCTACCTCCCCACTTCTACCACCTGATCACAGACCTCCGCTCCCCACCCCTGAGATCACGGGTTCTTAACCTGAGGTCCGTGGATCCCCTCCAGAATTACAGGCAGAATATAGTGTGTGTGAGAAGAAGTATCTTCCTGAGTAAAGAAATGTTAGATTTCTGCCCAGAAAAGCTTTTAAATAAACCCTGCTCTGAAAGGTAGGCATCTACCAGGCACTCAGTTGGACTCATCCAGCCTCCAGGGCTGCCAGATACCCTGTGGGTTTAAAAACAAAAAAACAGCTTCCACCCTTGTCTCTGAGAGGTGCATACAGGGCCCCGCCAGCCTGCAGGTTTTCTTCTGCCCCCTTAAGGTGCCAGGCTGTTAACCTGCCATCTTTCATATGCAGAAGTGATGTCAGGGGGCCTGTCTTCTGAGTGGCTGCTCTCTGGCTGGGTGGGTCTCACAGAGACTTGCACTCACTCTCAATCTCTCCCAGTCCCCCCACATGCCATTTAGGTGTGACAGGTGAAAGTTGGGGTCCTGAACCTGGGAATATTAAGCAGGCCTCATAATATCTGAACTCAGAACAGTGCCCTCTTTTTAAAAATATTTTTCCTCACTACAAATAAATTTATGTATATGTATATACATATATATTTATCTCTATACGTATGTGCCTGTTTACTTATTGGAGGAAATTTAGAATATATAAACAGGGACTTCTCTGGTGGTGCAGTGGTTAAGAATCCGCCTGCCAATGCAGGGGACATAGGTTCGATCCCTGGTCCGGGAAGATCCCACATGCCGTGGAGCAACTAAGCCTGTGCGCCACAACTACTGCACCTGCGCTCTAGAGCCTGCGAGCCACAACTACTGAGCCTGCGCACCACAACTACTGAAGCCCACGTGCCTAGAGCCTGTGCTTCTCAACAAGAGAAGCTACTGCAATGAGAAGCCCGTGCACGGCAACAAAGAGTAGCCCCGCTCGCCTCAACTAGAGAAAGCCTGTGCACAGCAATGAAGACCTAACACAGCCAAAAATAAAAATAAAGAATATGTAAACAATGAAAAAAATCACTCTACTCTCACCCTCCTCCAAAGAACTATTGTTACTACTACCTGTCTTCTGTTCTTCCCATTTACCGTGTATGGTGTTCATTAAACACTTCCTGTGTGCCCGGCGTCCGGTGTACTGCACGCTTTCCAAGCACCACTTGACTTAGCCTCTCGTCTTTCATCGGGGATTCTCCACCTTTTTATATACTTTCTTAATTTTTAAGGCCAAGGAGAGCAGACTGTTTTGTAACCTTGCCTTTCTCACTCCACACCATCGAAATTTCTTTCCCCATTATTAAATATTTATCTACAGAGTCATTACTAACGGCAGCATGATGACGTTTTATTGCAGGCAGGTTCCAGGCTTCTCAGACTGGGGTGCATGTACCCCTGAGGGCAAAGCCACAGGATAAATGTAGAACATTTTCCTGAAGCATAAATTTGATTCCAAGCTTTGGGAGGAAAAAGAAAACATTATTTTAAGATCAAAACAAGCACAGATATGCCATAGAATAGAATAAAGAACACCCATGAATTTTCAAACAAAGCAGCAAAGTCCAGGATCATGTGACTTGCTGTTTTTCCCCAAAGACCCATGTCCCCTCTGCTCTAAGGATGGGAGAAGCATCTAAGAAGCACTGTGTTCTCCCTCTTTTACAGATAAGGAAACTGAGACCCAGGGGGGAGAAAGGATTGCCCAAAGTCCACAGTGTGTGTTACGAGCCAAGCCAGGTGGCCCCTGAGCTGTACCCCTCCTACCTGTCCGTATTTGCCATCACACATCGACTGCTTTTTCTGAAGGTGTGGGTGGAGAACTTGCCACTCGGGTAATCAACCCTCTGCTTATCAATAGTGGAAACTCTTGGCTTCCTACGTGATCCATCTCTTAGCAGCGGCTGGATCTGAGATATCTGCTCTTGTGGTTAGTAACTATAGCCTCCCTGGGCAAAGGTAGAGGCCCCTAGGCTCTACCAGCACTTAGATTTTTCACGTAATGCACTGTATTGTAAACACTCATCCACTGGTCTGTTTTACCCAGCTGACTTGAGCCTTTTGAAGGCAGGAGTTACGTGTTGTCATTATTATAATCTGATGTTTCTTGAGCAACTACTAGATGCCAGGTGCCAAGTTGGATGTTGCATCTATAGGATCTACCGTCTTCATCGCAGCTTTTCAAAGAATGTATTATTATCCTTGTTTATCACTTACCCATCATCATTCACTCATTTAGGAAATATTGATTGTAGACTTACATGCCAGGACTAGCGCTGCATGTTGTGGACAGTCAGGATGAGCAAAACCAATACTGCTCTTGCCCTCGTGGAACTTACAGAGACTGGGGGAGATTATATTCAACAAATAATTTTGACAGACTGGAGTGAGTGTACTGTAGCTCAGAGCCTGTCCAAGTGCCTCACTTCAAACCCACCTCAACCACTTATTAGCCTCTCTGCACCTCATCTTTCTCTTCTGTAAAATGAGGATAATAGTAGTGCCAACTTCATAGGGTACCATGAAGAGTGAATAGATTAACGTGCAGAGCACTCAAAGCAGGGCTGTGTGTTCGCCAGGTGTATTGTTGCTGCTGGTCGTATGAAGGAGGGATGTGGGTTGCTGAGTGTGTGTGGTAGGGGAGCCCCTCCTTTAGGAGGCAGCTGATTGAGTTCTACAAGATGATTAGGAGTCAACTTGGCAAAGTGTTTTGGGGACAGTTGAGGGGAGCGGGATGTTGGGGGAATGTTCCTGGCAGAGGGGACAGGATATGCAAAACATGGGGTGTGGGCTTACCCGAGGAACTGCCAAAGAGTGTGGCTGGACCACAGCAGGTAGGGAGCTATACAGGGTCAGGTCTGGGAAGGAGGAGCCTGGGAGAGAAATACAGGTATCCCCAGGATCACCGCATTGTTGATCCAGGCCATGCGAGATGCTCAGCAAATACTTGTCACGTAACCAAGCGAGCATGTAGACAACTATGTTGGCCTCGCGTGGTCTTGGCTGTGGGTGTTCGGTTGTCTCCCAACCAGAAAAGGAGTCCATTGTCCCATATATATACACAGTGGTATGTGGACCGTCCCATCTCCACCATCAAGCCGTACACGTCCGTCTTGCCGGTGCCTCTCTTCTTGGCAATAGATTGGACGGTGTGGGTTTAAATGGGGAGCTCCAACCGCTGGGCTCACTGCGGTGGTGCTGCTGGAATCTCCACACTCCACCAGGGCATCAGATCCAAGCCAGTGCTGTTCAGACTTGTTTAGTCGTGGAACCTTGTGTTGAAATCATCTTAGAGGAAACCCAGTATATGGAACGGTATTGAACAGCTCCCACGGCTGAGGCCCAGGCACAGGGACCCAGAGCCCTTGGTCGTAGCTGGTGCACCTGAGAAAACACCAGGGCTCCTTAAAGCACAGTTAGAAAACCAGAGGACTTCCCTGGCGGTCCAGTGGTTAAGACTTCGCCTTCCAATGCAGGGGCCGCGGGTTCGATCCCTAGTCGGGAAGCAAGATCCCACATGCCTTGTGCCCAAAAAAACAAAACGTAAAACAGAAACAATATTGTAAAAAATTCAATAAAGATTTTTAAAATGGTCCACATCAAAAACAGCAACAACTTTAAAAAAGAAAACCAAGGGAGACCCCCCAACCCCCATTTTCGAGGTGTGGAAATTGAGGTCCAGAAAGGAGGGGGTGACTTTCCCAAGGTCACACAACCAGGGATAGACCCAGAACTGGATCTTAGACGTTTGACATCAATTCTGCTGCACCGAGATTTTCCTCCACACCATCCTGACCACCCCCATCCCCCCTCAGTGTGGGGTCTTGAGGTGGGGAAGGGGCACGGGGCTGTGACCTTGTCAAGTGTCCGGCGTCTCCCCCCCGGCACACATACTGAGTCGGGGCGCAGAGCATGAGAGACGAAAACCCAGAGGGCAGGCATGGGTGGGCTGCTCAGGGTCACGGCCTGGTCATGCCGTACCTTTTTTTCCCTCTCTCTCTTAATTGAGTTTGAGGTGGTGGTTTTTCGTTTCCTTAAGGAATGGGAAAAGAATGAAGCTGTGTAAACACCACGATGTTAACTCCCTGAAAAACCTCCTGCCATTTTAACTCTGTTACTGGAGAAATCAAAGAGAAATAATTTGTCCACCCACACTTAGCTCTTTCTGACGAAGGTAGGTGAGTATTGCTTTGCTAATCGAGGGTGACTGCTGGAAGCGGAGCCAGGCTGACTGATCCCGGATTGAGAGGAAGCCACGGCAGCCCCAGAAGGAGCGGTCCGCCGGGGTCGGCAGGGCCCGGATCACCGGCCGCGTGTCCGCCTTCCGCAGGTGTCCCCCAGCCGGTAGGGATGCAGGCGCTGGACCAGGCCGAGGGGCCCACGGCCTTGCAGAGAGAGGTGCCACTGCCCCCGTCTCCTTCACCGCCTTCAGAGACAGCTCAGAAGCCACCACCTCGAGACGCCAGGAGCCCCTCCTTCGCTGTCAGGAGCAGCCTGTGCCTGCTGGCTGCCTCCCAGTTCCTGGTAAGGACATCACAGGCCTTGCGGGGCCTGGAGGGAGGGCGGGTTGAGGGACGGCCTCCACTTCCTCCCCGAGATGGCCGCCTGGGGACACAGAAGGATGAGGGGCCTCCGTGGCGTCCCTCGTGACTCCAGCCCTCGGGCTGGTGTGAGGAGAAGGCTGGAGTTCTGAGCCATAAACCCCTCACACCCTGACCTCAGAAGTAGGAACACAGGCCCACTCCCAACCCCCTGGCCCCGCAGGGGTTCTTCTGAGGACTTCCTGTCTCTGGAGGCATCTCTGGGAGACTCTCCTTGTTATGTGTACCTGGTGGGGTGGCAGGGTCCCCTCTGGGAAGGGCTTTCTCTTGGCTCCCTTGAGTCAGCTCTTCTCTAGGGAGAGGTCCCAGGCCCTTGCCCCAGCTGCGCAGTCTGGGCCTTGGGGGGCCAGGTTGAGGCTGAAGGGGAGCTCTCGAGGGTGGGGAGATGGGGGTATATGGGAGCAAGGAGCCCAGGCTCCGGGCTCAGCGTGCTGCCCCCGGCCGCCCCAGCTCGCCTGCGGGATGCTCTGGCTCAGCGGCTACGGCCCCATCTGGTCGCAAAATGCCACAGACCTCATCTCCTCCGTGCTCACGCTCCTGGAGCAGCTGGGACCCTCGGTGAGTACGCTCCAGGGAGCCCCAGGGTAGGAGGGAATGCTCGGGGGCCTCCAGTCCCACCAACCCCTGCCTAGGGCTTCTTTGAGTTCAGGAGGTATTTACTGGCCCCTGAAGTGTTTCTCCCTGTCCCCCACCCAGACCGGGTCCAAAGTTTTCAGAGCCTTGATTTTATCCCTGTTGAAACATGAGAACTCTGCCCACCCCCCCATCACCCTGACCTGTTTGTCTGATGTTCTCCAGGCCTGGCTGGCTGTTGGGACCTGGGACGTCCCTAATCTGCTGCTGGTCTCTCTGTCCGTGGTCCTCATCACCACCTTGGTAAGACTCCTCCTGAACCAGCCTCCGTGCTCCTCTTCCGTGACCCTGAGGCCCGATCCCCACCTTCTCCCATTTGACCTACAGACTACACCTTCTGGGTAGGGCTGAGGATGGGGTACCCGTCTCCTTCCACCAGTGCGCCCAGCCTGGGGAGAGAGGTGCCGTCTTTCTCAAAATTGGTTTGCAGCGTTCTTGGCTGGGGAAAGGGGCTGAGGCAGGGAGAAGACTGGAGAAGGAACCCTACCCCCACCCCACGAAGAAGGCTTCAATCCACAAGAACCTGAGGGTTGGAGGTGGAGGGGGCTGGGAGGACATGACAGGGGTGGAGCCTCTCATCTAGGTGAGGGGTGGTGCAATGCAGACAGCTCCCAGGAGAGTAGGGCTGCTCCAGACACGTGGAGGAGCAGGGGGCTCAACTCCATGGGCACCCCCTCACCCAGGGGGGCTGCCATGATGCCATATGCCCCGAACTAGGTGTGGCACCTCCTGAGAACTCCCGCAGAGCCACCCAGCCCGCTGCCCCCCGAGGACAGGCGCCAGTCGGTGAGCCGTCAGCCCTCTTTCACCTACTCTGAGTGGATGGAGGAGAAGGTCGAGGATGACTTCCTGGACCTGGACCCTGTCCCTGAGACACCTGTGTTTGACTGCGTGATGGACATCAAGCTTGAGGCCGACCCTGCCTCACTGACTGTCAAGGCCATGGGTCTGCAGGAGAGGTGGGTCCAGTGGAGAGGTGGGCTCTGTGGGCCCTGGAGCTCTCAGCTCCCGATCGGAAGGGCAGATGCCTGACTCTGCCTCCCAGTGCCCAGGGAAGAGCTGAGCTCATAAGCCCACCAGTGGAGACACATCCTCTTCAGGTCTGATTCACATAGATCAGGATGCCCCAAGGTGAATGCTAAGAAATGCTGTTACTACACACAAACACATGGGCATACACAAGTGTACATGCGTGCATGCTCGCACATACACTTGTGGTTTGGATAGGTTTCTTTACTGCAGGACTTGTCAGGACCTTTAACGTGCTTGTAGTCATTGTAGACTGACTAAGGGTAATGTGTGGCATTCCTCAAAGCCATCTGACCACAGAACCCTTTTTTTTTTTGGTTTGAACTCAATTTTTTTTTATTTTTTATTGGAGTATAGTTGCTTTACAATGTTGTTAGTTTCTGCTGTACAGTGAAGTGAATCAGCTATATGTATACATCTATCCCCTCCCTCTTGGACCTCCCTCCCACCCCACCCCCATCCCACCCATCTTGGTCCTCACAGAGCACTGAGCTGAGCTCCCTGTGCTATACAGGTTCCCACTAGCTCTCTTTTATAATGTCTCATAGTGTTCCACAGAGCACACGTTGGGAGGTGTCAGCACTCTCTTTTGGGGGCCTGGCTGGGTAAGCCAGATCACACCAAGGTTGAGATGCCCACATGATGTCATGGAAAGAGCACTGGATGAGGACTCGGAAAACCTAGCTTTTTGTTTCACCTCTGCCACCCCCTCACTGTGTGCTTGGGCCATTCTCGTCCCCGCTGTAGCACTCAGATCCCCTTTCCGTGTAACGAGGGCTTTCCCGTGCTGTGCCCTGAACACAGTAGGGTTTGTTGCGTCTGCTCATCCTCGCTGCCGCTGTGCTGCCCCTGAGACCCCATCTTTCCCAGGCCTCTCCTGGATTCTGCGTCCTTGCAGACTGCCGGTCCGGGGCTGGTATATAGAAGGTCGAGCCCTGCTTCTCTGCTCCAGGCGGGCACCCTCTCTGTGAGCTTCCTGGGGCCACAGGGCTGGGAACTACCTCCAGCAGTGGCAGAGGAGAGTGCTCAGGGCCCTTGCATTGAACCTTGGGAACCGGGCTGAGGCCACACTCGGCTACTCCACCACAGGCAGCCTAAGCCTCGGGGCTGAGCCGCACGCTCCCTGTGTCAGGGGAGATGTCACACCCACTCCTGTCTCTGGAGCCCACCTGGTTCCCACCCCCATCTCTCCCTCCCTCATCCTCCTGCTCCAAGGCCCCCAGCTGATGGCCGTCCCTGACCCTGATACTCACCCCTCCTTACCCGGTCCTTCCAGGAGGGGCTCCAACGTCTCCCTGACCCTGGACATGTGCACCCCGGGCTGCAATGAGGAGGGGTTCGGCTATCTCATGTCCCCACGCGAGGAGTCGGCCCGCGAGTACCTGCTCAGCGCCTCCCGTGTCCTCCTGGCCGAAGAGCTTCACGAGAAGGCCCTGGACCCCTTCCTGCTTCAGGCAGAATTCTTTGTGAGTCCCCTTGAGCCGGCTCCCCTGCAGGGGGCAGCCCGTTCTGCACATGTTCATCCCCCCAGCAAGGCTTTGGAGCGGGGTACCCCAAACTCAGCATCTGATAGATGAACATCATTTCATTCTCACCTCTCCTACTGTCTTGTTTTCTCTCTGGGCCTCAGTTTCTCATCTGGAAAATGGGAGTAAAAATAACAGAGGTATTGCAAGGATTCAAGAGATGCAGAACGTGTGCAAAGCGCCCATGGGGTGATTGGTGTTTGTGGCATTCCCAAGTCTTTATCATCCAGGACTGTGCTCTGAAAGCCTGAGAAAGACTTAGAAAGCTTTCTCTTCTTTTTTTCTTCTTTGGCCACGCCGCGAGGCACCAGGTATTGAACCTGGGCCCCAGCAGTGAAAGCACTGACTCCTAACCACTGGACTGCCAGGGAATTCCTGAAAGCCTTCTCTTCTGACTCTCCCGTTTTCCCACCCTCCCCCTGCCCGACATCACCTAACATTGTTCGTCCTCCTTTGAAATCTGTCCAGTTCTGTGATTCAGGCTTAGGGGGGGTCCTGATCGCCTCCCCTCTAGACTTAGGCAGCAGCCTCCAGCTGCCTCCTGTTGGACTTTGAGGGGCCCATAAATGACACCCCTGTTTTACCTACCTGAGCACTCAACCAGTTAGGAGCCAAGACATGGAAAATCACAAAACCACCTTTATTTTTGCTGATAAAGGCTAGGTTTAGCATGAGGATTAGGTATGTAGCAGTAGGGAACTTCCTAATACCAACCACCAGAGTGAACAAACTTTCCACCCACCCCGGGGCAGTGCTGGTACATCGCCGGCCTCACCTCATAGGGGAGCCCTATAATTCTTTCTTGGCAGGAGGGCCGGGAAAGAAGGAGGAAGGAAGGGGCTGGGGTCCAAAAGCCCGGTTCCTCAATCAAACACACTCATTGGGTAACTCGCCCACCTCTGTGGGTAGGAACGGGCAAGAGGCCATGAGCATTTGGGGAGAGTCCCTCTTGGGAGAAGCCAGAGGGATGGAGAACCCGTGTGCCTCCCTCACAGCTCCCCTCGTCCCAGGCCTCCCTGCTCCCTACCTGGACCCGATGTCTTTCCCCTCTGAGAAGCCCTCCATCACCCTCTGACCCGTTGCTCCAGATTCTCTAGAATGTGGCACAGCCTGCCTTACCTGAGTTCAGCGAGCCCCAGACTCCTTTTCCGGACTTATATCCCCATCCCTGCAGGGACTGTCCACTTCAAATTGGGCCCGCACCACGCCCCCGCCGCGGTGCCTTCCCTGTCATCATCCCCCACCCTGGAGTCCCCTAGGAAGCCTTCCTCGACCACTCAGCCTCAGCTGCCATTCCCACAGCCACACCTCCCCTTGAGGAAAGGGCTTGCATCCCCTTGTCATCTCCAGTTCAGTAGATCATTGTCAGTTTTGCTCAGAGAGTAAGAAAGAGGGGGTGCCCACACATCCACTCCATGGGCGCTTCTGCACGTGCTTTTTATTTTGATTCTCACAACCACCCTAGAAGGTAAGTATTATGATCCTCATCGTACAAAGCACATACTTAGTGTGTCCACAAACAGTGAACACTGTAAACCATGTGAAGTCAGGTGCTAAAGCGTGTGGACAGAGGGAAGGGGCGTGAAGAGAAGACAGACACTGAGGAGTCATCCCAGAGAACATAGGTCGGGGGGAAGAGGTGAACCTTAAAGGCTGGGAAGGATTTGGGGTGATGAAGAGGGGTGGGACCGGTGCTCCCCACAAGCTGGGTGCCGTGAGCTCAGACCTGGAGGCTAGCTGGGTACTGACAAATTAGCCACAGGAAGAGATGGGCACAACTGGAGGGTGGGTCTCTTCAGAGCAGCTGGTGGTGAAGAAAGGCCAGATCGGAAAAGACCTCACATTCCAGGCAGAGAAGTTCCAACTTGGAACTCTTGACATAGAGAGTGATTGGGAGACGCAAATCTGGGCCTCAACTCTGGGAGGCCCAGAAGGAGGCTCCTTTCCTGCTGGAGAATCAGGGAAGGCTTCTTGGAGGAGGTGGCTTTATGATGGACAGGAGGACATGAGAAGATGAGGATGGGGTGGATGTTACTACAGAGTCAGCAGCACTATCCAGGGTCCTGAGGTAGAGACACCCAGGGTAGGAACACAGGTCAGTAAAACCACTCAGTGTGGCTGCAGCACAGGGTGCAGAAGAAGGCAGTGATTTGCCAGGTCACTTTTTCTTCTGTTCTTCTTTGAGTGTCTACTATGTGCCAGGCTGGCCCCCAATAAACAATGGTGATAATAACATTTATTATGCACTCAGCGTTTGCCAGGTCTGTTCTAGATACTTTTTATGTGCACTAACTCATTTAATAGTCAGTGTTTGTTGAATGAATGCATGCACTTAAGTCAACCCACCTCTCCTCACACCCCCATGTCCTCCTCCTGCAGGAAATTCCCATGAACTTTGTGGATCCAAAAGAGTATAACATCCCTGGGCTGGTGCGGAAGAACCGGTACAAAACCATCCTTCCCAGTGAGTACTCACTGCCCCAGGGGGTGGGGGAAGGCTCCCCCTCACCTGGGTGCCACTTCACCCTGAGGAAGGCCTTAACCCCAGAGTGGGCCTCCACAGTCACAGGAGCGGGGACGGAGGGTGCAGGTACCCAGTGAAGGGAAACACCCCCTTTAGAGGGTAGAGGGCTCCTTGTTCCTTCACACAGCACTTTCCAGACCCTTGCCCTGTGGAAGCCCAGAGAGAAAGAGGAACAATAACAGCAGCTCCTAGACAGTTCGTGGTGGCTGAAAAGTCTTATCACATCCTTGGTCTCTTCAGAATGGGCAGATTTTAAAGAGAGGACATTAGGCTCAGAGAGGATAAGTGGCTCATCCAGTGTCACACAGCTAAGACATTCAGAACTGAGTTTCAAACTGGGCCTGTGACCCCAGAATTGGGCTCTTTTGTCTACCTTGAGTTCAGTTTGGCCAGACTGTGAGTCCTCTAACAGGCAGAGCCACCCCATAAGGGAATGAGCTGCCTGTCCAGTAGTAAGCTCCCCATCAGTCAGGGTATTCAAGCTAGACTGCATGAGCAGTCCCCTGGAAGGTCTGATAGGGATTTTCCCCCTTTGAAGGCAGTTAGACCAGGCGACCTGATATTCCTCTTTTAGCCCTGGAGTGTCATTTTCAGGTAACTTTCATCAAGCCCCTATCTGCCTGTCACCCCTGCCAAGTTCTGGCCCCAGGCCCCAGGGCTAGCATAGAGGGTGATATATTGAAAGCAAATCCACAAACCTACTCCACTCAGTTTGTGGAGTAACGAGGCTTTAAAAAAGCAGTTTTGCCATTAGCAACTCCAACAACATGTAAGATGTCATGACTTATTTTTAACTTTTAAAATATCGACTTGTGGTTGCTATGGTTACACAGTGTCTAGGTAGTTCCGGTTAAACAAAGCACCATTTAAGGCCAGGATGCAATATTCAGGGCTGCTCACCTCTTCCCTCCTCTTGCCGCCCTCCACCCACCCAGCCCAACCTAGAGGGAGGGGTTCGGGTACGCCACAATCTAGGGCTTTGCTGGCCACTCAGAATAGCCACTGGGGGAATATGGGAGCCGGGCCATCACTCCATTTGGTCCCCACTGGATTCCTGAGAAGACTCCAGCCTCCAGCCAGGCCCTGAGCCTTCAGGTCCCCGAGCCCAACAGAGACCTTCTCTGTGGCCAACAAGAATTGACCCTGTGCCTTCAGAGACCAGGCTAGGGTGTATGGCAAAGCCCCCTCTCAGATCCGGGACAGCCAGAGGTTTGCTTTCTCATTCATTCTACACCATGCCCAGGGCCTGAGAATTCAGACATGAAAGAGACACAGACTCTGTGCACAGGGAGCTCGCAGTCTAGTGAGAGAGAGATCCATGGACAGTTCCAGTGCAGAGTGACCCAGCAGGCAGCATTGAGGACAAGATTCAGGGGAGCTGCACCTGTATGAATGAATGAATGAATATCCCTCAAATCTAGCTCCCCCTCTCCAACTTCACTGACAAATTACTTTTATGGGGTGAGGGCTTCCATGTTGCCCAGTGATTTTGGGGGGTCGGACTTGCATGTAGCACAATTCCAGGGGTGCGATTTACATGGACTGCGTTGACATAGTGCCCCCTGGAGTTGTGCAGGGCTAGGGCAGCCCTCTGACCCTGACACTTCCTATGTGGATCATGACAGTAATCTAACTAGTCTGCTGAGTCCCACATTCTCTCCTTCTGTCCATCTTCTACCATTGTCACCAAAATCACGCAAAACAGAAAACTAATCGTGTCATTCTCCTCTTTAAACACTGTCACTGTTACCCTGTAATCCTTGGGTTGAGGTCCAGCCTTATGAGCATGGTTTATTGGACCCTTTGTCAGCTGGTTCCTCTCCAGCCTCATCTCTCCCCAACTCCCACCTGGCCTTGTACACTTGAATTGGACAGAGTGGTGCTCCCTACTCCGCTTTCTACTGGTCCTTCAGACCCAACCCAGGTGCCCCCTCTTCCATCTGAGCCAAGTCAAGTCCCCTCTGTTCCCTCATCCCCAGTGCTCACAGGCCATACACTGCTCGACTGCCTGCCCAGCAGTAGGGGGACCGGGCCTGGCTGATCTAGGAGCCCCCGTGCTCAGGCACAGTGTCAGGCTCAGAGTCCACGCTCGGTAGGGTCAATAGAACCATCACCATTCTCACGGTGGTTCTTTAATATCAAAGGCCCTGGTGTCTGGCCAGGGGGTCTAGTGCCCACTTCTGAGTCCTAATCTGGGCAGGCACCACCAGGAGAAGGGAGGTGGCCCACACAGTGCTGCCCCTCCTCTCTCCCGCTGGTCACCCCAAGCCTCCTTCCATTTACCCTCGCTCTTCCCCATACCTGACGCCCCTCTGCTCCCTCCTCCACAGGAGCTGCCCTGTCCCCACCTCCCCCACCATCACCTGCCCAAACCTCTAGCACTGGGGCCAGGGCATGAAAGGGCCAGAGAGGGGAGGCTTTGTGGGTGTCATGTCCCATTTCATCTACCGGATTTGGGATCCTTCTTTTTTTTTTTTTTTAACGTCTTTATTGGAGTATAATTGCTTTACAATGGTGTGTTAGTTTCTGCTGTATAACAAAGTGAATCAGCTATACATATACATATGTCCCATATCTCTTCCCTCTTGCATCTCCCTCCCTCCCACCCTCCCTATCCCACCCCTCTAGGTGGTCACAAAGCACCGAGCTGATCTCCCTGTGCTATGCGGCTGCTTCCCACTAGCTAGCTGTTTTACATTTGGTAGTGTATATATGTCCATGCCGCTCTCTCACTTCGTGGGATCCTTCTTTTAACCTGTTAGCTTATAGTGGAACTGGTAATGATGGTAGTAATAACAGCAGACACGTGCCCTATAGTGTTCACCATATGCTGGGCTGAGTTACGGGTCTGAGGACTCACTAACATCTACTCTTGAACGTTTACAAGATGAGTGAGGTTGTGATGGAAGGAATGTCCCTAGTTTACAGAGAAGACACAGGGGGACTAAGTAAATGGCCTACACTGACACTGCCAGGACTTGAACCCAGCCTTACTGGTCAGTGGTGTAGGCTCCTGACCGCTCCTCACACGGCCTTTGAGAGCCCCGTATGGGGCACACTGGCAGGGCCTTTAGTCCAGCCCTCCCTCCACAGAAGAGACCCTGGGGCCCAGAGAAGGGAGAAGACAGCCAATTGGTGACAAAGCCAGACCGGAGCCCCGGGCCCCGGGCCCCAAGCCCCAGCTTCCTGCCCACCCCACAATCCGCCGGCTCAAGCCCAGCTTCTGCAGGCTCACAGAGCAGACTAGTCAATACAGGGAGGCTGTAGCTGGAACAAAACAAACCCAGGAAGAAGGGCAGGACGTTGTGAGAATCTGCTGCTGTGGGATTTGACATGTGAATAGATGGGGGTAGGGGGGAACCCTTGTGCACGTGTGTGCCATCTCATCTCAGACGTGGAAGACTTTACTCCTTTCATGGTAATATTCTCCCTCAGCGTCCTACCCAAATCTTAGCTATAAAGTGCTTTACAGTTTCACATTGCACTTTCCCATCTGTTTTCTTATTTATCTTCCCAACAGTCCTAGGAAGTAGGCATCTTTGCCCCCATATTACAGATCAGAAAACTGAGGCTTAGAAAGGCCATGTGCTTTACAAGCTTACACGGCACGTTGGGGACAGTGTATACTCGAACTCAGCCCTGCTGGCCAGGATTCATCCTCTAGGGAATTTCTTACAGATTTAGCTGTCTCCTCCCCAGAACATGAGGCACAGTGAGGACAGGGAAGCTTAAGGGACACATGGCAAGGGGTGGCATGGATCCTACAGAGGGAGAGACCTAAGGCCTCTCTCTACTGTCCTCTTCAGCCTGGGCCTCACCTGCCTGAGTGGGCCACAGGGATGGGTCAGTGTTCTGCTTCTGGGCAAGGGAAGAAGGAACTTCAAGTTCCAGAAGAAATATGGGTGCCCTGAAATGGGGCAAAGTGGGCTCTGCACCAGGGGGACTGCATATGTTAAATCCCAGCCTCACCTGTCTCCCTCACCCCAGACCCTCACAGCAGAGTGTGTCTGACCTCACCAGACCCTGACGACCCTCTGAGTTCCTACATCAACGCCAACTACATCCGGGTATGTAGCCCCATCCCGATGGCCTCTCCCTGAAAGGGAGGCCCGAGTCAATGGGATCCATCCTCTAGGCTTGTCCCTAAGCCCATGTGGCTCCTGCCAGCCCCCCGGAAGAGCCTGAGTGTGGGGAGCCAGGAGCACGGCCTCTGACCCTGATGGCCTGGCCTTGGCTGGCTGCAGGGCTACGGTGGGGAAGAGAAGGTGTATATCGCCACTCAGGGACCCATCGTCAGCACAGTTGGCGACTTCTGGCGCATGGTGTGGCAGGAGCACACGCCCATCATTGTCATGATCACCAACATCGAGGAGATGAACGAGGTAGGCACCCCTGTACCTTACCAGGTGTCTGCTGCTTTGTGCCCTGAGCTAAGCGTCTCGTTTCCGTATTAATCCTTACAGCAGTTTTGTGCGGTTGGTATGTTCACCTCACTGCCTGCCAGGGGGAGGAAATGTGAGGCTCAGCGAAGTTAAGTCAGTTGCTCAGAGCCACACAGAGAGTCAGAGGCAGAGCCTGGAGCTGTGGCCTCTCCACCTCCAGGGCTCAGGATCTTAAACACGATGCTCTGCTGCTGCTCAGCCTGCCAGGGCTGATGCTGGCTACTTCTGTACTCATCACGGCCCATTTAATGGAACTCCCATAAAAGTCCTTCAAAATGGGTATTATTTCCATGTTCCAGATGAGGAAACTCAGGCTCAGAAAAGGGAAGTAACTTACAGGTTAGGAAGCTGAGATTTGAACTCTCTAACTGCAAACCTACTGCCCTGTTACCTCTCTTCCCGCTGGCCTGGGAGGGGTATTGGGGAGAGTATGGCTGGGGTGCTGGGGGTATCACAGCCTGATCTGGGCCCCTGCAGAAGTGCACCGAGTATTGGCCGGAGGAGCAGGTGGTGTACGACGGCGTGGAGATCACTGTGCGGAAAGTCATCCACACTGAGGATTACCGGCTCCGACTCATTGCTCTCAGGGTGAGGCCTGGGGTTGGACTGGGCTGGGCAGATGGGGGACTCCACAGCCAACAGGGTCCCAGAGGCCATGATAGCTGAAATTAAGGCGTGTGTCACTCCCAGGATTTACTGATAAGCAGGGACGAGGGAGAGTGTGGTGAATAGACTTGGAGGCCAGAAGAAGGACCAAACCCTCAGTGCATTTCATATCGTTAGGTTCTCTCCATCCACACTGTCATTCATAATGTCTTCCAGCTCTGCTTCAAGTGTACCCAAGGCCAGGACTGTCTGGAAAAGGGGGCTTCAGCAGCTTCCAGCACTGTCCTTATAACTGAGCTTTGAGGTCCTGCCTAGAACATCCCTTTACCTGAGCTTCCAGCCTGTAGTATGACACCGTCCACCAGAGGGCAGGCACTCCTTGCTGCATTTGGGCTGCACAGGGAGGTTGTGGTTGCACAGAAAAAGGAAAAAAAAAAAAAAGAGAGAAGAAGACATACGAAATACGAGCAATTACAGAACAGCCCAAAAGAGTGGGGGGAGGCATCCTCCCACCCTGAGGTTGAGCCTCTTCCAGGCTCAGCATTAGAGGAGATTGTTCCTTTAGAGTCAGGAGAATCAGTGCGTTCTGTTTTTGAGAAATCATATGACCCATGTTTGGGGAAAGTGGTGCCACTGTAATAACCCAAAGTCTGGAAGATGAGCTTAGATGCCAGTAAGCTGACATCCTATCCAGAAACAGCCTAGGAGGTCCACTGATGCCGGCAGCCACAGGGTCTGGATAGGATGTCAAGGGCCTGAGACTTGTTCCTCTGAGCTGCCCCCTCCCACTGGAAAAGGTGAAAGAGGGGGTGTCAAGGAGAGCTCAGCCCCTGGAGGACTGGTGCCAACTAAGCATCTCCAAGATACAGGCTTGCTTGCGGGCGGAAAGGGCCAGGAGGTAGAGGGCAGAGGCCGTGGTAGCTGCCACAGCCAGGTAACACAGGGGTGCAAGGAACCAGCTTCCTTTTTCCCCCCGAAAGATATGCTGGGGCTGTCTCATCTTCTCAGTGCTGCCGGACTAGTTAGGGAAGAATTGGGACAACTTGGGGCTTGGGGGTATTTACTTCTGTCCATAAACCTTTACAAGCACCTGCTCTGAGCCTGGTTCTGGGTTGGGTACTGGGAACACAGAGCTGTCCAAAGCCTGGACTCTCTCCTCAAGGAGCACCTATAAAATGGTAAGTACTGACATAGAAATAGGTAAGAGCACAGAAGAAGGACCCTTTGTCAGCTAGGGTGCTTAGGGAGGGCTTCCTGGAAATGGTGGTGCTGAATGGGGTTCTGAAGGATGAGTAAGAGTTGGCTAGGAAGCAAAGAAGTGGAGAGAGCATTCCAGGCAGAGAGAAAGTAAAAGTAAGGGCGTGGAAGATAGAATAGCTCTATGTGTGTATACGTGGAGGAGGTGGGGGAAGCAGAGGTTTGATCTGCAAACCATTTGGAGTGCAAGAGAATCAAGTGCAAGTTCACAGGAGCAGGAGTTGGGCCTGGAGGGTAGATACTGAACCATGTGTGTCTTATTTGCCTGGCTGAAGACCGGGGACGGTGGGTTTGATTCTAAGAGCAATGACAGCCATCAAAGGGTTCTGAGCAGCAGAGCAGCCTGTGCTGTAGACAGACCGTTTTGACCACTGTGGAGCTGAGGCTGTCAGGGAGGAGATGGGAGGGTCTCACACAGTTGAGAGATGATAAAGACCAAAGTGGAGGCGGTGGTGGTGGAGAGGATAGCACGGAGGGGAGAACACTTGCTGGGGTTGGAGGTGGGCAGGGAAGTATACTGAGGCAAGAGGAAGGGTCCCAGGGCTCTTGGGGGGTGACTGGGCTGTTAAGGGGTGACCAGGAGACAAGAGTGAATTGGAGAAGGGACTTTTCGCCTCTCTTGGATGATCTTGGAGTTGCTGGGGCAGAACCCACGTGAAGACCAGTGCTGACGCTGCTGACCAGCCCCTGCTGCCCACCTAGCTTCGGGTCTCTGTCTGGTGCCACTGGGTGATGTGGTATAGCTGGCAGAGGCCCGAGGCCCCACTCCCTGTGGCCTCCCTCTTGTGTGTTTCCTCCTTCCCTCCATCCATCTCTGGGCTGATCTGTGGGCTCAAAGAGTTCATGTGTATCTGGGGTGGGCCTCTGTGTCCTGGACAGAGTGGCACAGAAGAGCGAGGCCTGAAGCATTACTGGTTCACATCCTGGCCTGACCAGAAGACCCCAGACCGGGCCCCCCCACTCCTGCACCTGGTGCAGGAGGTGGAGGAGGCAGCCCAGCAGGAGGGGCCCCGCTGCGCCCCCATCGTCGTCCACTGCAGGTGGGTCCTCCCAGACACCCACGAGGGCAGGGCAACTTCCCCCAGCCCTAGGCTGCCCTGCCCCTCACCCACCCACGCCCTCGGCCCTCAGTGCAGGGATTGGGAGGACAGGCTGCTTCATCGCCACTAGCATCTGCTGCCAGCAGCTGCGGCACCAGGGCGTGGTGGACATCCTGAAGACCACGTGCCAGCTCCGTCAGGACAGGTCAGCCCATGGGCAGGGTCTGAGCACGTGGGGAGCTAGAGCCCTGGGGGCAGCAGAGAGAGACTGACGTGTGCATAGGGTGAGGGTTAGGGGACACACTCCATGGGGACTGACCAGCAGACAGGAAGTAGGGAGGACAGATGGGTAAAGGAACCGGATCCAGGCAGTTGGTGGCTGGATGAAGAGGGGAGAGAAACAGAGCTGGTGGACAGAGGGGCAGGGGCCGAGTGGGGGGGGACATGTCACCTGTGTCCCTGCTGTCTGTGCCAGAGCTGGGAGGGACAGGAAGGGGCAGGGGGAGTGGCTGGCCAGGGTTGGCTTCTCTAAGCTGCACAGAGTCCCTGATGTGCCTCAGATGACTGGCACTCTGTGGATCTGGGGGCAGGTCCCTCCATGACCCCGTCCCCACTGTGCGTCTGCCGGGCAGGGGCGGCATGATCCAGACGTGTGAGCAGTACCAGTTCGTGCACCACGTCATGAGCCTCTACGAGAAGCAGCTGTCCCGCCAGTCCCCCGAGTGACCACACTCCTCCCCGAGGTCCTCTGGGTACCACCCAGCCTGAGTCTGGGCCCTCATCCCGGCCACACCCAGGGCCCTGCCTCGGGTCCAGCCTGCCCCCTGTCCCTCCCGCTTCCTTCTCCTCAGTCTGCTCCCCAGCCTGGGCCTGGCCCCTGCCTCCCCCCACAACGTAGCTCTTCCTACTGTACATATTGGGGAGTGGGGGAGGGTGGGGGAGGGGTGTGCCAGGCCAGGCCTGGGGCCCCAGGGCCTGACCCACGCTGCGCGACCTGGGGCCTCGGTTTTTAATGATGGTTCCATTGCTACTTGATCCAAAACATTTCTGTGCCGCACTCTACGTGTCCTGCTGCAGCGTGTTCTGTCTGTCCATCCATCTCTGCTGTCTGTACCGGACACTGTGTCTCCTCAGCCCGGGAGAAGGGTAATGAGCTCCAGCCCCCAAGTGGCCCTGGCAGAGGTGCCTGCCCCCAGCCCCCAGCCCCACTTCTCCCAACAGGCAGATTGCACTTTGCCCCTAGTTACTGGGACCAGGATAAGGACGGGGGGCCTGAGGACCTGGAGGTCAGGCACAGGGAGCTCCTGAGGGGGTGGCAGAAAGATCTCAGCTTGGGGAGAGGTCTCTGGGTGGTGGTGGTGGGAGAAGTATCGCAGCCAGGGTGGCCTCTGGGTGTCAGATGCCCGCAGGAGGCAGTGAGCAACCCGCGAGGCATCAGGGAGGAAGGGGACAGATGGGGACAGTGAACCTAGAGGACCTGGGCCACGATGGGAGAGGGGGAGCTCCGCGGGTGGGGTGGGGACTCGGCCCCAGATATGTGTGAAACATTTTTCGGTGTCACTGTGGGAAATCCCTCCCAGAAGTCTCACCACGTGTAGCTCTGCGTGTGTCCCATGTCCATGCGTGTGTTGAGAGCCCGTCAGCAGGGCATGCATGACTCTTTGGCAACATGTGTTATCTTGGAGCCACGTGTTTTTATTGCTGACTTTAAGTACTTATTCCACGGCAGACAGAGACATTTGGTGTCTTTTTATAATTTGCTCATGGTCATTGAATAGAGCAATAAATGGAGCATTTTGAGCAAAACTGGGCCTGTGTGATTGCCTCTCCCCTCCACTCCCTGTATCCCCGTCTTTGTATACACACACGCGCACACACACACACACACACCCTGGCCCTCAAGATCCGTGGGACCCCCTTGTGGATGCTGGGAGTGTGGCTTGAATCCAGATTTGAAAAGCCAAAGTCCATCGAGCAGGATCCTCACACACCCCCACCGTCTCACCCAGCCAGGAGCCAGGAGCCATGGGGAGCCACAGGGACAGGTGTTGGAGGTTTCCAGAGAAGGAAAAGTGTCTGGCAGGCCACCAGCTTCGACAGATGGGCCAGAGAGGCCAAGGCTGGAGCAGGGAGACCTTCAGCTCACTGAGGCCCCTCCCTGTTGGCCAGCCCACTTATCCCTTGTTAGCCCTGCAGGTCTCAAGAGCAGCTGCAAGCCAGCAATTTCCCCTGTAAGGCCTGGGCTGAGAGGAAGCCCCACCCAAGGAGCCTGGGGAATCTGCCCCTAGGCAAAGATGCTGTGCCTCCTAGACGTTCCTGCTCTATTCTTATCCCAGCCCCCAGGGATGCAGCAAAAGTAGTTGTCATGCCCTTGATGACAGGTGTGGGTCAACCCAGGGCAGGAGGGAGTCCAGGGCAGGGCTGCTAACCAGCAGGTCCCTACAAGGTAGCCTTGAGTGGGCTGGTCGAGGGTATACTACAGACAATGAGGAAAGAACAGGGAGTGCTTGGGCAGCTGGGACGGAGGGCCCAGAGTAGGGGGGCCTGCTCTCCAGCCACCCTGCAACAAGAGGATGGGCTCTTCTACCCTTCTGCCCAGAATAGGGGGGTTGGGCGGTAGAAACGGGAGCGGGGAAAAGAGCTAACAATTCCCCCTCTTCTCCTGGGGTGGCCCTGTGAGGCCACTCAGCCTCTGTAGGCACCACGTGTAGAGCACAACACGAACGGTGCCCCCTGGATTTGTGCAAAATGACAGACCTGCCAGACTCTCCCTAACTCACCCCCTCCTGGTCCCTGGAAAACACAGACCTGTCGCTTTGTTCCCCAAGCCCTGTTGGCCACACAAACACACACACACTGCCATTCAGCTCAGAAGGTCCCACCCGGCAGCAGTGAGAACAAAAAGCTCTGCACAAGGGAACAGAAAAGGTACCCCAGGACCACCCCCCTCAGCCACCTGCCTGCCCCATGCCCCACGTTTCCTCCAGCCCTGGCCTCAGTCCCCCCACCCCCCAAAGCAGTGTGCCAGCTCGCTGGGACAGCTGCAGAGCCTGAGTAAGGGATCGCCCCCAGGGGGCCAGATACTTAAGGAACCAGTGACTCCTGGTGGCCCCATTGCTGGGGCAAAGGAAGAAGCAGACTGGTCAGTCTACAGCCCAGGCACCAGCTGCACCTCCAAAGCTGCGGTGGACACAGCATTCGAGGGTTACAAGGGATTGGTGACACGAAGGTAAGGCTTGCATCTTCCTTCAGGAAAGGGGCAGAATCTGCTAACTTCTGAGCCCAGAGGGGGACAGCAGGAGCTGGGACAGGGGAGTGGTCTCAGAACCCGGAGGGAGAAGCAGGCCAGGCAGAGAGATATCATGGGATGAGAGGGTTAACTTTAGCCCCAAACCTTCTAATTTGGAAGAAGGCTTTGGGGTCCCCTGGAAGGACACTGGACTGGGAGTCAAGAGGCCAGGATTCTAGTCCGGGTGACCTTGGACAGGTTATTTCTCTAACATCAGTTTCTCATAAACAAAATAGAGGTTTAAAAACCGCCACTCTGGTTAAATAAAAGATGGTATGTATACCCATTCGTTGGAATACTGTGTAGCTATTAACAAGGATGGGGAAACTTTACAAACTGGGATGGAAAGATCTGAAAGATGAAGAAAGTGAAAAGAGGGCTGAATAGCATGTATAATAGGCTACCTTATGTGTTAAAAAAGAGTAGAGACAAAAACATACTCATATTTGCATGAAGGACCTCCAGAAGGAGCCCAGAGACCACAAGTGGTTACCTGCTGGGGAGGGCTGGGAGACGGAGGGGCTTGGGAGCCGGAGGGAGCCTCTTCACATAGATGTTTATATTGTTTTACTTTTTAACTATATGATTGAATTACCAATTCAAAAAAAAAGTATAAGAAATAAAAACTCAATCTCTGTCTTTACCATGTCGCAAACGAAAGCAGAGCTGTAGCAGTGCTTTGTCACCTGTCTTAGCATTCCCTCAATGCCAGGGCTCCCCAGGGCCCAGCAAGAAGATCCGCAGTTTCCTTTCAAGGCCTGCTCCAGTGTGGCTTAGTCAGGAAGTTCCTTCTCAGGTCTGACTTCATCCTCTCCTGATAAAACCTCCAGCAGTGCCCCCCTAGTTCCATGTAGCTATCAGTAGTTATCCTCAACTCCCTCTGGGCCTTACTGGGTATGCTGGGTAAGTCTAAATCCTACCTCCTCTCCCTCCAAGTACTTGGAATAGTTTGGCACTAGTCAGTGGGGGACAGGCCCATTGGTCCTTGTAGCCAACCAGGGAAAGGGAGACACTAAGGGAAGAGAAGAGAGGCCAGAGAGAAGAGGCTTGCTGCCCAACCTCTCCTCACCCTCCCCTGTGCACAGCCATTTCCCTCTGTGTCCACCTGTCCCATCCCTTCCCCCCCACCACACACACACATAAGAACATCTCTGAGTCTCCCTCTTGCTCCCTTCCTTGTCCTTCATGGCCTCATCCTCTCCCTGGTCCTCCCAGGTGAGTGCCCACGCCTGCTGTCACCATGACGACCATTCACCACAAGGAGATGCTTCAGGAGCACGTGTCCATGGAGTTCTCCAGTTCCACCACCGACATGCAGACCTTCTCCCAGACAACCAAGATCGTGGGAGGCAAGTAGAGTGGGATGGCTGGAGGAGGGGGTCAGTAATCAGGTAGGGGCAGCCTTTCTTCCTCCAGTATTTGCGACTGCTGGGCCCCTCGAGAGCCCAAGATACCACCAGCAGCCCTTCCCAACCTGTGTTTCTAATCTGTGCTTTGATAAAGCTTAGCCAGCCAGATGCTCACCCACAGATCCAACCTCCAGAAAAAAAGCTTAGGAAAAATCAGTCACATGGATGTGTGTGAGTGATTGATGAACTCTCAATTGCTTAAGATCAGAGCCATAGGCAAATACCATCTCTGATGGTAGAATTTCAGGCATGGAGGAAGTTAGGGAGGTAGCAACCTTATCTACCTATGAATAATAATGCTGGCCCTGCCTCACTTAAGAAAGAGAAGACCTGGAGCTGCCAGTGGAGAGAAGATGAACACATAAACAACTGACTTGAGCTTCCAGGCACTCAGCCCTTGGGGACCAGACTTGGGGGAGGGCAGATCCAAGGGAAAGCTGAGAAATGGTCTCAGAGCACAACAGACTGTTTTAGTCATGTCTCTAGAGGAAAGGGATTAAAAGATGGCCAGGGACCAGGATATTGAATTCCTGTCCTCCCAGTCATTGCCCCGTCCTTCAGAGTCCTCTGTGCACAGAGGTGAAGACCAGATAAACACTTTACACCAATTCCTCCTGGCCAGTGAGGCAGAGCTAGTGGAACAGCCGGGACTCAAGACCGGAAGTTGCAAACTCAATTGACTATAGTAGCGATTCTCAGCCCTGACTGCGCATCAGAGTCATCTTAGTGTAGGAGTGGGGGGAGAGGGGAGTGAAAAAAAACAGCGATATGTGAGTCAGAGGGTTAAATCTGGTGGTTTTTTGTTTTTTGGTTTTTTAAGCTCTCCGGGGATTCTGACGTGCAGCCAGCGTTGAAAACCACTGGCCGATAGTGTCCAGGCAGGGAACATAAATGCAGAAAAAAGACTGAGGTGAACTGGACAGGATATAGTCCATCTAAAGGGACAGTCACTCTTCACCTCCCTCGCACTGACTGTTCTGTTACCATATGGGAATGTGAGTCCAGTGCTGAGGATCCAGAAGTCTGCATTTTTATGTGAAATCTCTGTTTTTAGATGTAGGGCTATTTTTTGTTTAAACATTGTAAAGGTCAAATAAAAAAACATGTGTAGACCAGGTGCAGCCTTTAGAACTCTGGTCACTATTTAATGCTACTGGGGGACCAGAACTTCCAGAAGAGAAGCCCAAGACGCCCATAAAATCCCAAAGACAAGTTTCCGTCTAAGACAGAAAAAAGTAGAACTCAAGGCTTTGACCCAATAAAGATTGACCAGGGGGTGGATGAGGCGTTGGCTCCCCTAGTGGTTGAAATTTGCCATAACACAATGACCCACCGACTCTTTAAGGACCTTGTTTCTCGGCCAGTGCTGGTCCTGCCCCCCGCTAACCTAAAATGCTCCACCGTCCCCTCAAGAAAATGTCAGCCCTCCAATTCCAGGCTAAGCTCCGCCTGTGGCCCATTCTGACCTCTCGCCCGCCGCCACAGAGGAAATCGTGACGAGGAAGTCCTCCAGCACCACAGAGTTCTTCAGCTTGGTGACCCGGAGTTCCAACATCCCTGCTGGCGAGAGCATCCCGGAGTTCGTGGATAAGCCTCAGCCGGTCATCGCGCCCGAGGGTGCGTCCCTCCCCGCGTCTCCCCAGGCCCCTGGGTGCTTCCCTTTCCTCCCCAGTGCCCCAGCCGCCACCACCACCACCATTGTCCTCTCAATACACAATCACTGGCTGGGTCGGGCCGAGGGTCCCTGCCCTGCCCAGGGCTGGGAGCAGGTAGAAGGTGCAGCTTGGAGGCTAAGAGGGAAAAAATAGGTCCTGTGCCCACTGCAGGGGATAAAGCCATGTTCCGAGTCCGGGTGCAGGGGAACCCCAAACCCAACATCTCCTGGAAGAGAGAGAGCGGCACCCCCATCAAGGAGTCCGCCAAGATATTCTACGACAGCGTTAACAAGGAGCACGTGCTGAAGGTGCGAGGTCCAGTTACCCATAAGGTCGGAGGCGGGGACCCCTGGCATGGGCTGCAGGTCCTGTCGCAAACAAGAGATCCACAATGGAGACCCAAGAACTGGGAGATGGGAAAAGGGGCTGTCATTGCCCTAGAGGAGGGGCAGGATAAGAGAAACCATGTCAGGAGCTGGGGGGTTGCCAGAGTGAGCAGGGGACCAAAATTAGGGGCGGGGTAAGGCAGAGCTAGGACAATGCCAGAACAAGGAGGGGGCAAGACCAAATGGAAGAGAAAGAGAGGTTCCAGAAGGTGAGTGAACCCAAAAGGAACGTGAAACCAAAGCTATGGGCGTGGCTAGAAGGGGCTAAAACCACGGTGGGCGGAGCCAGGCTGAGCTGGCGCGGGACCGGCACGGAGGGAGGGGCTGGTCCTAGAGTGTAGGTGAGGGTGAGGGTTCCTGGGCTATTCAGGGGAACCTTCCAGAAGAGCAATGCCAAGGGCCGATCATCCTAGGGTCTAGCTATCTTCTGCATGCAGCCTCTGGCTCCAGACCCTTTGAGGAGAGGGAGGGATGGGTCCCTGGGAGACCTAGACCTGTAATTACTCCTGTTCCTCATCCTGCCCGGACTTCCCACTGTGAAAGGCAAAGAGCCTCCCTTCTCCCCACAGACAATGGTTGCTTCCTTCTCCTCCCGAAGGTGCATTCTAGGACCCTTAGCCCCTACAGCACACACAAGCTGCCCCAGAGCGCCCCCCCCTACTGGCCACTCCTTACACAAGGTCATTCATTCGGCAAGCACTTTCCAGGAACCCACTGGTACCTAAGTGCCTTTCTACAGGTGCCAGGGCAGCCTTGTTCACCCCCATTTCCTCAGGGGCTCAGGCCAATACCTGGTACAGAGGAGTAAATCCGTGTTGAATAAAGGCGTACTCAGCCCAGCGTCAGAAACTGCAGATAAAGCTGCAAATCAGAGGAAGTCCCTGTCATCCAGGAGCTCACAGCCAAGGGGGAGAATCCAATGCAGAATCAGGCTCCAAACAGACACACGCACACTGACCGCTACCTGGCACCTCCTAATCACAGAGGCTGCTCAATCCTCCACACACACATCCAGCACTCAGCTCCTCCCCCAGCCCAAAAGAAACACCCTCCTTTCCCATCTCACAGACAGTCCCCCTGTGGTTCCCTCCCCGCCTCCCCTGCTAATGGCCTGACTCTGATCCAGCTGGAGCCACTGACCTCGGATGACTCTGACAACTACAAGTGCATTGCAAGCAATGACCATGCAGACGCCATCTACACCGTGTCCTTGCTTGTGACCGAGGGTGAGCCAGCCCCGTTCTCCTGGCCTTTCCTCTTAGGGACCAAACTCCCTCTGTCTGACCCTGTCCCTCTCTCTGTCCTCAGGTGAAGAAAAATTGAATTTCAAAAAGATGTTGAGGAAGAGGTGAGGCTGGGAGGCTCCTCTGCCTAGGGTGTGGTCCCCCCACCCTCCAGGCTAGAGCTTCTGGAAGGCCTTTCAACAGCCCCCTGAGTTAATGGCCCAGCCTCCAAGAATCCATGGAGTAGGGAGGAGCATCTCGTGGTTGGGAGAGGCCCCCTCTGTCTTCAGAGAAAGGCACTAAGTCCAAGTTTGGCACCCGCTTCCTTCCAGGGGACCCCCTCCCCCCAAGAAGCAGCAGAAGAAGGTGAAGGATGAGAAAGAGATGCTGGAGATTTTGTCCCAGGTGCCCAAGAAGGACTTTGAGAAGACCTGCATGGAGTATGGTTTCACAGACTTCCGGGGACTGCTCAAGAAGCTCAAAGGGATGAAGAAAGTGGAGGTAGAGGTCAGTGCCCATCAGGGAGCAGGGAGCTGCAGGCCAGGGGCTGGGCCTTACCGAAAGTGCTAGTGCCTGTGTGACTCCCAGTGGCAAGGTCTCCCCACCACGCACGTGCGTACTCAAGGGCATTCTCTACTGCAAGGGCAGGCAAGGAACTCAGGTCACCCTCCTTCTACCTCTTTTCTCTTCACTGCTCCCTAATGTATTTGCATGGACTTTGGAGTCAGACAGACCTGGGTTCAAAGTCCAGTTCTACTGCCTTATTAACTGAGTGAACTTGGGGGTCTCTCTGATCCTGCTTCTTCATCTGCAAAATGAAAATTATACTTTCCTTTTTCATTTGTTTTTGTGGTGGTGTTCTCATTTAGTCACTCAACAACTCATAACTGTTAAGCATCTACACTGGAATTAGAAGGCCTATGTAATGGGCCCAGGTACATAGTGACTATTCCGCAAATGGTGGTTCCTTTCTCTTCCCTTATCGTACCCGTTTCCCCCTAAATCTTCAAGTTGTTCGTTGTACGGGGAGGGGGGTGGCGGGGAGCACAGTTATCTAATCAGCCTAGTCATTTCTCCCCAGACCTTCAGGGGGCTCCTCCAGCACTGGAGACACAGTCTGGGCAGATTCCAGATTCCAGATGCCTCTGACACCTGCCTTTTTGTTACCACAATCTCTCAGACCATCCAGATTCTGAAGCCCCTGGAAGACAGAGAGACCAAGGTGGATACCACGGTGGTCTTTGAGTGCATAATGGAGCTGAAGGACCCCAATGTCAAAATGACATGGATCAAGGTGGGGAGAGCACCTAGGAAGGGCCCACCCTGGAATATCATTTTTCCTCTGCACCCCTTTCCTTCCAAGACCCTCTCATTACCCATAAGCCCTTTCCTCTCCTCCATCCCATCAAAAGGATGCCATCTGGTATGGTTGAAACTGGATGAGAGCTGGGCTTTATTCTTAGATGTTCCACCAGTTTGCTGTTTGATTTGAGACAGTTACTTCCCTTTCTCCATACCTCAGTCTACCCATCTGAAAAGGCTGGATTAGATAGTCCTGCAGGTCACTGAAGATGGACCTCTAAGAGAAAGTATCTAGTGAACTCATGCATATTAAGAGTTCAGGCCTCGGGAGAGGCAGAGACCCTGGATCCCACCGAGCCAGATGATGAGGCTAGAGAGATCTTAGGGGCCTCTGAGTGTGTTTGAGGATCTTAAAGAGGTAGATACGGCACCTTCCAGCTCAGGCTGGCTTTGGGGAATGGAGACCTCTAGAAATCTCCTCCTAAACCCCTTCATCAGCTTTTCTACCTATTCCGTGAGGCAGGATAATGAGCCACTGAGGATCCAGTACTCCCTCGGCAAGTATGACGTGAAGCAGATGGGCACCAAGTACATGCTGGTCATTACCAACGTGAACATGAACGATGCAGGCACCTACAGCCTGTCCGTGGACAAGAAGAGGATGAGTGCAAAGCTCACAGTGCTGGGTAAGAGTGTGGGCACCAGGCAGCACAAGGAGGACACAGTCAGGGTCAGGGCAGAGGAATATCCAAGGATGGGGTCCATGGGGACATGGGAGGAAGGACCATGGGGCTGTGCACAGATTGCACGGGAATGGGAGTTAATGGCGGAGAGAGACGTGGGGTATAAGGGAGAGGATTAAGAGATAAAGTGCTGTGGGGCAGTGTAGCATAGTGGTTAAGAGTACAGCTTCTGGAGTTGAACTACTGGAGTTCAAAGCCCAGCTTCTGTCACTTACGAGCTGTGTATTTGGGGCAAGTGATTTAACTTCTCTTTGCCTCAGTTTTCCCATCTGTAAAATGGGAAATAATGGTAGAGTCTACCTGAATGCTTTAATATGTGCAGAATGGCTAGAATAGTGCCTGGTGCATATCTAAAACCACATAGAGAAATATTCTTTCTAAAATTGCTGTTAACATTACTGGGGAGGAGACCATATGAACATTATGGGAGGAGACTCTAGGATTCACAAGCAGAAGGAAAGAAGGATGCTTTCCCCAACTGTGGGCTACAGGACCCAAGTCTTTATGCCCCCCCTTCACCATCCTGCCCCTCAGGAGGGATCAGGGATACAGCCCAATGAATGCCCCTCCTACTCTTTGCTGCAGATGAGCCTCTGAAGTTCTTGGGAGAGATGAAGCCAATGAAGGTGATGGAGCGCCAGACAGCTGTATTTGAGATCCACCTCTCCAAGAAAGTGCCCAACTTTGTGTGGAAGTTCAATGGAAAGGAGCTGAAGAGGGATGAAAAGTATGAAATCACTGTGTCTGAGGATGGTTTGACCCACACGCTTAAGATTAAGGATGCCAGACTCAGTGACAGTGGCGAGTTCTCTGCCGAGGTGGGGGACCTGGTTCAGAAGGCCCAGCTCACTATTGACCGTGAGTGTTTGGGCCAGAGCTTGAGGGGTGGGCTTCATGCCACAGCAACCTCCATGTGAGCATCTATCCATCCATCCATCCATCCATCCATCCATCCATGTATCTGTCCATCTCCTCCTTGCAAGGCCCTTTGATGGCTACTAGAAAGATAGAGAGTTCTCTCTGCTAATTCCTAGTCTAGTGGGAGAAGCAGGTGTGGAAATGGAATTAGAACAGAAGTTCTTAAGCAAGGAGTCAAGACACTCTAGGATCTTACTATTGGCTGGGAGATCACAGGTCAAGAAATTATTAGCCTTTATGGCTCTAATATCATATATTACAGCACATCACTCTTGACTACTTACATTCTTATATTATACCTAGTTTGGAGAGTTGCACATGATGGTGGGTCATACATGTGAACCACTCTTGACACAAGTGACATGGAACAATCATTGCTGTGATTGAGGGAGACATGGAGGCTGTGAGAACCCAAAGAAGAGGTACCACGTGGCAATGTCAAAAAGGATATGATGAGATGACGGCAAAGCTTTACCAAGTAAAACAAAAAGGAATTCAGTTTTCAGGGAAGGGGCAAGAGAAGAGGACATTCTCAGGAGAGGGAATAGCATAGACACCAGAGAGACAATGCAATTATGGCTGGAGTTCCAAGGGGACATTAGAGATACTGCCTGCAGTGCCGTGAGGAGGTGAAAGCTGTTGTCCCATTTTACGTATGAGGAAAGTGAGACTTAGGGAGTGAATGCGCTGCATACAGTCACTGGCAAGTAAGAGGCAGAGCTGGGACCCTCCCTGCCGGGTACCTCTGTGAGTCGGGTACACACTTCATGTCACAAGGCCCTGTGGTTTCTAGGGTCAAGAAGAGGAGCAGGGCAGCATCTAGCTGCAGAGAAGGAGGTTGGGAACAGGACCAAGTGTTTGTTTGTCTGTCCATAGGCATCCCTATAAAGTTTGTGAGCACCCTCAAGAACGTGCGTGTGAAAGAGAGGAGTTGTGCGTGCCTTGAGTGTGAGCTGACATCCAAGAATGTGACCCTGCGCTGGAAGAAGGACGGACAGCTGCTGGAGCGTAGCTCCAAATACAGCATGAACCATGAGGGCAAGCGAGCGGAGCTGGTCATCGAGGATGCACAGCTCAGTGACAGTGGCGAGTACACTGTGGTGGCCATGCAGGATGGGGACCCCATGGAATACTGCAGTACTGCTGCAGTCACTGTGGAAGGTATACGCCCACCCTGTCAGTCCCCACTGACCAAGCCCCCAGCCCTAACAGTTTCCTACTGTGGACACCCATCAGTCCCCTGACTGACTTCAATGCTCCTCCAGACCATGATCTAATTCTACCTCCCCACTCTGACCGCCCCCATCTCCCAAATTCTGACCATCTCTACCTCCTAGACACTGACCATCCCTCATCTTTTGAACGCTATCCCCAGTCCCTTGACTTCATCCATCCTTTACTTCCAGACTCTGACCATCCCCAGCAAACTTGGTCACCCCACACCCCTAGACCCTGACCAGCCCCTACTCACTATCCCTGACCACTCCTCACTGACTCTGACCACCCTCAACTCCCAATAAACGCTGGGCATCCCACAGAACAGCATAACCAGCTAAATATCCCAACTCCATTAACCACCTGCATGCCACCATCTAGTCCCCTTCTTCACCTGAGCATCCTATGTCCCCACTGACCATCCTCCGATGATCAGCCCCCCATTAACCATCTCCCAGAATTCCCAGTTGCCATTTCCCAATGCCATTGACTTTTCCCCAACCGCCCCCCACCTACCTGCTCTAATGCCCCCACCGACCATCACCCACTTGCCCATTTCCAAACATCTTGCTCATCATAAATGATTTTGATAGATGCCACCAGCCCTTTTTCCGTAAGTCATTTCCACCCCGATACCCTAACCCAACCCCTGCCCCCTTTCTCTCGAGAGCGGCTGGCCACCGTGAAGAGCGGGATGTCCGACGTGCACGCGGCCACCGGGAGCCTGGCTGAGCTGTGCGTAGTGCTGAACGACGAAAAGGTGGATGGCGTGTGGCTGAAGGATGCTGAGGAGGTCCGAGGCAGGGGCCAGGGAAGGGAATGAAGGATGAAGGGGTCGACCGGGCATACACTCGCAGTCATGACCGCCCCTCGCCCCGCAGATCACGGACTTGACCGGCGCGCAGATCGTGAAGCAGGGTGCGGTACACAAGCTTATCTTCCCCAATATGGGGCCAGAGCATGAGGGCAAGTACACATTCAGGGCCAAGGGTGCAGAGAGCGAAGCCTCGGTATTTATTGCAGGTAAGGTCGCCGCCCACTATGGACAAAGCTAGACCACGCCTGGCCCGCCCACCTACTCCTAGCTCCTCCCCCATCCCCCATGGGCTCCTCCTCCACCCCTCGGCTCCTCCCGCGTCCCTGCTCTTCGAGCCTTCCCTGCCGCCCCTCCCTGCAGATCCTCCAACCATCGACCCATCGGCACTGGAGGCACTGGCCGCGCACCCGGTGACCGTGAAGGTGGGCCACACCGCGAACATCAAAGTGCCCTTCCGGGCAAAGCCGCTGCCCAAAGTGACGTGGTACAAGGACGGCATGGAGGTGACGGAGGAGGAACGCGTGTCGATGGAGCGTGGGGAAGACCAGGCGCTGCTCACCATTTCGAACTGCGCGCGGGAGGACAGTGGCATCATTATGCTCAAGCTCAAGAATGACCATGGCTCCGCCACAGCCACGCTGCACCTCAGCGCGCTGGGTGGGCCAAGACCCTGGCTTGGCTGGGCTGGGGGCGGCACGCAGGCTGAGGAGAGAGCTGGAGTTCGGGTTGAGAATGGGAATGAAGTGCTGGCTTTGCAGCCAGAAGACGCCCATTTCCTAACTTCCTAACTAGGTGGCCTTGGGCAAGTCCATTAACTTTCCTGAGCCTCAGCTTCTCATCTGCGACAGGGTGGTTTTTTTAAAGTGCCTATTTCAAGTGAATTTAAAGACTATAGCAGAGTGCACAGCACGTACTTGACCTTCAGATGTTGCTGAAGTATTGTAACTGACTTGGAGATGAGGATGTGGTTGGAAGTAAGGTGGAAATGAGGTAAAAGAGAGGTGGAATTTAGGATGAAAGTGAGGTTCATTGCGAAGAATATTGGAGTTGGAAGTGAAATGGAGTGAGGGGAGGTGAGATAGGGTTGAGGATAGAATGAAATTGGAGAGAAAGATGGAATGAGGGTGGAAATGGTATTTGGGATGAGTCTGAACATAAAGTTAAGGAAAGCCATGAGGAGCTGGCCTTAGTGAACTCATATTCAACATGCAACACACACACACACACACACACACACACACACACACCAGCATCACCTCCTCCACCTGCATCTCCATCAAGCTGTGGGTTTGGATGGATTGGGTTTCAATTCAGTTTGGCAGTATGACTGAGCACCTCCTCTGTGTTCTCAGTA
Organism: Tursiops truncatus; assembly: GCF_011762595.2. Lineage (NCBI taxonomy): Eukaryota > Metazoa > Chordata > Mammalia > Artiodactyla > Delphinidae > Tursiops > Tursiops truncatus. The sequence goes on along the minus strand of NC_047041.1, from coordinate 71,140,154 downwards.
CTGAGGACACAGGGATGAGTTATCCCCAGCAGTCCCTCAACCCAAAAGGGATAAAAACCGGCAGACATGTAATTATAAAATAAACTGTAATAAAAGAAAGTACTGGAGTTCTGGAAGCTGAGAGGCGGGGAGACCTTGTCTGGAAGAGGTAAGTGGGAATTAGCTGAGGCGGGGGTCCCTCAGGTCCAGTTCACTCATTCCTAGGCGGACAGGAATCTCGGGGGGCGGGGATCAAGACATTTGGGCAAGTCTTAGGAAAACAGTGACAGAGGGAAGGGCAAGGGATCCGCAAAGCTCAGAATCTAGCTATGTCTCAGTCTGGTGGACCTCCAACCAGTGGGATGAAGCCCTTCTGGCCCTTTGCTCCAAAGACACATTCTGATGCTCTCTTCTGTCCTTAGACCGTCCCAAGCCTCCCCAAGGCCGGGTGGAGTTCCTGGAGCTCTCGGGTAATTGTGTGCACATGAAGTGGAAGGCCCCGAAGGACAACGGCGGGCGGCCTATAACACAGTTCATAGTGGAACGGAAGGCAGTCGGCAAGAAGTCCTGGATTAAGATTGGTGAGGTGGACAGCAAAGTCACCAAATTCTCCACCAACAAGGTGGAAGAGGGGAAGGCCTACCAGTTTCGTATCCTGGCCGTCAATTCGGAAGGAGTGAGCGACCCGCTGGAGACAGAGGAAGTGTTTGCAGGAAATCCTATTGGTCAGTGAGATAGCCCCGTGCTCAATGGGGACCTCAGGGGCCACCGTGGGGACCTTCAGCCGGTGAGGAGTGCTGGTCTGTGGGAGATTCCACAGGGTCATCTCTAGCTGCCCCACGAGACAGATGGCTTCTAGAGTAAGAGCAGAAGATCGTTTTGGACGGGAATTGTCAACTTTTTCCAGTCAGATCACATGCACAACACACTCCCGTGGGTACCTCCAGAACTGTGCACGGTTCCAGGGAGATAACTCCACTTGTTTCTCCATTCCAGAAATCATCCCATACGCAAGGGAGAGTAATGTTGCTTTAGGGATAGCCTTGAATCCACTCTAATTTTTTTTCCAAAGAAAACCCTTGACAACATTGGCATTTTAATTATGATCACTAGTTAATTACTTGCTACACTCCTCCCAACTGATCTCCATGTTTCTGTGTGTCAAGACAGTACATTAAAAACTGTGCCACTGGGGATGCCACAGGTTGGAAAATTCAAGTTGGCGGCTCTCTATCTTGGCTACACATTAGAATCACTTGAGGTCTCTTAAAAAATGCTGATTCCTGGTCTCCACCCTAGGCCAGCTGAATTAGAATATGAAGACACAGGACCCAGACACTAGTTTTTGGTGGTGTTTTGGGGTTTTTTTTTTTTACTTCCCACATGACATTAATGTGCAACCAGAGTTAATCATTGGCTTAAGTTTTTTTAAGGAAGGAACCAGAGCTCAGCATGGGGTGGGCAACTGTCTACATGCTCCCCCACCTAACCTCTGCCCTCTCTCTCTCTCCCACAGAGCCCCCTGGTCTTGCCTCCCAGCCCCAAGTGACTGACGTGACCAAAGAGGCTGTGACCATCACATGGAACGCCCCCACCCAAGATGGGGGAGCCCCAGTGCTCGGCTACATTGTGGAGCGGAGGAAGAAAGGCAGTAACCTGTGGGTGCCATTCAACAAGGACCCCATCCAGGGTGAGGTCGAGGGACAAAGGCCCAGGAGGGACCAAGGGAGACTTTGTTGGGTGGACCCATGTTCCCGTGCTGCTCTGAACATACTCCCTCCTCCAACTCCTTTGTGGGTTTTCATAGCATCTCATGACCCCCTCTTCCACATCTACTCACTCTATGGTCTCCTACCACGTGGACCACCCCTGGCCTCATTACCCCTCAAATTCCCATTTCAGGCACCAAGTACACTGTGGATGGTCTCCTGGAGGACACAGAATATGAATTCCGAGTTGTAGCTGTGAATAAGGCAGGCCCCGGACAGCCTAGTATGCCATCCAGCTCAGTGGTAGCCAAGGACCCTGTCAGTGAGTATGGTGCTGCCAGGCCCCAACACATAGTGGAATTAGCCATTGGAGGTAGAAAGAGGATTTCTTCCCGGGAAAGTCTAACAGGAGTGGATCACACAGTCTCCACTCTCTGGGAGCCGCCAGCCTGATAGAGGGACAAGATTCACACACAAGAGAAAGCCAGCAAATAAAGATTGAGAGTCAGGGACAGCGAGGAGGTGGGTGGAAAAAAGTTTTTATCAAATGTTGAGTATGTCTGGTTAGGGGAGGTAGTAGAAGCATGTTTGAGGATTGAGCAGGGGTGTTGGGTAAGTGGTTGGGTGGGTGCTGAGCTTAGGTGGTGAGAAGGGGAGATCACGCATGAATGGGTGTGGTGCAGAGGGCTGAGCTAAAGGCTAGAGTTTTGAATACAGAGGGGTTGAGTGTATAGTGTATATTGAATTTGGAGGGTTTTGACTTCAGCGTGAAAGTATTGAGACTGAGAGAATTCAATTTAGAGGTTGTTGAAGGTGAAAGCCTGGGTATTGAGCGTTTTAACTGTGAGTGTTGAAGGTAGAGGTGTTGAAAGTTAAGTTTCAGGGGTATTGAGTGCAGGAATTGGGCATGGCGTTGAGTGGAGAAGAATCTGGGGGCTGACTAGTTGTCTGTGTCATGCAGAACCCCCGGGCCTGGTGCAGGGCCTGCATGTGTCGGATTCCTCCAACTCCAGCATCTCCCTGGCCTGGCTGGAGCCTGCCGAGGGAGACCCACCCTCTGGCTACATCCTTGAGATGCGGGCTGAAGACACCAAGGAGTGGTCCAAGTGCACAAAGATCCCCATCTCGGGCACCTGCTACACAGTAGGAGGCCTCACCGAGAGGCAGAAATACTTCTTCCGAATCCGGGCTGTGAACGAGGCTGGGTGTGGGGAGCCTGTGGAGCTGGACGAGGGGGTCCGTGCCATGCCACCACCAGGTGAGGGATGCAGACAGGGCTGGAGTGTAGGCCCCAACATCCTAGCTCCACACCTTCCTCTCTGGGACCTCATCCCACAGGAGAAAACTGGGCAATGCTGTGATCAACAAAGAGTCGTCCATGCTTGTGCCTGGACAGAGCTAGGGATAACCCCAGGGCCTTCCCTGCCAAAAACAAACAAACAAACAAACAAAACAAAAACCAAAAACCCCACTCGTTGTGTGCCGAATAGTATCTACTGTGTGCCAAGGGAGGTGTTAGGGATTTAGAAAAAAATAAAACACAGGACCTGCCCTAAAGAGTCTTATATAATAATAGAGGGAGACAGATGAGAAAAAATAAATAAATGCTTCACAGCATCACAGGGTTGCTAGATGTCTGTATGGCCTGTAGTGAGAGCATGAAGGAGAAGAGGTTGGGAAAAGCTTTGGAGGGGAGGCTTAAAGCTAAGTCTTCTGGAAAGAGTGTTCCATGCTCCCATCTCTGTCTCCTCCATCTCAGCTGCTCCCAAGTTTGACCTCAGTGCCCGGCTGAAAAGTCACATGGTGGTTCGCGCTGGGACAGCCCTCTGTATCCACGCCGCCTTCTCTGTGAGTCCTACCCTGGCCCCCAGACGCCCACCACTTAACCAAGTTGGCTGCTACAGCTGTCATAGTCTCTGCCTCTGCCCCTCGCCAGACCCCTGGCCTCAGAGCCTGGCAGGAGACTCCTGGACAGTGGGATAGGGCCTGCCCCCAAATACCACCCAGGTGACCCCTGGTGCCATCTCCTGTCACCACCCAGGGCTCACCACCACCCAACGTGATCTGGCTGAAGGATGGCGTGCCCACCAAGGGCAGGGAGGCCATCACCAAGAGCAAAAACCACTCCCAGTTCCTCATCAGCAGCACCAAGCGCTCCGACTCAGGGGTGTACCGCATCTTGCTCCAGAATGAGTTCGGAGAGGCGTACCATGACATCCACGTGCGTGTGGCAGGTATGACAACAGGTAGAGGCCTGGGGAGGCATCGCTGCACACGCTCCCTAGGGCTGCTTGAGTCCCTACCACTGTAAGGTCATGCCTTAAGGTAGTCAAGGCTTCTTGGGCACCACAAAGCAAGACTTTATCAGCCTTTGCCTTAATGCGGAGGGTTGTTTTCACTTTTTCTCAGTATCTTGAAGCCCCAGAGGCATTGAACTAGGACCCAGCCCTTGTTTCAGTCTCAGTCATATGTGGAGAGCTTCGGGGCATATGCAGAGTAGGGTCTGTGAGCATAGAGAGAGCAGAGAATGGGTAAGAGGCAGGAGGGACAGATGGAGAGGAATCCATTAAAACTTGGGGTGATTTGCCTATATGTTATTGGAAATACTTTTAAAGTTTGTGATGTGGTCACCGAGAAAGCCTTTTGGGGGGAGCTTCACAGTCCCACAGTGTCATTGCCATCCAGCTTCATTAGAATTCTTGAACCACAGCTGAAATGAGCCTTCTGTTATTTTTCAGTCCCCCCAATTTTAATAATTTAGAATTTTAATAATAAAGGTGGTGAGTAAACACTTTGGAAAGAGCCTTTTCATTATCTTAGGTTGCAGGAAACTTTGTAGGTTTTGAGGTTTAACACATTGTGTATTATTAAATTTACGTTAATCACTATGCCAAAGAGTATGTGACACATTCTTCTGCATTGATGCATTTTGTACCCCTCTCCATTAAAATCATAACAGCCCCCCCAGATTGGGTGGCCTCTTAGAGACGGCTGGAAGCTTTATAATAAAGCCCTAAACCCCCAAGAGAAGAATGGGTGAACTTTTATTGAACAGCTCCTACATGCCAGGCACTTTACGCAACATTTCCATGATAGTTATTGTTAGCCTCATTTTGCAAATGAGGAAATGGGTCTCAGAAAAGATAAGTAACTTTGCCAAAGTTCACAGGGCTAGTAAATGGCAGAGCTACACTTCATAAATAGTTCTTTCTGACTCCAAGACCCCCAGCTGCCTGAGAGTTAGAAGAAGGTAAGGTGCCCCATCCCATCCTCCTTAGGGCTTGGCAGGTAGCAGGGGTGGGGGCACGATACTTCAGCCCCCCCAGGGTGGCTGATGGACCTTCGGACCCTTCCAGATTTTCCGCAGCCACCCACAAACCTGCAGCTGTTCGAGGAGGTCCCCAACACGGTGACTCTGACCTGGAACCACAGCCCCGACGTGCAGGAGGACAGCGAGGCCCACTACGTCATCATGAAGCGGGATGCCAGCACCGCCACCTGGTTCACTGTGGCCGAGCACGTCTTCAGCAACAAGTACACGGTGACCGGGCTGCTCCCCGGCAGGAAGTACTACTTCCGGGTGCTGGCCCGGAACGAAATCGGTGACAGCGACCCGCTGGACTCCAGGGATACCTGGCTCGTCAACAAGGACAAGAGTGAGTCTGGGGACTTGGGGGTTCAGGTAACGTCTGGGATCCCTGATGGCGGGCATGAAATAAGGGTTGCAAGGGGTACCCAAGATTTGAGGTAAAATCTGAGGAGCACTGAGGTGAAAGGGTTAATTAACATCAGGGACCCGGGGGAGAAAAGCAGAGGCCTGGAAGCCTAGGGGAGGAGATTCCTGCGGGGTACACTGAGGGGTGGGATTAACGCGGAGGGGGGGTGGGGAGGTCCCCTTGGGGGCGGGGATGACAGTGGGGTGCCGGAGGGTGAGGAGGGGTTGTGGAGCTGAGAGGCTGGCTGAGGACCTGACTGAGGACTCAGGGAGAGTCCAGGGAGCAGGGATGACATCCAGAAACCCTGGAGGGAGGGCATTAAGGGTAAGGATAGCTGCGGGAATCTTGAAATGAGGGCCTAAATTGGAGAAAGCAGAGACCGTGGAGGCTGCGAGGGCGTTGGGGAAAGCTTGGATGGGGAGTTAAAGGCCAGATAACAGCTCGGGTCCGGAGGCTGGCGGCTGGAAAGAAGTCTAGGACGCCCGGGTCTGGAAAAGCGTAAAACCCCGCGGACCTGGTTTAGGTCTTGGAACCCATGGGGGTAGGGGGGTGGCGGAAGGGAAAGCTTAGGAACCAGTATAAAGTCCGGGCCCCAGAGTTGATAGCGCGTGGGAATCTAACCCAGGTCCTCAGGGTTCCCTGAGCTGGGTCACCGGGGCGTCTTAGGAGCACTAAGCCGGCGCCCGATGGATGGGGGCCTCGGTGTGCGCTCACCGCCCTTCGTGTCCCATCCGGGCGCAGCCGAGGACCAGAGCGCCAAGCTGAAGCCGTACCAGCAGAAAGACTGGCGCCACGCGCCGCGCTTCCTGACCCCGCTCAAGCCGCACACCGTGCTGCGCGGCCAGGACTGCACCATGACCTGCGCCTTCCTTGGGAACCCACGGCCCACCGTGACCCTCTACAAGGGCGACGTCAACATCACGGCCAACTCCAAGTTCTGGTACAACTCCACCAGTGGTGTGTGCACCATCGTCATCCCCACCTGCACACTCAAGGACAGCGGAGAGTACAGCGTAGTGGTGGAGAACGAGCTGGGCAAGGACCGCAGCAGCTGCACGCTCACCGTCTACGGTGAGGGTGCAGCGCCGGTCGGCCCGGGACGGTGAGGGTGCCTGGCTGTGTCCCGCGTGGGGCGGAGGCGCAAAATGGCAGCCTCCTGAGCCGTTGATCAGCTCTTTTCCTATGGCTGGCGCAGGCTTTTATTTAATCTGACATGGAGTGGTGTAAACATTCTCCAACTGGCCATAGTTCGTACCACTGTCCCATCTTCTCGATGTCATTTGTTATGTGCCTGGCCGCTGCAGACTTGGGAGTTTGCAATCCCTCAGTAGTCTGTAGTTTGCAACCCTTGGTGGGCCTAGACTTGCATTTGAAAAAGACGCCAGTGATCAGGCCTAAACCAGACTTACCAATCACAATCTCCCTGGCAGGGTTCTGGAAGGAATCTTTATGTTTACAAATTTTGCAAGTGGTTCTGATGTGCAACCAAAATTGAAGACTACTGGTCTGAGATAAGGATAGATGGGAGGCACTGAAGGGAACCTAGTGGAGGGAAGCCCTCCCTCTGCACATACGTGTGCTATGTTTCTGCTCATGGGTGCACATATAGGGGAAATATTCTGTTTCTTCCTACACACTCTACTGTCTTCACAGCTAAACAGCCAGTTGCATGAACTGTCTAAATGCAAAGATGACCTGTTTTGCTCCTCTTTGTTTAAACTCCCTCCTAGCTTTCCCATGATCCTTTAGATAAAAATCACAATCAACAAGCACCCCCCCCCCACCATCTACCTCTCCAGCCTCATCCTCTGCCACTCTCCGAAGTCTCCATGGCACACTATTGGTGTCCATGGTTTCCATGGTTACAGATGCTTTTTTTTCATCCTGTTATAGATGCCTTTCTCTGGGGAAAGGACCTGGTCCTGTTGCTCTGTCTCTCAAGTACTCAGCTAAGTGTCTGGCATTGAGATGACGCCTCCACAGTGGCTGCTGAACTGTGTAACAGAACTAGGCCAGGGAAGGCCCTGTGGGAGTCATCCAGCTCTCATTCCACAGCTAGAGAGATCCCTGACAACTTAATTCTGGTTGTAAGCACATGGGCACAGGGCCCTGGCTCCAACACTCACCAGCCATGTGACCTTGGCAAGCCACTCTGAGCTTGTTTCCCCATGTACTGCTTAGGGCTGTCATGAGGATTAAATGAGATAGTGCACAGAAGTTCCTGGCACAATGCGTGGCAAAATACGAAATGCCGAATAACTGGCAGCTCTTGGCCCCACACACCCAGCTGACCTTGGGAGACTGGGGCTGGCAAGGACTGAGGATTCCGGGCAGGGTCCAGCCCCTGGTTCCTGCATAGCGACTGCAAGTCCGGCAATTTGGAGTTTCCCTTACCCCAGCATCATTCACACTAACAAATACTTGCTTTGCTCTTTCAGACAAAGATGACAAGGCAATTCTAGCCTCCGTCACTGAGAGTCTGCAGAAGAAATCAAAGTACCTTATGTGAGCTCCAGCCCAGACCAGGCATCAGGAGGATGCTGTGATGTGCGTGGGGCTTCTTGGCCCATCCTCTGTGTGGTCCCAGCGAGAGAGACCTGGTTCCCTCTGTGGTGCTTGTCAATGTAAACATTCAGTGAAGGCATGGGACAATAAACTGAGTGAGTGCGCCTGTGCCTGTTCCTAACCATGGTGTGCAGCAGGGACCAAGGAGATAGACGTGGGCGTAGGATGGGGATACACAGAACCACGACCCCTGCTCGGTCCAAACCCACCCACATGGGGAACGACCAGCCCCCTTCTGACTGGGCCTCGCCTTGCCTTCCCCTCCTCCACAGCCACACTGCACCCTGCCCTCCCTCCGGGCATAGAGGGCAAAGTCTGCATCTTTCTCCCCATCCTGCCCTTCCCATTTCTTCACTCCAGGTAGGTGTGTCTTCAGAGTTCAGGGGTTGGAAGGGATCAGGACCTTGCCTCTTCAGTGTCTGGGGTTCCCACTATTTGAGAATTAGAGCATCTGAAAGCTAGAACGGATTGGTCAGCCTGCTTGCCGGCTTTCAAACTTATGTTTTGCAGCAGAAAACCCTTCCTTGAAAAAAAAAAATTCTTAAGAACCTACTGGACCTGAAACAAGGATGGGGGTCTTTGAGCCTCCCTCCTCTACTTTATTCTTTTGCTAGCTCCCACTAGCAGGGATCTCTGTAAAAACCCCAGTTTGAAAATCACTGATTCATTCAACACCCATATGGGGCTTGAGTGTCTTTATCACATCCCCACAACTGTACAACCCCTCTACTGATGGCGTATTCACCACCACCCAAGGCTTCCCTTTTTACTTCTGGGTCAGGGCACTGCCCATTAAGATGCAAATGCCCCTGGAGTGGGGTGACACATTATTCTGCCAGGGCTTCAAATGTAAAGTATGAACCAGACAATCTAATCTCATTCCTCCCAGCTGTTCAACTGAGCCCAGAGTCCAGGAAGAAAGGAGATGCTTGAAGGGAATCTTGGAGCAGCTGGCAGGTCTGGGGTGGGGAGGAGAGGAGTTAGGTAGCAGTAGAGGACACTGGGTAACTAGGAGTCACCAAAGGTGCTGGGCACCTGTGCACAGGGGAGTGCATCAAGGTCAAGTTTGGACGGTGGCAAATACTACCCAACCCCCATCCTCTTGATCTACATCCTCACCCACACACGTGACCAGCAAGTGAGACAAGCTCCAACCAGCAGTGTCAACAGAGCCAGGGAGCCAGCCTGGCGCCAAGATGCACCGGCCAGGACTGTGACCCAGGCTGTGAGGACATCCAGGGCCCCTGGTGCCATGCCCCACACCCCCACCTCTGCAAGACAGGCACGTGCCACACAGGCAGACAAGCAGAGCAGCCAATGGCCCTTGGGTATTTTTTATTTTTTTTCACACAAGCAATAGGATGGAGTTGTCCCATCCTTGCTCCCCTTGCATTGAATGTGCCTCGGGTCTTATGACCCTAGAGTGTCACTGGAGCCCCCTCCTCTCACTCCCAGTGCAGAAGGGGCAAGGAGGAAAGACCTGAGAGTGGGTGTGTATGTGGGGGGCGTCCCAGCTCTCTGAGCCAGGCTCAGCAACCCCTCAGCAGCTCCCTGAGGCCCTCTCCCTAAAAGACTTTGACACACAGCAGGTCAGAGACAGCTGGCAGAGTAAGATACAGATAGGCTGGGAGACAGACTACACACAAAACACTCACATACAGATGCACACACAGGCTGGCCCCTTCCTTTGGCGTGGTTCACCCTAGCCCTGGGGATAGGGTCTGAGGGTGGTGGTGTGGGGCCTGAGTTCTGGGACGGCCTTTGAGAGATGGGACCAACTTGAACCCTTGGTACCCCAAACTCCCAGGCCAAAGTAGTCCCCAGTCTTGCCTACCTGGATAGACACCCCTTCACCTTCCCACCCAACACTTAGAGATTAAGATTGTTCAAGTAACAAGGATAGATGTGGGAAAGGGAGACTCCACCCCATCCAATCTTCCCAACTAGCGGCCTGTGAAAGGGGCTTCAAGCCCTGGACGTGGGTCATCTCAGCACAGACTCCTCCCCTCCTCCCTCAACTCTGTGCAAATCAGAAAGACCGGAAGTGGGCGAGTTAGACTCTTCCACCTAGTAGAAGTAGGGGAGGTTGAGAGGATGAGCACCATGGCCCTCCAGAGGGGCTCTGACAGTCTGGATGGGGTGGTACAGGTGGGGAGATATCTTCTTCTGGCTCCAGCAAGGAGCATCAAGCTGGCTCTTTTTAGTTCTCAGCATTGTCCTGGACCACTAGCTTTGCTAGAAAGATCCTTTTTGCTGCTTATCCCCTCAAACTTGTGCATTTCACAGGTGGTACCTGCTGCCCCAGGCTGGTACTTCAGCCATCCTGATCCAGCTCTTGCAGGTTCCCAGGTTCTGGACCCCAGCGCCAGGAGCAGAGAGGGGTGACGAGCACCTGGCCCCTCATTTGGCCTTGCTCAGTCTGTAGTCTTCCACTGGCTCCCGGCTCTCGACAGCTGACAGGGCGATGAGCATCTGGGCGGCGTAGTAGGTGGACATGATGAGGGCCCGCGAGTAGGGCACAGGAAAGCAGAACTTGTTGAGGGCGATGGTCAGGTCTGAGACAATAAAGAGCAGTGCACCGCTGCCCGCCGCCAGCTCAGTCCAGCGCCAGGCAGTCCCAACCAGCTGTAGCCCTGCCACAGCCCGCCAGCCCATGAAGCTGATAAGGGCCATATAGACCCCCACCAGGTAGGTGAAGGCACCCGTGAGGCATGGGTAGAGGAGGGCATAGCACAGGCCCGACAGTACTGCCATCACCAGACCTGTCCGAAGAGCCAGTGGCCGCATGCCAAAGGCCGAGGCATAGAACATGTGGGTCACAGCAAACATCAGCAGACCTAAAAGTGAGAGGGGATGATGGGATGTTGAAGGCAAGCTCAGGCGAATAACCAGTGACGGGAGGCGGGGGTAGGAGTAGAGTGCTTGGGATAACCCAGGAGCTTTCTTCTGAGAGTAACAGGGGTGGGAAGAAATCCACGAAGGCAAAGATTCCCTCCCCGACTCTCCTGTGGCACTCCAGAACTGATCACCATATCACCGGCAGGGTCATCCTCCGACAGGGGCCCCAACAGTCTTTGGCCACAGAACCCCTCAAATTCCCCATATTCTTGTTTTTTAAAAAAACCTCCCTTTCCCAAATCCTTGGCCCCCCAGGGTCCTCTAGCCCCCAACCCCAGGATTCCTCCCAGGTAGCTACTGTGATGACTGACCGTGCACAAAGTAGCCCTGGTCCTGCCAGATGAGGAAGGCATCACCTAGAGCAGAGAAGATGAGCCCCACAAAGATGCGGGTGGCACTGGGGTGGGCCAGCAGGAATCCCAGGCCGTGGGCCAGAAGGAAGAGCCAGAGGCAGAAGATGGGCAGGCACTTGACGAGGGCGCTGACCCACGACGGGCTGGACGAGGGCAGCCAGAGCACAAAATACACACAAGTGGCTTTGAAGAAGGGCACTAGCTTGGGTCCCTCACTCTTCACCTGGAGGACATAGGACAAGGGCAGCACTCAGAGCGTGGGAGCTCAGAAGCCCAAAGCGGGGCTCAGAGCCAGCACCCTCAGCCCAGGCATCCACCCCAAAGACAGGCCCACCGCCCAAGCAGAGAGGATTGACACACAGAAACCCAGTTTGGCCTGCCCCAAGCAGCCAGCAGAGTGTGAACAAGCCCATCATTACCCTGAGGCTTAATTGATTAGGAAGAGAAAGGGCTCCCCTGTCCCTGCTAGTTGCATCCATTCTTGGCCCCGGGGCAGGACCAGAATAGTCACTCACTGCACAGAAAACAGACTTTGCAATAGTGTCCCATCCTGCAGCCCAATGCTTCTCCCTTCCTGCCCCCTCCCTCTCCTTCCCCAAAGCCCCTTTGGCCTCTCTCTGCCAGCATCAGCCCCCAGCTGTCTGGAATAGAGTGGAGACAGCAGGAAATCACAGAGACGCCACAACTGGCCAACTCGTGATCCTCAGCAGTAGGGCCAGGACACAGGCCCAGCGACACCAGGTGAGCGCCAGGAATGTGTGGGCACCGTCAACCATCTCAGCCCCCACAGGCTCTCTCCCTGGCCAGTCTGCAAACTCAGCCTCCACTCCAGCTGCCCCAGCCTCAAGGTACCATCAAGGGCAAGGAGAGGAGACAGGGATGCTGCCTAGATATATGGACCCATGAGTTAGGAGCAAGAAAACTGTCCCTGAAATACCAGCAATCTCAGGAATTGGGGGGTTGGAGAGGGTGTCAGTCAGCCTCATTTCCCAGAGAATAACAGCAACTCGAGGCCCATCAGAAAGAGAGGCAGGAAGGGGAGGGAGAGGTTCTCTTCCCAGCTTTTGATCAGAAGCCAGCAGTCAGGCTGGGAGGAGATGAGGAACTGAGAGGGGGAAGTTAGAGCAGCTGACTTGGTCTCAGCCGGATTAGGGGGGAGGGCAGCTAAAGAAAGGTTGTGTCCAAGGCCATGCAGGCACCAGGGGGCTGCTGCAGATATTCTGAATCTGTGATCCCCTGAAGCTCCTTTTCTTGGGCCTCTGGTACTGGGGCTCTGAGAGTGATTCAGAGCAGCTGAGGTTTCCGGTATACTCATGCTCTGCCCCAAGTGACAGGCCTCTGGCTGGGTGAACCGCCTAGCCCAGGGCTCTGGGTACACACTCAGACTCTCAGACCTTCAGTCCCTGGTTACCTGGGACTGAACAGGCTGTAATGAAGGAGGCTGGGAAGAGACAGATGGTGGGTCCAGGGTCTAAGCCTGCCCTGGCTCTGCCAGGGGTGAGAACAGTGAGAAGAGATGACTAAGTTCCTTCCTATGGAGATTCCCCCATGCAGGCTGGTCAGGGCAGGGACACGGGCAGAGGAGGGGACGGCTTATCCTCACAGTCCCCAGATCTCCCCAGCCTCCACCTGCCAGCCCTTGGAAGCATCTACTCCACACCCCTCCCCCAGCCCCATGTTTCCTAGAAGGAGAAACAGCAGTAGCAGCTGGGGAGGTGTTGATAGTCACAGAGAACCCAGCACTAGAAGGAGGAGGGGGGCGGGGGAGAGACAAAGGTTCAGGTGAGAAAGTCTGAACAAGGGGTGTCAATAGAGAACGACCTCTTCTCCTCCAGCGCGTTATCAAGGCTGTTTAGACTCACAGGCGTGCCCTGCACCGCCCCAGACTTCTCTATAAGATGAGGAAAGGGAGGAAACAAATTTGGAACAGGATTCCCAGGAGGTCCCAGTCACCCTCCTGCTCTCCCCCGCCCTCTCCCACGCCTCGCTCTGGTCTGCCCACGCAGAAGCCTGCGGTCCGCTACCGTCCCCTTCCTCTCCCAGGCAGCGATCCAGCCGACCCGCGCCAGACACACAGCGATCAACAAAGTCACGCTTCCGAGTCACGTGCCCACTGTTTTCCTCCCTCCCTCCGACCGGCTGGGGGCGCGCGGAGGAAGGGTGCAGAGGTTTGGGATGCGGCGGACCGTGACAGCGCCGACTCCCGCCTGGGGACGCGGGCCGCCGCGGGATCCCTGCCCTTCCTCAGCCCCCGGCTGCTTGGCCTCCCGCAGCCCAGTCCCCAGGCCGGTGGGCTGTGGCCGCGCCGGACACTGGCTCGCTCGTTCACACACTCACCACAGTGACCGGGGACACCATGGCGGAGGCGGCGGCCGCAGCAGCTGGCACCCGGCTCCAGGCTGCAGCTGCCAGGACGCGCCCGCAGCCAGGTGAGGAGGCGACGACGTAACAAAGCCCCAGTGATGGACAACACCTCCCGCGCGCCGGGCGCTGAGGGTTCTTGTCTGCGATCCCCACGACGTCACTGCAGACACGGCCAATGAGCAGGCTGGAGTCGGCTGCGGGGGTGGGGGGCGGGAGGAGTGAGGGTGGCTGGGGCTGCGGGCTAGACCCCGCCCGCCACCCACCCACACTCCCACACCCTCACACCCACACACCCGGCCGCTACTGCCAAGGGTAGAGAGGCTTGCCTATCCCTGGTGGCTGGAGGCGGGGCCCTGCAGGTCCCGCCCGTCTAGGAATCAGTGCCAAGGCATCCTGGAAAGTAACCGTGACCGCAGGCCCTGGGTGAGGACGGAGATTGGCCGAGAGACAAACACATTCTTGCTCTGGTCACACGGCTGCACACATTTTTCTCATAACCCGGGGATAAAAGGCAAAGACAGATTCCCTTCAGCCTTTAAACATGCAGTCCGCACGGACAGTTACAATTAGACCCACAGCCTTCACTGTGTACAAACCCACATCCAAATGGACCCACGATGGTCAGCAGACGTACAACTTTCACCATGAAAAGAGACATGTAGCAGCCCATAGACCCATACATATGCACAAACACACACAGGATCACAATTACTCTTAGGCATCAAACAAGTACATGGACACAAAACGAACAACCACAGATGGACACACATCCTTCAAGGTAAAAAGAGACACATATGTAGGCATGCAGCATCCTATAGACCCATGATAAACCCAGTTACTCAATTGCCCTTAGGCACACACTTCTCACAACTCAGAGACAGCTGTAACACACACAAGAACACACCAGGAATGATAGGCAGGCAGACCTGAGCATACTTAAGGACCCAAAGGAGTGTGAACTAACTCCACCAAAAATGCAACTTAAGCAGATTAATGTTGATGTCACACAGACTAAAAGTACACAGGCACATTTGGAACCAAGCATGTTCAGAATCATGGGAATTACATGAGAGAAATGGTAGGCAGTCAAATAGACTGGGACTTTGTCCCAGGTTTGCCACTTCCATGCTTCCCCTCTCTGGCCTTGATTTCTTCATATATAAGATGAGTGGATGTTCTCCAAGGTTTCTCCCAAGCCCAACATGTGTATGATTGGGAAGGGCAAGGGCTGCTGCTTTCAGGAAATTTAAGTCTAGAGGGGTCTTCCTGGAGATGGAGATTTCAGATACATCTTAAAGGATGGCCCGGTGATCTTTGATCTGCCATAGGAGGGAAGTAGCTGTGTGTCAGGCTTTGGGAATTGGGGTGGAGTAACCAGCCCTACTTAGTTCTAATTAGCAGCCATAAAGGAATTTTAGCATCATGATGACACTGAGACCCTAGTGCTGGACCCCTCCTTGTGCTGGCTGGGGAGAAGCCCACAGACTGAGATCCCCTGTGAGCCCCTCCCACAATGGGCCTCTTCTTTTTTCTTTTGGACTCTGCCTACTTTCCCTAAAGCCTGTGTTGTCCACCTGACACCCTCTCAGAGGAGGGAGCAGCCCTCTTCTAGTGACAGAATTGAAAAACAGAGATTCAGAGCCAGGAGCAATAAGGGTGAGAGCCAAGGCTTGGGACTGAGGCTCACCCCCAGCCTTCCCTCATCCCCTCCAGGCTCTTGCTACACAGAGTCCCAGTGGCCAAGGTTGAACTATGCGTGTTCTACTGTGGGGAGATTCACCTTACCAGAATGGGAGACTAGAATTGCTGCCCCAAGTGCTTTGTCTCACACACACACACACACACACACACATACACTCCTACAAAGTGTGCTGCCTGGAAAGAACACTGGATTAAAAGTTAAAATACTGTACTTAGTACTAGTCCTTCCTCCTCTGTGACTTACTAGCTATATATAACTGCGCACATCACTCCATTTTCGGAGCCTCAGTTTTTTCATCAGTAAAATGGAGGAATTGGGCAAGAAGATATGTGCAAATGTGTCAGTTTTCTAGCCAAACCCTTTAATGTCACCTAAGAGATACTTCTCAGACAGTGGCCAAGTTCAGGCTTAGTTCAGGGAACTAAGATCCCACAGGCCGCGTGGTGCAGCCAAAAGAAAAAAATATACGTAGGTTCTGTCCTCACAGGGTTCAGTTCAGGCAGGCAAGTAAACAGTAATTATGGAGTGTGGCAACTGAAATAATTGAGGCATGAAGATATGTCTCCTGTGACATCAAAAAGATGTCAGAATCATTCAGCATGCCTGGAGGAGCTGAGAAAGCTGGGGCTAAATCTACAAAGATGAGTTCGTCTTCACTGAGTAGACACTAATGAAAATGATGTTCTAGGTGCCAACTAAAAATTGTCACTTGCCTTCTGCCTCTACAAAGTCACTAGCCACTGCAGTCACTGACCTTCCACACACCGTGAAAGGAGTTCAGGGTGGAGATCAGGAATGAGGTCCTCTGTGCTCTGGGAAAAACTGGCAGAACAGGGCTTCAGATAGTTAGATATTTTCAGAAGATTTTATGAGCCCAATTTCTTGCATCCCTCATATCTAGAAAAGCACTAAAATCATTAACAGAGACATCTGCTCCTTGTGACTAGCAACAACTTTCTCGTGACTCGCAGAAACCCTCTGCCCAAATGTGTGCTTGATTACACGTATGTCCCTTCACTAAAATCATATATAATACTGACCCCCCCCAATATCTTCGGAGCAGTTCCTCAGAGCTATCTGAGACGCTGTCTCCCAGGCTATATTCCTCATTTTCCCCACATATAACTCAACTCACAACTCTCACGTTGTGCATTTTTTTTCAGTCAGCATAGGACGGAGGGAATTGCGTACGTACATAGAAGCACAAGAGACACACTGAATACAGGGAAATGCCTGTAGTACTGGAGTGAGCTGGGGGGTGAAAAAGGTGAACCTGGAGACGTAAGAATGTGCCAGGTCAGAAAGGATCTGAATGTTCTGCTAGGGAGTTTGGACTTAACATAGTAGATGACTGGAAGCCAGTTGCCTTCTGTTCCTTAAAAAAAAAAAAAGAAATCAGTTTCTCTGATTGTTTTCAGTTCTTACACACCAGACACATGGAGGATACACAGAAATGGTGACCAACCATCATTCTGGGTTTGCCTTGCTTCCTCTTGTGGGGCTTTTTCTCACCAGTAGCCTGCTCCCTCTGACCGCTGTGATTTTGCCCTGGGATATATTCTGCTCACTTGGTTTGCCCCACTTGGCATCCTAATCCGTTGTTTACCTGATTCCTGACCTGCTGCTGAATCTCAGCTAATTTCTACATGTCTGTTCCAGATCCCCAGAACACTTCTAACCAGCCCTCAGGGCCACCCCACCGCATCCCACCCCTGCCCCACTTGGAGATCTGGGGAGGAAAATCAGACAATGGTGAATAAATACTAAGGAGGGTGTGACAAGTTTAGATGTTCTGATAGCAATGCAGGGGGAGTGAGTTGGTGAGTTGTTAGAAGTGAGCTGAATGTGTGTGCCAAGTGGAGGCGTTTGGGAGGAGCTGGATACACATCTGGAGCTCAGGACCAAGGTGAAGAGAGGGTATAGATTTGGAAGCCATAGCCATTCTGAAGGCTATATGGATGCAGTTAACCAGGGAGGTCTTGAGGGAGTAGAGAAGAGGGACCAGACCAAGCCCTGGGGGTCATGACATTTAAGGGTAAAGAAGGAGAACTGGGAAACAGGTAAACAGGTAAACAGATATGTCAAGGATATTTCTGACACCTCCAGTCCACTCACAGGGGAGGCGACAGACACACCCAGAGAAGCATATGTTTACACAAATGATCTATGGTATTTGTGATTTGGCTCCCTCCTTCCAGAACAGGTGACAGATGGTGGTTCTGCTTCCTTATTGCAGTAGGTCAGAAGCTTTGAGGGCACAGGACAATGACACACCTTCACTCCTGACTGTGTGCTCCAACAGTTTATGGTCTGCTTTGAGGGTCCATTCTCCCAACCCCAGCCCAGGGCATTCCTGCAGGTCTCTCCTGCTCTCTCTGCTTACAGGAGTCCACTTAGGGGTACCAAATCCCAGTGTAAT
This sequence comes from Tursiops truncatus, assembly GCF_011762595.2. Taxonomy (NCBI): domain Eukaryota; kingdom Metazoa; phylum Chordata; class Mammalia; order Artiodactyla; family Delphinidae; genus Tursiops; species Tursiops truncatus. The sequence goes on along the minus strand of NC_047041.1, from coordinate 71,122,449 downwards.
CCATCTTCTGAAGACATTGGTTCCAGAATGCCTCTGTCCTGCTGGACCCCTCCTGGGCCAGGCAGGTGAGCCCTAGAGTAGCTGATGTAGCCTGGGATGCAGGGTCTGCTCCTGGAGCCTTTAGGAAAAGGACAAAGATTTTAACAAAACTCTCCAGACCTTCCATTCGGGCTAATTTTTTTAAATTAATTAATTTATTTTTGGCTGTGTTGGGTCTTCGTTTCTGTGCGAGGGCTTTCTCTAGTTGCGGCGAGCGGGGGCCACTCTTCATCGCGGTGCGCGGGCCTCTCACTGTCGCGGCCTCTGTTGTTGCGGAGCACAGGCTCCAGACGCGCAGGCTCAGTAGTTGTGGCGCACAGGCCTAGTTGCTCCGTGGCATGTGGGATCTTCCCAGACCAGGGCTCGAACCCGTGTCCCCTGCATTGGCAGGCAGATTCTCAACCACTGCGCCACCAGGGAAGCCCCAAGGGCTAAATTTTAATGCTGTCTTGAGATAATTTGTGGGTCAGTGTCCCTAAGGACATTCTGGGCTCTTTGTTTGGCTTCTGGGCTTGGGGCCGACACACATGGGTTCTTACTCCTCTTTCCTTTCCTTTGTTTCCTTTGTTTACTGACAGGGGCATCATTAGACCTTAGACACGAGTGGATTTCTCTAACTGTAATACTGCCAAATCAAGGGTCTCCTAATGGAGTTCAATAACAGGGATGCCTCAGGAGGGATTCATAATTTTGGTGGGGTGTATGGGATTAGATGACCTCCAACACCCAAGATTCTAGACTTCCAAACTCTGTGAAGTCCAAGTGTTTTAGTTAGTCCTTGTATTGGGGTCATCCAAGTTCAGCTGTCTCAGCAACAACCTCAGTCTCCCCCCTCCCCACCTCCACCCAGACCCTGAGCTCTCTGTGTTGTGCATTTGGGTGGTTCCTTCCTCAGCGTTGGGAAGTTAGTATGAGGAAGTAGAAACAATAAAAGAGAAGAGTCTGGGGGTTGAGCAGGAGGATGGTTTTTGAGAAACAAACAAATATAAAAACACCTAGAAGATCCCACTCATCAAGCCCCAGGACCCTGAATGAGTAATTCTCTCCTCAATATCAGCTCCTTAAGGACCAGTCTTAGGATAACAGGCCAGACCAGATCCTCCTATTTCTTCCTCTCAAAGACCCCATCTTGACAGATGAACTCCCCTGACCAGACTCTTCCTCTAGTTACCTCACTCAGATATAAGCATTCATTCATGTAACTGGTATTTATTAACCACTTACAGTAGGCCAGGCTGGATCTGGACCACAGACATGAACAAAACAGACCTTCCCTGTCCTTGTGGAGCTCATGGTCCAGCAGGAGAGGCTGATACAATGACCACAGCCTCAGCTTCCCACCTCCACCCCACCCCTCTGTCCTCAGATCTCCAAGACCAGAAAATTAGGCAGGGACATCGAGGGCTGGCTGGGCCTGCCCGGTCCTGGCTGGACCTTCCAAAAGCTTCCTCCTAACTGGAAGGGAAGTGGAGCAAAGCCAGTGAGGCTGCAGCACCCTGTGCAGGGGTCGGGAGAGTTATTTGTGTTACCTCAGCCCTCTCCAAACGCTTTCCTATTCCAGCTCCGCTTCCTGGCTCCCATCCAGAGAAGAGTGGGCTTTGGGAATGCGTTATATGCATGTATTACAATAGGATTTTTAAAAAAATTTTTATTGGAGTATAGTTGCTTTACAATGTTGTGTTAGTTCCTACTGTACAGCAAGGTGAATCAGCTATATGTATACATATATCTCCTCTTTTTTGTATTTCCTTCCCGTTTAGGTCACCACAAAGCATTGAGTAGGGTTCCCTGTGCTATACAGTAGATTCTCATTAGTTATCTATTTTATACATAATATCAATTGTGTATATATGTCAATCCCAATCTCCCAAGTCATCCCACCCCCGCTTCCCCCTTGGTATCCATGTCTGTGTCTCTATTTCTGCTTTGTATTACAATGAGATTTAAGCTGCAAATTAAAACAGTTGGAATTGTGACCATACTCCTCTCCCGGCTCCTGCCCTGGCCAGGCTCAGAGGTGGGGGTCAGAGGAGGGGAAGGCAGCAGTCAAGTGGAGATGCTGAGCAGTTCCCCCATTCCTACACACACACACACACACACACACACCGCTCTGCAACAAGTGTCCTAAATCACTGTGGTACAGGGAAGTGTTACAAGCCATCTCCACTTGCTGCAGTGAGAGCCAAGGAAACAGGCTCAGGAGATAGAAGGGGGATTGCATTTAAATCAGCAGTAACCACATTTGTGGATTTCCAGAACTAGTCTACTTAAAAAAAAAAAATATATATATATATATATATATATATATATATATATATATATATATATATATTAGACATCAAGCTAGAGTTGCCTATTTTTTTTAACATCTTCACTGGAGTATAATTGCTTTACAATGGTGTGTTAGTTTCTGCTTTATAACAAAGTGAATCAGTTATACATATACATATGTCCCCATATCTCTTCCCTCTTGCGTCTTCCTCCCTCCCGAGTTGCCTATTTTTTATTGTGTGAAGTAATTGTTATTGAATATAAGTTTGTGTGCCTGACACACAGTGAGGCCAAGCAAACCAAAACATCAGAGTTTGGAGCAGAGAAATGTTTATTGCAGGACCAAGCAAGGAGAACGGGTGACTTGTGCTCAAAAACCCTGAACTTCCCAGTGGTTTTCAGGCAGAAGCTTTTTGTTTGTTTTTTGTTTTTGTCTGTGCCACGTGGCATGTGGGATCTTAGTTCCCCAACCAGGGATCGTACCAGCGCCTGCTGCATTGGAAGCGTGGAGTCCCAACCACTGGGCCACCAGGGAAGTCCCTCAGGGAGAAGTTTTTATAGGCAAAATTTAGAGTGAGGGCTGTAGGGTGTGTGACTTTCTTCTGATTGGTTGTTGGTGGAGTAACAGGGTGATGCTCCAGGAATCTTGTGCTCAGCCTGAAGTTGCCATCCTCCACCTGGGTGGGGGCCTCAGCTCCCGGAAAAGATATTGTTATGTACATCCCTTGAGGAGGAACCAGGATCCTGTGCTATAGTTTCTTGATTGTTCCTCCTTTGTTCCTGCATTCCCTGTTTCCCTGATTAGTAGCTGTTTGAATCTGCACTTTGGAACCCAGGGAAGGTCTAGGAGGTGGACCCGGAAAGGCTTTTGTGCCCAGGAGGACCTCATGTGGTCTGGCCTGGTTTCAGAAACAGCTTTGGAAGCCAGCAGTTCCTGGTTAGAGTCCCAGAACCACCAACTTCTCTTGGGCAAGTGATTGTGAAACTGCACACCTCATATGGGACTTGAACCCACAATCTCTGGCTTAGGAGGGGACTCAAACCCACAATCTCCCAGCTAAAACCGCACACCTGGTCTCAGGACTTAATGAAGCTCAGGTTCTTCATGTCTCGGTGCAGAAGGAATTCAGCGAGAAGCAAAGTGAAAGGTAAGAAGTAGATTTATTAATATCCTTTGTAAAGAGGCTGCAGGAAAATGGGGCATGAGAGGATGGTCATGTGCCAGGTCTCGGGCGAGTTCCTGGGACAGACCACCAAGTAAGGGTGTTCCCGGTGAATCTGAGGTTCTTGATGTCTCGGCACAGAAAGAATTCAGTGAGAGACAAAGTGATAGGTAAGAAGTGGATTTATTTAGAGAGGAACACACTCCACAGACAGAGTGTGGGCCATCTCAGAAGGCAAGAGAGCCATAAAATATGGTGTGGTTAGTTTTCATGGGCTGGGTAATTTCAAAGGCTAATGAGTGGGAAGATTATTCCAATTATTTCCGGGAAGGGGTGGGGATTTCCTGGAATTGGGCCACTGCCCACTTTCTGGCCTTTTGTGGTTAGCCTCAGAACTGTCATGGTCTATGGCTGTGTCATTTAGCATGCTGATGTATCACAGGGAGTGTATAATGAGGCTCAAGGTCTACTGGAAGTCTAATCTTCTGCCATCTTGGACCCAGTTGGTTCTAACCAGTTTTTGTCATGTCCCATGGCTATGTCATTCTTTTTTTTTTTAAGATTTATTATTTATTTATTTAATTTATTTTTGGCTGCGTCGGGTCTTAGCTGTGGCACACGGGATCTTCGTTGAGGCATGTGGGATTTTTCATTGTGGCATGCGGGCTCTTCGTTGTGGCGCGCAGGCTTCTCTCTAGTTGTGGTGTGTGGGTTTTCTCGTCTCTAGTTGTGGCGCTCAGGCTCCAGGGCACGTGGGCTCTGTAGTGTGTGGCACGCAGGCTCCCTAGTTGAGGCGTGCAAGCTCAGTACTTGTGGCGCTCGGGCTTAGTTGCCCTGCGGCGTGTGGGATCTTATTTCCCTGACCAGGGATCGAACCCGCGTCCCCTGAATTGTAAGGTGGATTCTTTACCACTGGACCACCAGGGAAGTCCCGCTGTGTCATTCTTTCAAAAGTTGTACACTGTCCCCTTCCCTCCTGTTTCAAGGGTACTTGGCTTTGCATAGGAAAGAATTAAGCCATAGTAAAATGAAAGCATAGATACACATTCCATAGGCAGAACGTGGTCCATCTCAGAAGGTGAGAGCCGCCCCGTAACATGGGGTGGTAAGTTTTTATGGGCTGGATAATGTCATAGGCTAACAAGTGGGAGGATTATTCCAGCTATTTGGGGGAAGGGGCAGGGATTTCCAGGAACTGGGCCACTGCCCACTTTTTGGCCTTTTATGGTCAGTCTCGGAACTCTCACGGGCACCTGTGGGTGAGTTATTTAGCATGCTAATGCATTACAATGAGCTTATAATGAGGTTCAAGGTCTACTGGAAGTCAAATCTTCTGCCATCTTGGGCCTACTTGGTTCTAACCAGTTTATGTTGTATCCTCAATGGCTGTGTCACTCTTTTAATGGTTGTGCCCTGCCTGCTTCCCTCCTGAATCAATTGGATCTTTCTGAACTTCAATTTCCTTTGAAGGGAGGAAACCAGTAGTCTTCGTAGAGAGTTTTTGTGGGGATTCAACATATAAGGCAGCTGATACTTATAAAGTACTCAGTAAATAGTGCTTTCCTTTGAGGAAACTTAAATTCAGAGTGAGCATTTATCTGCCTGGTATGACTTAGGCAGAGTCTTTTCTGAAGATAAGTGGGATTTTGGAGCGCATCGAAATCATTTGGGAAGCTTGCTAAGCATACAGGTGTTAGCCCAGGTCATTCTGTCTCAGTAGCTTTAGAGTGTGGCCCTGGCATTTATTTTAACAAGCTCACCAAGTGATTCATATGCACATTGAAGTTTGAGAACTTCTGTACTAGATAACCCTTCATTCAATAAGTATGAGCTAGATGCCAGGCAGAAACGAAGAAGAAAACAATGTATTTTTTGAAAGGCTAGTGCCTAGCACAGACCTGGCACTGATGAGCACTTATTAAATAGTTATCAAATGAAAGTCTTCAAGGAGGTGCATCCTATTGGGGATATGAGCAAATAAATCAGTCAGTAGCCACAAGAACTTGTAAGGAAAGCGGGCACCAAAGAAAGGGTAGCCAAAGAGTAACTAATGCTGTCTGCAGAGGGAGGTGTCTGAAAAGGCTTCCTAGGGGAAGGGCATCTGACAGCTTGAAGAATAATCTGGGTTTACCAGCCAGATTAGTGGCTGTGTGCAAAGAGCATGACTAGGTATGTCTGGAGCATGAGTACCAGGGGGAGTGCTGGGAAATGAAGCAGGAAGAGATGTGTATTTGGAGACCAGACTGTGATGGATCTGCCCTACTAGGGAGTTTCAGCTTTAGGATGCTGGGGAGTCATGCAGGTGATGGGGGTGAACAAACAGGTTTTCACTGTAGGAAGCTCATATTAGCAGTCATCAGTATGGAGTACAGGATGGCACAGTCAATACTGGAGGCAAGGAGAGTGGTTAGGAAGCTGTTGCAGTAGTCCGTGAGAAATCCGGGAAAGATCCAAACTGTAGAGGTGACATTAGAGTGTAGACAGAGGCTTTTTATGTAGTCCTTTCCCATATTGGAATTCTGTCATCCCAGTGTGGTCTTTTACAAAGGTTAGGGAGAAAATCTGTCTATGAGGCTATTAAAAAGAACCTTCTTTGATTGTGAGAGTAACACATATTCATTACAAAAAATTTGGAAAATATAGAAGAGCATAAATAATAGGAATCACCTATAATGCCACAGTCCAGAGGTAATCACAGCTGAGTGTTTTGGTATATTTCCTTCCAATTGTTTTACATGCATATTTCAAGTTTTAAAATATAAATTCACCATAATTTAATTTTCCCGTATTGTTGAATATGTACATTTTTTCCCTACTATAAATAATGCTATAATGAACATGCTCCACATAAATCTTTGCCCACATCTTTGATTATTTTCTTAGGAAAGAATTTTAGAAGTAGGATGATTAAACCAAAGGAAATTATTATATTTATGATTCACAAACATCATTCCAGATTAATTGCCAAATTACTCTCCAAAACAGCTTTTGCTTTTGTGATAGCTATGAACCACATTAGTTCATCTGGGAAATAAACTTGTAAATTCTTTACTTAAGCATGATATAAAGATCTGTTTCTATTAACTTCCTAGAAGCTCTACTTCCTGTATTAATAATAACAACTGTTTTCTTGTGTTTGCTATATACCAGACGCTGTACTGGGTACTGTGTGTATATATAAATATATATATATATATTTTTTAAATAATTCAGATTATTTATTTATTTGTTGTTGGTTTTTTTTTTTCGGCTGCCCCGCATGGCTTGTGGGGTCTTAGTTCCCCAACGAGAGATGGAACCCATGCCCGTTGCAGTGGAAGCGTGGAGTCCTAACCACTGGACCGCCAGGGAATTTCCTCCCTATATATTTTTTAATTCTTACAATATCTTTATGATACAGGCACTATTATTGTCTCCATGAGGAACTTGAGGCTCAGAGAGGCTAAGGGACTTGACCTAGGTCACATATGAGGAAACAGAAATGATAAACCCCCCAAAATTCTTTAATCAGCATTAGCCAGGAATTATATCTGAAGCCAGAAGCCACAAGCCTTAGTTCCCCATTTAATGAGGAATCTTGAAAAGCAAAAGTTGACTGTTGACACAGGTGCTTGGAGACAAAGTTTTTAGCTGGCCTTACATCTTGGATAGATAATAAAAAGAATAGAGAATATTTACATATCAGTTATAAAATTTACGTTAAATCTATATTTACTTATAGCCTGTCATTATAAAGTTGAGCTTCTAAGTTTGTTTACTAAGAGGCAAAGAACTTCCTTGTGATATGACACATTGGTTTTCACGGTTTCCAGGGATTGCTGGCTAACAACCTTGAGACCATAAATATTTTTTATAGGAAATTACTTCTGTTTAAATGGTTTTTGTATGAAATTGGATTGTTTACTCAAGATTGTATACCGGGCTTATCATAAGACACTGTCCTCGTTTGTCAACTTGTGATAATTAACTCCCTATGACTTCCTTGACTTAAGTAAATTTACTAGCAAAGGTGACTGAACTTTGTTGGACAACACCGTGACCATCGCCTTTGATATTTGTTCTTTTAGAGATGTCACCTCGATTTACAATTATGAGCACAATTAATGAGACTGTTTGATTTTTTTTTCCCCTACCAGATTAGAAGTTCCATAAGAGATGAGACCATGCCTGTTTCTGGCCATTATTGTATCACCAGTGTTTAACACAGAGCCTGACACATAGTAGATGCTCAATACATATTTGGCAAATGAATGAATGTCTGATTAAACATGCCATATAGCCTGTAGGGAGGAGAGCTAGAAATGATGAAGAGGGAGAACAAGAAGGACCGGATATTGTGGCCACAGGAAAAAAAAGTCCACTGGTAATGAGGCAGTTAAAGGGCTAACAAGAATGGAGATGATTATACAGTAAAGCAATGGCTCTCAAACCGTATTCCTGCAGAACTTCAGTGGTTCCTTAATGTTCTGGGAGCTGGCCTGAACATGGCTTTGTACCACTTAAAAAAAATAATCCTAGGCTTGTTCTCAATTTTAATTTTCTCAACCTTCAGTTTTAATTTCATGTATTTTTCTTAATTTTTTGATACCTGCTGTCCCTTATCTATATGAAGACCTAGTGTATTGTGGCATGTTATATAACATATAGTCAGCAAAAATTTAATATAAAATGCTTCATAAAGTCCACAAATAAGATGACAGCCTATTTGAAAATACCTGGGGAAAAGGGTTGCAGATGGCAGGATTTGTTTTGAGGTAGCAGGGTCTGGGAGACCCCACACTAAAGCTTCAAGGCACCTTAGAACTGTGTTGGGGAGGTTGCCCAGATATAATGTTGTCCCGGTAATGTCTGCACCTGACCAGAGGAGAAAAGCCAGCTCTTTTGGTGACCATCTTGTCCCACCAGCCTGGGCTAAGCTTCTAGTTAATTAAATCCAAAATATTTTCTTCCATCCTTTGACTTTGTAATTTTTTGCATCTAAGTTTAGGACTTGGTATTTTTCCTATTATGTTTTATCTCTGTTGATTCTTGTCCGTGGCAGCTTTGTGGATCCAGATTCTGGCAGTAAGCTCCATAGGTCCTGTCCATCCTCTCTGCTGTGGACTGAATTGTGCCCCTTCTCAAATATAAAAGCCCTAACCCCCAACATGATGGTATTTGGAGATAGGGCTTTGGGGAGGTAATTAGGGTTAGAGGAGGTCACTGTGGGTGAGGCTCTCTTGATGGGATTAGTGCCCCCATAAGAAGAGACACCAGAGAGTGTGCCTTCGGCCTCGCCTTCTCCCTGTCTCTCTCTTTCTCCCCACCATTGATATCACAGCTAGAAGACAGCAGTCTGCAATCCAGGAAGAGACTTCTCACCAGAACCTGACCATGCTGGCACCCTGATCTCAGACTTTTAGCCTCTAGAGCTATGAGAAAATAACTGTCTACTGTTTAAGCCCCACAGTCTATGGCATTTTGTTACAGTAGCCTAAGCTGATTAAGACACCCTGTTTACCGCATTATCTCATGACTCCATTATCCTCAACTCTCTCCTTCTTTGCCATCTAGTTGTATCACCAAGTTACATGATTACTCACCTTCCAGATGCCCTTGCATTTGCTCCACAAGCTACCCTAGGTCCCACCTGGCCTCTGCCCCTGCCAACTCCAACAAAATTGAATATGCCCTCTTCTGGGTTCTCCCTCCTCTATTAATCAAAATATGGAAGGCAGAGAGAGCCACTAACATTTAGCAAATCAATTAAAAACATAGGCTCTGAGGCCAGAATGTTAGGGTTCAAGTCCAAATTCTGCCATGTTAACTTCCTGACCTTAGGCAGGTAATCCAACCTACCTGTGCCTCAGTTAGCTCATCTATAAAACGAGGTGATTACATGAGTTAATAAATCTTTAGTACTTGGAATGTTATCTAGCACATAAGAAAGACTCAGTAATTGTTACCATTATTACTACTCTGTCCCAGGCACAGTGCTAAGTGCTTCACATGTTGTATCTTACGTAATCTTTATATCAATCCTGTGAAGTAGGGATTACTATCTCCTTCTTCATGTAAGCAGCACCCCTGCCCACTCTATCCCTCTACCCTATTTTATTGTTTTTATAGCACCTACTACCATTCCCACACGACATTATCTATTAGTTTTCTTGCCTGTTGTCTGTCTCCCCAGCACCCCTTCACACCTGCTAAAATGAAAGCTCTTGGAGATAAGGGACTTTATCTTGTTCACCATGAAATTCTAGTACCTAGTAAGTTCTCAATAAATATTTTTGAATAAATGTATGATTGAGTGAATGAATGAATGAAAGTAAGGAGCTCAGGCACAGAGAGGCAAAGTTGCTAGGCCACGGTCACATAGCAAGTAAGTGGCAGAGCCAGGATTTGACATCAGGTCTAGATGGTTCTAAAAATCCACACTGTCTCTGTTGCTCCCCAGAGCAGCAGAGATGAGCGCAGTTGGAGGAAGAAGTCAGGGGGAGAGAGTTAGATAACATTCAGCTCCCTAAGTCAGAGCTTCCCCTGTCTCCTCCCACTGGTCAAGTCACACTTCACAGCTGGTAAAGTCCATGTTGACATCCAGGGTGCCTTCAGGACTTATGACCCAGCTCCACCTTGCATCTATGAGAGGAATGTCTGGGATTTCACAGAGAGAAAGCCTCAAGTATAGGAATGGCCCCAGTTCAGGAGTCCAGAGGCCAAGGCTACAATCCCAGTTTAGCAAGTCAACTACCCATTGAAGTAACATGCCAGTTTTTTTTTGGCCTGCGCCGTGAGGCTTGCGGAATCTTTAAAAGCTACACATGCCTCTCTCGGCTAAGATGAGTGACTGTTACTTGTCTTGTTTATCAATGACAGATTTATTATCCCTGTAGTCAGCTATCCCTGAAAATGAGATTTATTGAGATATTCTACCATAGAATTTCTATCACTTTCTCTTTTTATTTAATTAATTAATAATTATTATTATAAATTTTTTGGCCATACCATGCAGCTTGAGGGGTCTTAGTTCCCCAACCAGGAATCAAACCCAAGCCCTCTGCAGTGAAAGCGCAGAGCCCTAACCACTGGACCACCAGGGAATTCCTGAGAACACTCCGCTTAAACTCTCTTAACCTTTCCTCTTCCTTTTTTTCATTTGTGCTGATGACATGATTTTATTGACACAAATTAATAAACAAATTCACCAGAAAGGGAACGTACTTTAGTACCAATTAATTGTCAGAAAGGCTGCCTTAGCATTAATTATGCCTAAATTTTAAAATGCTGTATTTGGCAGGAATTCTCCAAAATTTAAGTCAAAAATATATGCTGAATGGCCAACTAATTTGCTACTCTGGGTACCTTTGAGAGTACATTTTTGGGAAGAGATATAAAATGATTTTTTCTGATAATTACACCAAGGCTCAGTTTTAGTAAAAATTTTTATTCTTTGTTAAAGTAACTGGCTTTGTAATATTTTCACTTAACATTTTAGATCTTCTCTTATAACCTTTATATGCAAAATGGTGGTATTTCAGCACTTTCCTTGAATTTTAGTCTCTTCCCTTGTAAAAAGGGGACAATAATCCCTACCTCACAAATATGTTAAGAAATTCACATGGAATAATGTGTGTTGAACACTTGGAAGAGAGTGTGATACATAGTAAGCTTTCAACAAATGGTCCTTCTGTTAGTTTTCTTTTTCAACACATTAACCCTAAACTTCACACAACAGGCATTTCTTATCTCATGGTTTCCAACGGCCAGGAATGCAGAAGTAGCTTAGCAGAGATGGTCTGACTCAGCCTCTCAAGAGGTTGCATTCAAGTTGTCAGCTGCTGGCCTAGGGCTGCAATTATCTCGGGGCTCAAATGGGGCTGAAGAATCCTCTTCCAACCTCACTCACAAGGTTGTTGACAAGCTTCAGTTCTCAGCTGCACAGAGGCTTCTATTCCTTGCCTCACAGGTCTCTCCAAAGAGCTGTTCACAACGTAGAAGCTTGCTTCTCCAGGGTGACAGATTGAAGAAAGACAGGGAAAGCGGGCCCCCAAGGTGGATGCCGAAAACATTTGTAACCTAATCTCGGAAGTGAAATCGCTTCACTTCTGCCAGATGCTAACCCAAGTACCATGTGGGAAGAAACTACCACGGGTGTGACTATCACAAGGCGGGAAGCAATGGGGCCATCTTGGAGGCTGGCTACTATAGTATTTATTATTATTCATCTGGTTAAAATTCAATTTCCTGACCCCATCTCTAGAGCTTCCCATGTAGTAGCACTGAAGTAGCCATCAAAAAGCCAGGCAAGTGGGGGCGGGGCTTCCCTGGTGGCGCAGTGGTTGAGAGTCCGCCTGCCGATGCAGGGGACATGGGTTCGTGCCCCGGTCCGCGAAGATCCCACATGCCGCGGAGCGGTTAGGCCCGTGAGCCATGGCCGCTGAGCCTGCGCGTCCGGAGCCTGTGCTCCGCAACGGGAAAGGCCACAGCAGTGAGGGGCCCGCGTACCACAAAAAAAAACCCAAAAAACAAAAAACTCCAGCTATCTAAATCACAAGTTCCATGTATTAGCAAATAAGGGAAGCAGAAAGATGAGGAAAGGATTTTATGTTTGGTATTTAAAAGATCAAAACAGTCACAGTGGGAAAATTCAGAGCTTAGAGACATCCATACATTTTTTACTTTTTAATTACATATGTGTTAGGAGGTGGAGTCAGTGTTTTTCAATGTTTAGGGCCTTGTCTGGAGTACACACTTTGAGAGCCACTGTTCTCATTCTAAATTCTCTCTCCTGGACTAAACTTCTTGTTTTTCCCGTTTAGCATCTGCCCCTACTTTTGGCCTCTTTGCCTTTCTCTTCTTGCTACTGTTAATATTCTAGGCCTCTCCTATCAGTAGCATCAAAAACCGCAATGACTAACATGACCACAGGCTCTTTCAAACCAAAAAAGTGATGTCTCAGACTGTCTTACTTGAAGTAAAGTACCCAGGTGAGGAGAGGCTTCAGGCCCTGCCCTGTGCTGGTCTTTCTCATCCACAGTTTGTATGAATGTCATCTTATGCTCCGGCTGCCTGAGAAGCGGCCAGTGGTCAGGGTCCCTCCACAGCAGCTCCTTGAGTACAGAGGTTGTGGGCACTTTTCTAGCTCACACCAAGGGAGGCCAGGCATTCTAGGAACCATAGGTTTTTCCATGTGTTCTGGACAGAACTGCCCAGCTTGCTGCTGCCTCATGACACTCTCAGTTGCCCAGGGACTGGACCCATTTCCCTTTTCCCATCTCATTTTTGGACACATTACCTTCTACCTCTTAGTCTGACTTCGACATTCTTTGTTTCTTCTAACTTCTACTTTATTTTAAATTGGTAAAGGTAATATCGACACGTGGTTTAAAAAAATTAACAGGTGGGCTTCCCTGGTGGCGCAGTGGTTAAGAATCCGCCTGCCGATGCAGGGGACACGGGTTCGAGCCCTGGTCCGGGAAGATCCCACATGCCGCGGAGCAACTAAGCCCATACACCACAGCTACTGAACCTGTGCTCTAGAGCCCGCGAGCCACAACTACTGAGCCCGTGTGCCACAACTACTGAAGCCCGCATGCCTAGAGCCCATGCTCTGCAACAAGAGAAGCCACTGCAATGAGAAGCCCACGCACCACAACAAAGAGTGGCCTCTGCTCGACGCAACTAGAGAAAGCCCAGGCGCAGCAACGAAGACCCAACGCAGCCAAAAATAAATAATAAATAAATAAATTTATTAAAAAAAAAATTAACAGGTAGAACCCATGCAATGGGTAGTAAACTTCCTTCCCATCCCGGACCCCTGCCTCCCTCCATCATGGAACTAGTGTGGACGGTTTCTTGGGTACCCCTTAGAACTGGTTTATGAATTCATAAATACATCTCATTCCCTCTCTGTTACACACAAATTAACAAATTCGTGTGTAACAGAGAGGTAAGGTCTGCACATTGCGAGACTTGTCTGCACATTGATTTGTTCACTTGGCAAAATACCCTGGAATTTTTTACTGATCAACATATAGATCTACAGCATTCTTTAAATGGCTGCATAGTATTCCATTATCTGGATATGTTACCATTTATTAATTACGTCCCTTTGCGTGGACGTTTAGGCTGTTTGTTTTATTTTTATTTTTTTTAACATCTTTATTGGAGTATAATTGCTTTACAATGGTGTGTTAGTTTCTGCTTTATAACAAAGTGAATCAATTATACATATACATATGTTCCCATATCTCTTCCCTCTTGCATCTCCCTCCCTCCCACCCTCCCTATCCCACCCCTCCAGGCGGTCACATAGCACCGAGCCGATATCCCTGTGCCATGCAGCTGCTTCCCACTAGCTATCTATCTACCTTACGTTTGTTAGTGTGTATATGGCTAGTACAACAATGAACATCTTCATGTTTCCACATATATGTGAAAGCAAATTTGTTTGATAGATCCCTAAAAGTTAAATCACTGGTTAAAGGCTACATGCAATTTAAATTTTTATATTAATCCAAAGGTGATCTGCTAGTCTCCACCCACACAGTATTTCCTCACAATTTCAGAACATTGAGTATTATTAATCCTTTTGATATTTTTATTTTTGCCAATTTGAGAGTTGGAAAATATCTCATTTTAATTCAGGTTTATTCATTTAATTATGAATGGAGCTGAGCTTCTTTTCATGTTTATTAGTCATGAATAAGCTGTTCTTTTTCTGTGAGCTGCCTGTTCCTTCCTTTGTGATTTGATTTGAAATTCTAGCCATGATGGACAGCAGTCCCAAAGCCCATTCCTCGGCCTGCTCTGCAGCCACCATCAGCCCCTCCCCCTGTCCTGCTCAGTCCTCTACTGCCGCCTAGTGGCAGGGGTTGGATTTATCACTGGCCCTCACGGACGCTCTAAGTGCGGGCTCCTGGCTGGGGCTAACTCCCTGCGCTGAAATGATGCCCTTGCTTCCTAGGTACCTCTTTAAGCAAATTAAAATGCAAGGCCTCCAGTTAATATGAATATCAGATAAACAACAAATAACTTTTTAGCTGGTACATACTTGTACTAAAAAATTACTCATGGTTTATCTGAAATCCAAATTTAGGTGTTGTGTAATTTATCTGGCAACCCTATTCCAGGGCTTCACTAAATCCAGGTCCGCAGCCCCACCATGCCTTACCCTCTTTATTCTCAGCAAGTTCTGTTGTATCACGTTCCACCCCAGCGATTTTCAAGATGGTGGTTTCAGGTGATATGTGAATTACTGTGGCTCTGGATTTAGAATCCTAGTTCCAGCCCCTTACAAGGTGTGAAAGCTCATGAGAGTAACATCCTCTCTGGCGCCTCTGTTTCTTCATCAGAAGGGTAAAAATAATATTTTCCTCATTGCGTTACTTTGATGATTTATAACATTAAAGCTACCATTTGTTGAGCACTAAACACTTTACATGTGTCCATTCCTGTTATCATTATTAGAGTAAAAAAGAAATTATAAAGATATTGTTTACGGGACTTCCCTGGTGGTCCAGCGGTTAAGACTTTGCACTCCCAATGCAGGGGGCCCAGATTCGATCCCTGGTCAGGGGACTAGGTCCCACATGCCACAACTAAGAGCCCCCATGCTGCAACTAAAAAGATCCCATGTGCCGCAACTAAGACCCGGTGCAGCCAAATACATAAAAAATAAAATAAAAAGAAACTTTTTAGACATACAAAAGTTAAATACTAGGGAGGCATCCAGAAGAATTGAGGGTGGTGGCCATTGTGGGGGGGCATCCTGGGGAGTATGGAGAGGAGTGGTATAAAATACTATTCTTATTAAAAATAATTTTACTGGGACTTCCCTGGTGGCACAGTGGTTAAGAATCCACCTGCCAATGCAGAGGACATGGGTTTGAGCCCTGGTATGGGAAGATCCCACATGCCGCAGAGCAACTAAGCCCATGCACCACAACTACTGAGCCCACGTGCCACAACGACTGAACCCTGCGCACCTAGAGCCCATGCTCCACAACAAGAGAAGCCATTGCAATGAGAAGCCCACGCACCACGACGAAGAGCAGCCCCCACTCACCACAATTAGAGAAAGCCCGTGCAAAGCAACAAAGACCCAATGCAGCCAAAATTAATTAATTAATTTTTTAAAAATAATAATTTTACTATTTAACTTTTAAAACCAAATGCATGGGGCTTCCCTGGTGGCACAGTGGTTAGAAATCTGCCTGCCAATGCAGGGGGCACAGGTTCGAGCCCTGGTCTGGGAAGATCCCACATGCTGTGGAGCAACTAAGCCTGTGTGCCACAACTACTGAGCCTGCGCACCTAGAGCCTGTGTTCTGCAACAAGAGAAGCCACCACAATGAGAAGACCATGCAAGGCAACGAAGAGTGGCCTCCAGCTCGCCACAACTAGAGAAAGCCCACCCCACGTGCAACAACGAAGACCCAACGCAGCCAAAAATAAATGAATAAATTCATTAAAAAAAAAAAAGGAAGAAAACCCAGGGCTTCCCTGGTGGCGCAGTGGTTGAGAGTCCGCCTGCCGATGCAGGGGACATGGGTTCATGCCCCGGTCCAGAAAGATCCCACATGCCGTGGAGCGGCTAGGCCTGTGAGCCATGGCCACTGGGCCTGCGTGTCTGGAGCCTGTGCTCCGCAACGGGAGAGGCCACAACAGTGAGAGGCCTGCATACCGCAAACAAAACAAAACAAAACAAAACAAATGCATGCATGCATTACTTGGTTAAAAAAAATTATTTTTGTTGTTTTTTTAAGCAGAGAGGCATAAGGGCTCAGAGCTCTGATTGCATATTTCTCTAATTTTTTAGTCTGTTTTTCTCTGTTTTCTCTAGGGTATTAGCTTCCCTTGTAATAGCAAAGTAGCTGCAGCCGTTCCAGGCCTCATATCAGCACACCTAACCATCCAAAGCAGTCGTCTTTCCTTACCATTATTCTAAAGGCTTGCACCAAGAGAATGTTAGGGCCTGATTGCAGGGCCACATTATGGCTTTTATGGGCCTCAGACACTTTTGCCTTCATGGTTCCCTTCCCCCATTAAAACAGGTTTTTTTTTAATTACATTTTATGACTGCACTGATAGTAAAGATGGATACACAAATATTACGTATTGTATTCTTCTGTTCAGGGGCCATGACAAAATACATGGCCTTTCTTCTATGTAGACATGGAGCGAGAGAACTCTTTGGTGTCTCAACCTCTCCTTATAAGGGCACCAGTCCTATGGGATTAGGGCCCCACTCTTACAACTTCACTTAACCTTAATTACAATTACCTCCTTAAAGGCTCTATCACCAAATACAATCACATTAGAGATTGGGGATGAATTTTGGGGGGACACCATTCAGTCCATAACATTTATAAAGTCATCTTCTTTAACCTAAAAGTTCATTTCTTTTCTTTTGATTTTAGAAGAAATTAAGATGTTTTCATGTGCTCATGAAAAGACTGTGGGCCCTAGGCACTGTACCTACTACTATACCTGAGGAATACACATTCCTGCCTGATTGATTTAGGTCTTTTAATTTAATCACTTGGAAAATAAGGGTGAGATTATGCTGATTGTGGCACTCAGTAGAGCTGAGAGTAGGGTCACACCCAGATGGAATTTCTCTTATACTCTGGGAGAGGGAGTGGACTGGATGCCAGCAAAATAATCAAAATATCCACTGCAAATGTGAACAATTTACAGAAGAAGAAAAACAAATGATCAATTAGCATATGAAAGATGCCGGCTAGTAATTGAGCATAGGAAAAATAAGACAACAATGAAATATTTTTAAACCACTAAATTGGCAAAAATTTAGGTTTGACAATATCCAGAGCTGATGTATAGAGAAAAGTGTGCTTCAGTATATTATTGATGGGAATCTAAATTGGTACGTACAATTAAATAGTAGGGAAAACAATTAAATAGTAGCTATCAAAATTTTAATTGTGCATACACTTCACCCCAGCAATCCAGTTTCTAGGTACCTAAATATCTACCACAGGGGGCTTCCCTGGTGGCGCAGTGGTTAAGGATCCACCTGCCAATGCAGAGGACATGGGTTCGAGCCGTGGTCCAGGAAGATCCCACATGCTGAGGAGCAACTAAGCCCGGGAGCCACAACTACTGAGCCCGCGTGCCGCGACTACCAAAGCCCACGCACCTAGAGCCAGTGCTCCGCAACAAAAGAAGCCACTGCATCGAGAAGCCCACGCACTGCAACTAGAGAAAGCCTGTGGGTAGCAACGAAGACCCAATGCAGCCAAAAATAAATAAATAAAATTTAACAACAACAAAAAATCGAACACCGGAAAACATGAGGAATATTTGCACATTAAAATATGTACAAGGAGGAAATTCCCTGGCAGTCCAGGGGTTAGGACTCCGAATTTCCACTGCAGGGGGCACAGGTTCGATCCCTGGTCGGGGAACTATGATCCTGCAAGCCGTGCGGCAGGGCCAAAAAAAAAAGTAAAGCACGTAAAAGGATATTCATTGCAGCATTGTTTGTGATAGTAAAAATTTATAAAAAGTCTTACAGTTCATCAATAGTAGTGTGGTTAAATAAACTCTGCTAAATACATACTATGGAATATGATGTAGCATCCATAAAAAATAAAGTAGATCAATATGTCCTGTTAAGGAGAAAAACCCAAAATGGCGCCATTCGTTCCCGTGATACTAAATCTAGATTTAATACCTAACCTAATTGTAGTTTCAACCTTCCCTTCACCAGAAATGAAATCTTAACCGTCTCTGGAATTTTCTGGTCAGCACACAGAGGTGATCTGTCATCTGTGCCCTCTTCCTTCCCATCCTCCTCCCCAAAGTAGAGATAGTTTGCATGATAAAGACCTTGCCCGTTTCCCACCCCAAAAGAAGACATCCTGGCCTTAAAAAACCTTTTATTTTCATTTGCTAATAGCTCCCTTGCCCCACATTTCTTCCTATAAAAATCTTCCAGTTTATACAACGCCCCCTTAGAGCTCCCGTCTATTTACAAGATGGGTTGCTGCCTGATGCGTGAATCATTGATTAAAGCTAATTAGATCTTCAAACTTATTCGGATGAATATTGGTTTTTAACAGTACTGACATGAAAAGAGCTCCACAATGTATTTTAAACTGAAAAAAAATTTTACATATACATATATTCACACATAGAATGATCTCATTTCTGTAAACAAACCAAATTATGTTTCCAAATATACCTATTCTCTATTTGTATTAATATAAAATATTATATATTCTATGTATCAGTAGAAATCTATATTGTATCCTATATATGTATATAACCTATATATTGTACCTTACGCATAATGGTGCATATCAAAACACCTCAGAAAAACCCCAGTAGCATGATATGGTACTTTCCTCTGGTAAGGGGGGTGAAATTAAGTGGGGCAGATGGGGGCTTTTATGTTATTTATAGGGTTCGAAATGTTTTTACATCAAGCACTGTGTTCAAATACTGTGCAACACATATATACAATGGAATATTACTCAGCCATAAAAAGGAATGCAATTGAGTTATTTGTAATGAGGTGGATGGACCTAGAGTCTGTCATACAGAGTGAAGTAAGTCAGAAAGGGAAAAACAAATACCCTGTGCTAACGCATATATATGGAATCTAAAAAAAACGGTACTGATGAACCTAGTGGCAGGACAGGAATAAAGATGAAGACGTAGAGAATGGACTTGAGGACACGGAGAGGGGGAAGGGTAAGCTGGGACGAAGTGAGAGAGTGGCATGGACATATATACACTACCAAATGTAAAACAGATAGCTAGTGGGAAGCAGCCGCATAGCACAGGGAGATCAGCTGGGTGCTTTGTGACCACCTAGAGGAGTGGGATAGGGAGGGTGGGAGGGAGACGCAAGAGGGAGGAGATATGGGGATATGTGTATATGTATAGCTGATTCACTTTGTTGTACAGCAGAAACTAACACAACATTGTAAAGCAATTATACTCCAATAAAGATGTTAAAAAAATACTGTGCAATACACACATTTAAAAAATACAAAAAATAACTGTTCTAAGGACACGTAGCCCTTCCAAGGCAGAGCTAAGATGACAGCCTAGACCTGCGATTGGCAAAGACAGCTCGTTCCATTATTCCCTGCTCACACAACCTTTCTGAGTTTCTTTCTCCCAGTAGCCCCCACCCTCCCCACCTCATTCCTGCATGTATCTCACCTTTTCTTCATCACCAAATGTCTTCACCTCCCAAAGTCACCCATTCTTCCTCCCACTCATTAAGCCCTGGTCACTCTGTTCCCCTCAGGTCACATGGATGAAACTGCTTATTAAAGCCCTGCTGTCAGGTTGGATTTGTATAATTACTCGAGGAACTCTGTGTGCTGAGACAGCTGAACACACAGGCCTGCACTGCTCAGGCCTCTGCCTCTCACGTATGACAATAAAAGCACCACTGCTGTAGCTCAGCACTCTAGAGAATCCATTCCAAATGGCGGTCTCTGATAGAGTATCTCATGTCTATAACATGACTCTCCAGAAAGGGGTCAATAAGGCTTTCCTCTAAGATCACTTGAGCATCAAAGAAACTCATGCGCATAAGTGCACATTATAAAATGGAGAGCGCTACAAAACCATTGGCTATTATAATCTCTTTTTTAAAGCCTGAAAAAAAATGGTGTATTTTGAAAAAGCAGTACACGCACAAGGAGAAACATTCAAACAGCACCAAAGAGAATGAGATGGAGAGTAAACCTTCCTCCCTCCCACCTGTGACTGAGTTCTCTCCTCCACAGAAGCAATCATTTTCTAGCTCATTTTCTTGGCAACCAACCCTTCAGAGATAATCTTTGTATATACAAGTGTATGTGTGTATCACATCTATATTCGCTTTTTTTTTTTTTTACCCCAGTAGGGGCACACTTCTATGTCTTGCTCTTTTCACCCAACACTATGGCTCAGAGATCATTCCATATGCATACTTATAGACCTGCCTCATTCTTTCTAAGGGCTGCATAGTTTTCCACTCTAAGCCTGTACCAAAATGTGTTTAATTAGTCTCCTGCTAATGGACATTGAGATTGTTTTTCAAACCATGCTGCAATAAATAATGTCGTTCAATTGTCTTTGCACACATGTGTAAATATTCTGGTAGACCATTTTCCTAGAAGGGATATTTCTGTGTCAGAGTAGTTGCCTTTTAGATTTTTGACTGATAGGGCCAGGATATTGTAGTAGAGCACAGACTGGAGCCACGTGCTGTCTCATCCTCTTACCAGTTGGATGAACTTGGACAAGTCCCTTAACCTCCTCATCTCTAATGCCACAGTTTCCCCATCTCTAATAGGACCTCCCCCACAGGGTTGCTGTGAAAATTCAATGAGTTAATATACAAAGGAAACTGCTTAGAAGAGCACCTGGTATGCAATAAACACATAGCATTAGCCTTTATTATATGATATTATTTTCTTACTTTGTCACATTGCCTTCAAGAGGTTAAAGTAACATATTCCCACCATAGTGTCTTATTTCCCTGACCCTCATCAACATTGCTCATTTTCAAACTTTTGAACTTGGTCAATCTGATGGGTGAAAAGCATATCTCATTATTATTTTAATTTCCTTTTTTTTTTTTTGCAGTACGCGGGCCTCTCACTGTTGTGGCCTCTCCCGTTGCGGAGCACAGGCTCAGGACGCACAGGCTCAGCGGCCATGGCTCACAGGCCCAGCCACTCCGCGGCATGTGGGATCTTCCCGGACTGGGGCACGAACCTGTGTCCCCTGCATTGGCAGGCGGACTCTAAACCACTGCGCCACCAGGGAAGCCCCTCCTTTTCTATTTTTCAATTTATTTTTTGGGTATTTAAAAAAATTGAAGTATAGTTAATTTACAATGTTGTGTTAGTTTCAATTGTACAGCAAAATAATTCATATATATATATTTCAGATTTTTTTCCATTATAATTATTACAAGACATTGAATATACTTCCTTGTGCTATACAGTAGGTCCTTGATGTTTATCTATTTTATACGTAGTAGTGTGTATATGTTAATCCCAAACTCTTAATTTATCTCCCCCACCCCTGCTGGCCCCTTTGTTTTCTATATCTGTGAGTCTATTTCTGTTTTGTAAATAAGTTCATTAACATCTTTTTTTAGATTCCCCATATAACTGATACCATATGATTTTAATTTTCATATAAAAACTCAATTGCTAAATTCAGTGACCTTCTGAGTCTTATTCCTACTGAACCTCTTGGTAGCATATGACATTTGAAGCCTAGACCTATTAGATTGTCCTCTCCTGAACAAGTCTTCTCCAGGGCCTGCTGGAACACTGCACTCTACTCCTGGGATTCTTCTCCTGCCTCTCTGACTGGTCTTATTTATTTATTTATATAAATTTATTTATTTATTTTTGGCTGCATTGTGTCTTCGTTGCTGCGTGTGGGCTTTCTCTAGTTGCGGTGAGTGGGGGCTACTCTTCGTTGCGGTGTGAGGGTTTCTTATTGCGGTGGCTTCTCTTGTTGCGGAGCATGGGCTTTAGGCATGCGGGCTTCAGTAGTTGTGGCGCACGGGCTTCGTTGCTCCGCGGCATGTGGGATCTTCCCAGACCAGGGCTCAAACCCGTGTCCCCTGCATAGGCAGGCGGATTCTTAACCACTGCGCCATCAGGGAAGCCCCTGACTATTCTTTGTTACTTCTTCCTCTTCCTCCTTTTCTCCTGCCGTGGCTCTCAAGACCTTCTCAACGTGGGTTCACCTACTTCTCTGACCTTATTTTCTTCTAAACACATCTATTTGTTCTCTGAACACATATATGCTTTCGTGCTTCTCTGTCTTTGCTCATGTTCTAAGTGGAACTCCATCACTGTTAGGGTTGCCAGATAAAATACAGGACACTCAGTTAAATTTGAATTTCAGATAAACAACAAATTGTTTTTAGTGTTTATCTGAAATTCAGATAAATATCTTATTTGCTAAATCTGGCCACCCAACCCCCAGTACTTTGTACCCTTAATGCAGTTAACACTTTGTCTGACATCATTGTTACTAGTGTTCATACAAGAACTAAAGCCCTGGCCAGGCAAGAGCTGGGTCTTTGTATTGTACATAGCGCTGGGCACACAGCAGTTTCTCAGGAAATATTTGTTGAATTCAGTGATACAAATTTTCTTTGGGTGCAGGAAAATTGCTCCTTTCCTCTTATTCCTTATCTCACTCCCACATTCAGCAATTGTTCTTGGTGATTTTGAGTAACCATATATTAGTTATGTAATCCAAGCTCTCTTAGATTATCTATAATTTCACGTGTATATGTTTATACCTGTTCATGGATTAATTGAAATATAAAGAGGCAGTCTAGCATGGTGGCCAGTCTCTCCCAGATTTAAGTCTTGGTTCTCTTATTAACCTGTTGTACAATATTAGCCCAGTTATTTCATCTCTTCAAACCTCAGTTTTTCCATCTATAAAATAGGAACAAGTGCCTTACTACAGGCACTTATGATTAAATCAGCTATTATGATATTGAATATTGAGGGCTTTCTTTTGGCCAAATATGTGGGGTTTTTTTGGCCATGCCATGCAGCTTGCGGAATCTTAGTTCCCCAACCAGGGATTGAACCCAGGGCCCAGCTCCTAACCACTGGACCGCCAGGGAATTCCCCAAAAAATGCTTTCTTGTTTTTTTTAAATGGTAGACCTTTTCCTTTTTCAAATTGAGGTAAATTGACATAAAATATTATATAAGTTTCAGGTGTACAACATAATGATTCAATATTTGTATGTATTGTGAAGTGATCACTACTGTAAGTCTAATTGACATCCATCACCATACTTAGTTACAAAAATTTTTTTCTTGTGGTGAGGACTTTTAAAATCTACTCTTTTAGCAACTTTCAACTATGTATCCCAAAGTGTTTATTGCAGCTTTTATGTGCATGAGCTGGGAACTGAGCTGGTGACAGGAATAGTAATGGATAAAATAGGTTTGGTCCCTGTTCTCAGGGACCTTACAATCTAACACTAGAGAGAGCCAGTAATTAGAAAGAAAAAAGCACAAATACATAATTACAAATTGTGATAGGTTCTATGAAGCAGAATGCTGGGGGCTGTAAGAATTTATGAAACGGGTCCTGAGCTAGTTCAGAGAGACCTTCCTTGAGAAATAATACCTGACATTTATTGAATAGTCACCATATGCCAGTGTATTAGCTTGCTAGGGCTGCCATAACAAAGTACCACAACTAGGTGGCATGAACAACAGAAATTTATTTTCTCACAATTTTTTTTTCTTTTTCTTTATTTTTCTTTTTTTTTTTTTTTGCGGTATGCGGGCCTCTCACTGTTGTGGCCTCTCCGGTTGCGGAGCACAGGCTCCAGACGCGCAGGCTCAGCGGCCATGGCTCACGGACCCAGCCACTCCGCGGCATGTGGGATCTTCCCGGTCCGGGGCACGAACCCGTGTCCCCTGCATCTGCAGGCGGACTCTTAACCACTGCGCCACCAGGGAAGACCCCAATTTTCTCACAATTTTTGAAGCTAGAAGTCTGAGATCATGGTGTCAGCAGGGCTGATTTGTTCTGAGACCTTCCTCCTTGGCTTATAGATGGCCATCTTCTCCCTGTGTATTCTCTCTGTACCTCTGTCCATATTTACTCTTCTTATAAAGACAACCATCATATTGGACTAGGGCCCACTCTAATAACCTCATTTTAACTTAGTTATCTCTTTAAAGACCCTATCTACAGGGAATTCCCTGGTGGTCCAGTGGTTAGGACTCTCGCTTCCATTGCAGGGGTCACAGGTTCCATCCCTGGTTATGGAACTAAGATCCCGCAAGCTGTGTGGTGCGGCTAAAGAAAAAAAGATTAAAAAAAAAAAAGACCCTATCTACAAATATGGTCATACTCTGGGATCCTGGGTGTTTGGATGGAAGAAATTTTCTCATTTTGAGGTGTGGGGAAGTCATCCTGGCTTATACATGATTTAACTTTAAACTTTATGCTAACTAGAATAGCCTGTTTTGTGGCGTATTAAGCATACACTGTACATCTGCTCTAACCATTAAAGAAAAGGGTGCATTGTCCAGAAGTAAAGAATGTCTCTTTTGAAGATAGAGATAAATACCTCCCTTCCTGGAACATCAACGCTACACTCCTTTGATGATAAGACTCTCTTTGCAGGCGCCAAGACCAGGCTGATTTGCTGTGTACGTGCTCATCTATCTTCTTTGAAATTTTGAAGGAATGTACCCTGTAATGTTTGATGTTCTTTGCTCTGACAAGATACAAAGCTGTGCTAAAAACCATGCTTCTTTGGAACAGTGCCTCAGAGCTATCTGAGAGACTGTCTCCTTGGCTATAGTCCTCAGTTTGGCTCAAATAAAACTCTTTTCTAGTCCCATTACAGATTTTTTATTGCTTATTTCTGTCAACAATATGAATTTGAGGGCACAACTCATCCCATAACAGCCAGATATTAATCTATAGCACTTACATGCATTATTTTACAGCAATCCTATCATTGCTACTTTACTATTACAGATTAAACTGAGGTGCAGAGAGAGGTTACGCACTTGCCTAAGGTCATACAATACCTAGGAGTCATGAAACCTGGGGCTTGAACCCTGATAACAATCACCACAAGCTTATGGAGTGCTGAACGAGTTGGAGCTGGTCCTGCAAAGGCTAGAGGGCACATACCAGACAGACGGGATTATATGTAAAGGGCCTGGAGTAGAAGAGAGCTTGGCAATTCTGACAGAATGAAAGGGTCAAGTTGATGACGTTAAAGAAGAGGGCCAGAACCTAGGGGCAGGACGGCAATAAAGATGCAGACCTACTAGAGAATGGACTTGAGGACACGGGGAGGGGGAAGGGTAAGCTGGGACGAAGTGAGAGAGTGGCATGGACATATATACACTACCAAAAGTAAAATAGATAGCTAGTGGGAAGCAGCCACATAGCACAGGGAGATCAGCTCGGTGCTTTGTGACCACCTAGAGGGGTGGGATAGGGAGGGCGGGAGGGAGACGCAAGAGGGAGGGGATATGGGAACATATGTATAACTGATTCACTTTGTTATAAAGCAGAAACTAACACACCATTGTAAAGCAATTATACTCCAATAAAGATGTTAAAAAAAAAAAAGAAGCCAGGGTAACTCATAGCAGTCCTTTCAGGCCACACGATAGGACTAAGATTTTGGTCTTCATCCTAGGAACAATGGGAAACCATTGACTCTACCCGCTGAATAGAGAGAGAACCACTTGAAGGAACTTTTAAAATCTTAGTTTTAATTTTTAATAGATGAGGAACCTGACATCTGTTAGTTTTTTCAATATATTACACCCAAGATTCCATATAACTTACAATCCTGTGAGGGGGAAATATTTGTAGAGTTGGCCTCCGGCAAGTGTGAACTACTTAAAATAGATGGGTATGTATTCGAAAGGAACTATGGCATAAGTTACAGTATGCTATGCTGGGCTCCACAGAGGGCGTAAAATCATTGAGAACTACAGTTCTGCCATTGGACAAAGGCTTAATTTTGGTCTGTTGTTTGGGCAGCCTTAAATGGAGAAAGGTAGTTAGGGCCACACCTCAGCGTTAAACTTCGGTTGAAAAAGGAAGACAGAGAGGCTTTGCCTAATATTTTTAAACAGCTTTATTGAGATAAGTTACATACTGCAAAATTCACCTGTTTTAAGCGCACGATGATGTGCCATCAGCACACCCAGTTTTGGAGCATTAAAATCACACCAGAAAGATCCCTACTGTTTGTAGTCGACCGGGGCCTATTCTTACCCACAGCCCCAGGCCTGCCTAATTAGTGTATTTTACTGAGTAAAAACTACCCCAGATAACCTTAAGAGGAAATCTCGACTGGACTCCCAACGAATATGAATATGTACGTATAAATATATGTACGTTTTGATCAGTGGGCCTAGTATATCCAGGCCGGGGGTGTATGTGAGAAATTCCTCCATTTACCCACTGAGCAAAATACACAGTTCGCTGCCCTACATGGGGCTTATTATCTGAATGAAGCACAAGCTGTAAGCGGGCGCCTCTATACACGGCACGCGTGCATGTGTGTAGGAGGTGAGCACACACGCCCTGTGCCAAGACGCTTTGAGTAATGTGTACCCAAGCCAGACGACCAGTCGGGGCGGTTTGCGCCTGCGCAGCTTGGCGAGTGCCTACAAACGGGTAACTGAAACCCCCTGCTCGAGACCTGTCGGTTCTGCTGTTGGGACGCCGCCGTCTCAAACCTGAGCGTCCACCTGTGACACCCAGCGAACCCAGGCCTGGTAGGTAACCCCTCACCTCGCCCACCCTACCGAGGGCTCACAATGAGCATCATAATTGTCACGCCTCAAGCCAAGGCCCTCAGGGTAGCGATTCTCCCTTGGCCACACCCCACAGTTTACTAGGCCGAGTCTCATTGGTCGGTGAAGGGCTTAGTCCCGCCCCTTCGAGCAGACGCCAACAGCCACGTACTACGTTTCTACGTGTCTCGAGCCTGAAAGCGGAAGTTACGCCAAAGAATCGCGAGGGAAGCGGCGGACCTGGAAGGGTACTGGCCGCTGGAGGAAAGGGGGTGGGCAGACAGCTTTGGAAGGCTCCGGAAGTGGTTGTGCAGAGGAGGGGTGGGAGAGGGGCTGGTCAGGCAGTTCATTCGGATGTTGCTGGTCGCCTCGCTAAGGCGCAGATTCACTCTTCTCCGAGAGGCTGGCCCAGCCCTCCGCCTCGGCCAGAATGGACTTCAGGGAAGTTCTCCTGATAGCTTCCAAAGCACAAGGTGTCAACAACGTGCCGGTAAGTACCAGCCGGGGCGCGACTGTAGGAGATCCTGGACTTTCAGTTCCGAATGTGTGGCCCATGGAACTTCCAGGAATCCGTCTGTCGGCTCCGGGAAAGGAAAGACCTGGACGCCGTTTTTGTTTGTTGGTTGGTTGGTGGTTTTGTTTTTTTCTCTTGGACATGTACTTCTGAGTACTGGGGGTGAAGAGGGGCTTGAGATGCGAGGCGGGAGCCTTCTGACGAGCGGCTTGTTTAGGCTGTTAACACCCTGCAACTTTGCGCTGATGAGTAGAGCCATGCCTGGCACATAGTGGAATCTAGCGCTAGTAGTTTCTAGCTTCGGCGTAAACTTCAACCCAGAGGTTGGGGAGTTCAGGAATTTTAGGGACTTGGCCTGATAGCTTTTGAGGCGATTTCCCGCTGATCTTTGGGTCAAACGTTTTGTGATTTCCCAAAAAAGTTCTTTGACTTGTGGTCCCACCCACTCCCAACCAACCAGGTGATTGAATTATCACCTCCCAAGGCGGGAGTTGAGTGGATTCCACGAAATCCTTGGCCAACAGAATGAGTGAAATAGTTTCAGCTTCCATTTATTTGTGGTCTTCCAGATTTGTCTTTGTTTCAAATCTAGGTCCCATTTACTCACTAAGGTTTGCTAATTCGCTAATATTCTCAGAGCGGTGTAAGACTTTAAATGAGGTAGTGAGTGAGAGTGCCTGCTTTGCGGGGGTGTAGCTGTTTTGCATAAACTAATCATTTCTCTATCATCAGAGGGTACCACAGCCCAGCTGTAAACCGATAGATTGCATTGTGTTACCTGCAGTTTGAGCGATGAGGTGTAGAGCTCAAATGGCTCTCTTTTAAAGTCAATTCAACTGGACCTTATTGAGCTCTCACTATTCATTTCTTAGATTTTTGTATATTTGCAATATTTTTTTCCCTCCCCTGTGCTTTTCTTGTCTTTTGAGGCTGGCTCATTCTTTTTACTCTTTTGAAGATATTGATCTAAAAATAGTAAAATAACTGGTAAAAAAACTGATATTCATCAGCTTATTATATATATTCACATCCCATCCCAAATACTCCGAATGATCTTGAAGTTATGAAATCTTGAATGACAGAATTACTTTCTGCATCTGTAAATTTCCTAGACAAGTCGATATTGGATCTAGTAGCATTCATATTTGCATAAATTAGGTCCATATCTCATTCTACATCTTACTCAATTTCAGTGGAGTTCAGAGATAGATAATACTAGCCCTGATGCCGAAGACTATTCTGTGGAAGAATCAGAACCAAGTTACTCGTTTCTTATTCTAAAAACCAATGGTTGCTGAGAGAAAAGTACATATTTCTAGAGCAGAAGTTTTCAAACTATGTCTGTATTTCAGAATATATATATTATCGATTTATCTATGATTGGAATAACAAAGATTGAAAGCAAAAAGGGAAATGGGTAAATTGGCGGTCATTTAAAATTTAATAGATGAACATAGGCATGTACTTCATGAAAGCATGCTTTTCCCTACCACCCACCCCAAAAGCTAGTAAGCCTGGAAGTTTGATTTAGTTATCAGCATTATAACTCTTATCTTTTTACTTCAGATGAAAGTAAGTCACAGAAGAAACTATTGAGGAATAGAGCAAGATTGTATTTAATTTAATCCATTATCTTGTTTTTACTCGATTCATCTAATTATTTTAAGTTATTGAATATTTGCTTTATTAGCTCAAAGTAAAGCCTTTTAGAGCACACTATCACTTGTGAAATCTAACACGTATTGTACAGTGTAAGACGGTTACAAAGCAAGTATCCTTATAAGCCACCATCCAAGTCAAGAAAAACATTTCTGCACGGACACACACACACACACACACACACACACACACACACCCTGCTTGACAAAAACTTTATTGATTGAATTATGGTCTGAGAACCACAGAGGCTTTGCAGTAATTGCAGATAACTCCATCCCTCTCTAGTGCTTGGTTCATGTTTCTCTTTTAGCCATCTCTTCCCCCACCTTCCATTTGGATCCTATCGGAGCTGACTTTTGATTTCAGTCATCAAGTTCCTGTGTCACACCTTTGCTACAGAAAAGAAGTACACTAGCATTGATTGGACTAAAATCCAAGGGAGGCTAAAAGCTGAAACACCTGTACAGCCATTTGGAACTGTTTGCAGGGCTTTTATTTTTAAGATGTGTCTACTGTATCTGACTTGAAAAGCAATGAACAGTTCCCATTGAGACAGCTTTCTTTTACATTGTTTCTTTTTAAGAGAAATAGTTACCTTTATAATGTTTTAGTTAAAATAAAAGAAGGATTGCATCATGCCTAGAAATATTAGGCATGCTATCATTTCTCAGTGGAAAACTGAATACAAAAAAACAGCTGATCAAGGTGATGTAACCAGTCACTGTTATTAGCTCTGTTTATTTTAAAGGAGGAAAGATATTTTTGGTAACCTTGCCCTTAATATTTTTCTCCCTGGGTTGCTCTAACAAAAACAAAGTGGTTGTCTTGTTTAGTATAATAGAAGAGCTTAGAATCTGGATTCTTACAGGTTACAAGTAACTATAATTGATGGCTTGTAGTGCATGAGGCAAGTTAAATGGTCTTTCTCACGATCAGTCTGAAAATCATCCCAGACAAGATACTGTAGCTCTGGTGTGACCCTCAGATCAAAAAGTAAGGGGAAGCCTTCATATAAGGATATAAGGATTTGGGGAGCTATAGACCCTTGAGGGTAAGAATATAGGTACTTTATAGTAGTAACATTTCCTTTTTTTTAAATTGAAGTATAGTTGACTTACAATATTGCATTAGTTTCAGGTGACAATATAGTCATTTGATATTTTTATAGATTATACTCCATATAAAATTATTATAAAATACAAGCTATATTCCTTGTGCTGGTTATATTTCCTTTTTTATTTTTAAAAAGCTTAAAATTTTTTTAAAATTATTATTGGAGTATAGTTGATTTACAATGTTGTGTTAGTTTCTGGTGAACAGTAAAGTGAAGCAGTTATACATATACATATATCCACTCTTTTTTAGATTCTTTTCCCATATAGGCCATTACAGAGTATTGAACGGTTCCCTGTGCTATACACAGTCGTTATTATCTATTTTATTAGATAATAAAAGGTCCTTATTATCTGTTTTATATATAGTAGTGTGTATATGTCAACCCCAATCTTCTGATTTATCCCTCCCCGCCCTTTCCTCTGGTAACCATAAGTTTGTTTTCTACATCTGTGACTCTATTTCTGTTTTGTAAATAAGTTCATTTGTACCATTTTTTTTTAGAGTCCACGTATAAGCGATATCATATGATATTTGTCTTTCTCTGTCTGACTTCACTCAGTATGACAATCTCTAGGTCCATCCGTGTCACTGCAAATAGCATTATTTTGTTCTTTTTTATGGCTGAGTAATATGCCACTGTATATATGTATCACATTTTTATCCACTCCTATGTCAGTGGACATTTAGGTTGCTTCCATGTCTTGGCTATTGTAAATAGTGCTGCAGTGAACATAGGTGTGCATGTGTCTTTTCGAATTATGGTTTTCTCCAGATATATGCCCAGGAGTGGGATTACTGGATCATATGGTCATTCTATATTTAGTTTTTTAAGGAACCTTCATGCTGTCCTCCATAATGGTTGTACCAATTTACATTGCCATCAACAGTGAAGGAGGGTTCCGTTTTCTCCACACCCTCTCTAGCATTTATTGTTTGTAGATTTTTTGATGATGACCATTCTGTAGTTTTGATTTGCATTTCTCTAATAATTAGTGATGTTGAGCCTCTTTTCGTGTGCTTTTTGTCCATCTGTACTTCCTTTTAAAGAATAGTACAGGCCAACAAAAAAGTTTCTGCAGGCAGTCACTTTGTAGCCCTTGACGATAGTTGATTATAACTGGATTATTTCCCACTCTTAGATCTGAAGATGACTTTTGTAGTGCCTGGGGCAGCTTTAGATTTCTAGCCTGGAGCAGTACTTCTGAACTGGTGTTTTAGGGAAGGGGTCTTTTAGAAACTACTGCCCCACAGAGATTCTTTCTCTTCCCCATCACTACCTAGACAATCTCTTTATGAATAATAAGGATAAGAGTAACAACAATTAACATTTATAGTGCTTCCTTTGTGCCAGGCACTGTTCTAGGCACTTTTTGTATATTAATTAATTTAATCATCATAATAACTATATATGGAAGCTTGTTTTACAGATCAGGAAACTGAAGTCCAGGGAGATGAAGAAACGTTCCCAGAGTCACACAGCTAATAAGTGACAGGGTTAGTCATGGCAGAGCAGAGAATGTAGTCCAGGCAAACTGGCTTCAGAGATCTTGCTCTTAATCACCACCCTGTGTTGAATGAGGAGAGTCTTTTGGAAATGGAGTGGTGAGGAAGGTTGTCTTCTATAAAGCCTGAATCCATCTAGCTCCCTACCCCCAACTCCAGCCTAATATAGCCTTGGGCAGTAACCCTATTGTTTTTTTGATGACACTTCTCAGTGTACAGTAAAGTCTGATGGGAGAGAAATTTAAAGACCAAACTAACAGCATATGGAAACTGGAGGACAGAGATATACAGCCTGTTTGGGAGAGTGCCAGCATAGTTAACAGAAATAGAGTCTGAGGTTGAGGGAAAGTTCAGTGGTGGACCTGTTTGGGGTAATGGCACGATCTAAGAGGCAGGTAGAAATTAGGGAATGGCATTTAAGAATGAGGTTCGAGCTAGAGATGAAAATGTTGGGGTTAGGTTAGAAGTGAAGCATGTTGTAGTGGGAACACTTTTGCCCCTGAGTCAGGAGACCTAGATTCTAATTCAGACACTGCTACAAATTGTGTGAGTGATAGACAGTAAATACACAGTTGTCTTTTGGGGGCCATTTCTAACATGAGGTTGGACCAGAGGCTCTGAGGTATCTATTTGATACTATTAATACATCTTATATAATCTGGTATATTTTTTAAACACAATAATAGTAAAATTTACATTTGACCCCATAGCAGTCTCGAATAGCATGCTTTTTGGTGGTTTTATTTTCACCCTCTTAGCTACCCAGCTAAGCAAGCCTAATGCAAATCAGTGGTTTTCCAGGCCTGCATTCATTCCCTGAGTATGATGTTTTGAGAGGATTGTAGAAGTTGTGCAGTCATTATTAAAGTTAAGGATAAATTCTTTTTTTTTTTGGCTGCATTGGGTCTTCGTTGCTGCGCGCAGGCTTTCTCTAGTTGCAGCGGGTGGGGGCTACTCTTCATTGCGGTGCGCGGGGCTTCTCATTGCGGTGGCTTCTCTTGTTGTGAAGCACAGGCTGTAGACGCACGGGCTTCATTAGTTGTGGCTCGCGGGCTCAGTAGTTGTGACTCGTGGGCTCTAGGGCGCAGGCTCAGTAGTTGTCACGCATGGACTTAGTTGCTCCATGGCATGTGGGATGTTCCTGGACCAGGGCTTGAACCCATGTCCCCTGCATTGGCAGGCGGATTCTTTTCTTTTTTTTGCGGTACGCAGGCCTCTCACTGCTGTGGCCTCTCCCGTTGTGGAGCACAGACTCCGGACGCGCAGGCTCAGCGGCCATGGCTCACAGGCCTAGCCACTCCAGGGCATGTGGGATCTTCCCGGACCGGGGCACAGACCCGCGTCCCCTGCATCGGCAGGCGGACTCTCAACCACTGCGCCAACAGGGAAGTCCTGGATATATTCTTTGAATATTTCTAACTCCTATTTGTAACCAATGATAAACCTCTAATTTATATAAAACCATCAGGAAATTTATATTTTCTACAATTACAACAATATATTATCTCCTGAGTAAAGAACAGCTTTCAAGAAGGAATTGACTATTGATTCTAATATAACATATTTGGTGAACATATATTTCCAGACTGAAAGCTCCTTATTTTCTTAATCTGACCATGACAGTATAGTTTCAATGCAAGGAACACATGTGTTTAAAAGTAACTTAATATTTTCTAGGTCACTTGGCTTCAGAATTACAAATATTGGCAAAATCTCTGATACTGTATTTCGATGGCATGAGCTTTCACTGTTGTGGATCGTTCACTGGGGCCCAGCAGAATGACTGAGTTGGCTTGCAGTATAATAAAATGGATACACTTAGGATAAAAGAAACTCTTGTCCAGCTGCTTTTCATGAAGCTCAAACAATGAAGCAGCCTGGTGCCTTGAGTCAGATACAGAATTGGTGGATGCATCTTGATGTGTTGCTGCTAGAGCTAAATGTGACCATCTGATGTGGGAGAAAGTGCAGACAGTTCTCCTGCCTTATTAAATGGAATATAATGTAATCCCAGCCTGAAGCTTTCTTTTCAACACATGGTTCTCTGCTGGGCACCTCTGTGGGGGAAGGAGACTGTCTAATAAAATATTCTGTTACAGCAAATCTTCTAATACCAGGGTCTGACTGCAACCCCTTTTTCAAAAGTCTAGCCAGCTCAATGTTAGGAACGTCTATAGTGATAGACCCAAGAGAAAGGAAAATACACGTTCACAGAAAAACTTGTACACAGATGTTCACAGCAGCATTATTCATAATAGCCAAAAAGTGGAAACAATCTAAATATCCATTAACTGATGATTAGATAAATGTGGTATATCCATACAATGAAAAATTATTCATCCATAAAAGCAATGAAGTACTGACTGTGTTACAACATGAACCTTGAAAACATTATGCTAAGTGAAAGTAGTAAGATAGGAAAGACCACTGTAGCAGTCAGGCTTCTCCAGAAAAACAGAACCAGTAGGATATGTCTTAGGGAATTGGCTCATGTGGTTGTGGGGGCTGGCAAGTCTGGAATGTGTTGGGCAGGCTGGCACTCAGGCTGGAGCTACTGCTGTCGGAAGTGGGGTGGTGAGGAAGGTTGCCGTCTGTAAAGCTCAAATCCATCTAGCTCCCTACTCCGGCTCTCCAACTCCAGCCTAATAAAGCCTTGGGTAGTAACCCTGTTGGTGTTTTGATGACACTTGTAAGTGTTCAGTAAAATCTGATGAGAGAGAGTTTCACGTAGAAATTCTGGAGCAGATGAAGAAAAAAAAGTTTTTTTAATTGAAAAATCTTACCTACTTTGTATAATCAATTATCTACATAATCATTTACCTACGGCTTCTAAATTTTACCTTATTTTATGATGCATCTCAGTCACTATGTAGTGGTACACTAGGTGCATGATTTCATTTATATGAAATGTCCAGAACTGGCAAATCATAGAAACAGAAAGTAGATTAGTGGCTGCCAGGGGCATAGGTGAAGGGGGAATGGGGAATGATTGCTGAAGGGTAAGGGATTTCTTTTTCGGAAGGTGAAAATGTTCTGGAATCAGATAGTGGTGATGGTTGTACAACTCTATGAATATAGTCATACATATTAAATGGGTGGGTTTTATCGTATGTGAATTAAATCTCATTAAAAATGTTAAAAAAGAAGATCATTATTATCTCTGGAGACCCAACCCTTTTTTTTTCTCCCCAGATTTCTAGGTTTTGATCTCAACTTTGCCTAAGAGAATATTTTAATACTCTCCTGGTATCTGCTTTTGAGTGCATCAAGCTACAGAGGATGTAAGAAACTATTAATTATGACTCAGCTCTTGTCAGTAAATAAGATTAAGCCTCATCAAGTAGGACCTTGTCCTACTTAAATTGTTTCCCAGCAGGCCCGCAAAGTAAGACGTCGTATAGATTTATTGAATTCCTTCTCCATCATACGGACAGGACAAGGACAGCAAAATTGTTGGGTTAAATGTGAGGCCAGCTTAATAAGTATCCTTAAGGGATACTTAGCAGTGTTTAAAAACAAAAGCTGAATTTGAAATTGGCATGTGAATTGATGAAAATAGGTGTATACTTTGAAAAAAGCTCAAAGTAGTCTTTGGGATTCTTTCCTGAGTGAATCCGAGTTCCTGAACCCCCTCCCTTGTTTCTTTATTGTGTTCTGCCTTTCTTGTGCTTATGTTTCCCAGTCGGTGTTTACCAAAGTGCAGTACACGTAGCTTTGGCTGTACCATGATTTTAGGTGATACATAAATACGTTTTATTCTCATAGTTGCATTTTTTTAAGTTATATATTTTGATAGGATTTGGAAAAATATAACTAAAATTCAAGCCTGTCATTTTATGGGTATTATTGCTTGAGGTAAAGCTGTAGTAATAAGTCATGGTGTTTGATCTACATGTTTTCTTAAAATTAGTAAATAATAATACAAGTGGTATACTATAAAAGGGCAAAAATCATGAAGGTGATATGCGAATGATTGAAGCTTAGTAAACAAGGCATTAAACTGCCCCATTGACACTGTGGTTTTCTCGTTCAGTGCTTGTATTCAGTCAAGAGTAGCTTTTCTGCTAGTCATATCCCATTACCTACCTCTTTAAGTCCCAGGATAGGAAGAAAGATGTCTACCCTGAAATCAGATTAGGAAGTGCTCACTTGCTGCTGTCATACCTAGGTAACAAACCAATCCTATTTTAAATAATTAACACTAATGTGTATATTGGCATTTTGGGGTAGGGGGAGCCCTGTGTAAGCTCTGATTTGGCAGGTGAATCTCTGGGCTATGTAGTTGGCAGGGACAGAAAAATCTTGAGCCTTGGCAACACAAATCCACCCTTCCTCTTCTCACATATCTACTTGATGGGATGGGGTAGAGTGAGTGTGTGCCTCTGCTTATGAGTCTATGTGTCTTATGCAACTTGAATCATCTTCATGGTAGCACTTCTGTTAAGAAAACGTGAGTTTCCCGTGGATAAGGCCTATGTTTGAGGTTCTTGTAAACCATGATAAATTTTATATATCTAGTTAGGTAAGCAATATTCTTTTTCTCCTGTCTTCCTTTCCCTTTCCTTTCTCCTTTACATATTGGGTCGCAATCCACTATGGAAAGGATTGCAACTAAATTTGCAAAGATATGGACTTCTTAAAGGATTTTATTATGACAGCCAAGGGGACTGGGAAAGGAATCTGGATGTTCTCTTTTGGAATTTCTCTCTATGTGGGATGTGTCAGGTCTCAAGCATTGCTATCACGTAGGATTTTCAGGTTGGATTAGGGCCTGCTTCCTTGGCCAGCTGCTTTGTTGGTAGACTAACTTAGCTGGAACTTCCAGCCTGTTTCAGGATGCCTTCTATTTGGCAGCTGTGTAGTAAGCATGAGTCCTTTGGCTTTCCTCCAG
Source organism: Tursiops truncatus (assembly GCF_011762595.2). Lineage (NCBI taxonomy): Eukaryota > Metazoa > Chordata > Mammalia > Artiodactyla > Delphinidae > Tursiops > Tursiops truncatus. The sequence continues at coordinate 71,086,000 of NC_047041.1, read as the reverse complement.
GAATTTCATACACATTTTGGGAGTCACTTTTTTGGTTCCTAAGTAGCTCAATTTGTTCTCATAGGTTAGTGTTTCTTAACTAGCACAGCAACGGGTTGAGTGGATAAGAATGTCATCTGCCTAAGATGAAAGAAGGAGGGCATTAAAAAATTCTTATTTCCTAGCCCATAAATTTAATTTGGAATGGTCCTAGAGATTAATCATCCTGGTCTGAGTTATTAGCTCTGTTTATCATACTTCTCTAACAATAAAATAAAAGGAAATATTTTTCCTTTTATAGTTTAAATGAACATTATTCTAGTTTTAGTCATTTCCCAATGCAGTTAGATAAAAATCAAAGCCCTGAGAAATACCATCTGTTCCAGGATAATGTTAGTACTTTTTGGGTGACATGGAAACCTGTCTAAAAGGGTTTGTGTGGCAAATTAATATTTTTTAACGAACATAGAGCTGCACTTAAAGGTTACGGAGACTTGGGCCCTTCTTGCTGCTTAAATTTCTTTGAAATGCTTTTTGGCTATGGCTGGCCACCAGCTTTGCCCATGGTCAAAGTAGAATCTCATTATTTCATGTTGAAAGCAAAGTAACCTATGAAGCAGCTATGAAAATCATCTGGAGTAGGGTACTCAGGAGGAAAACAGTTGTGATAGTAGTTTTCTCTGTTTGGAAAGTTCTGAAGAAGGCTAAGCTTTTAAATCAGAATTCTAAAGCACTCAATCTGTTTTAGTGGTGATTTTTTTCAGTTCCCCCAGGCCAGGTATCTTTTTGGGAAAATAGCCTGAAAATAGTGTTTCTCTCAATTGTTCATTTATGTATTATTGAGGATGTTGAAAGAAACTCTGCACCTAAAAATAGTCATGTATAATCATATTTAGCCTGAAATTTTATAGCTAAGTTTTCATGTGGGTTATGTGATCTCTTAATTATTCAGAATAGATTTTTCAGTCAACATTTAAACCTCTCTATTGCTTCAAAGTTAATTGTGTATAACTTTTCCTCTGTTTTTATTTTTAGAAAAGATACAGTTTGGCAGTGGGGCCTCCCAAAAAAGACCCGAAAGTTAAGGGTGTCCAGTCGGCAGCTGTCCAGGCTTTTCTCAGAAGAAAAGAAGAAGAGCTCAGGAAAAAAGGTATGAATCTATAGCCTTATTCTCAATTTTAAAGTCTTCTGTCTTCACAACTAGCTTGTACCTAACCAGTGGATGTTTGTAATATCATAACAGGCTGATGGATTTGTTGTGTGTGTCTGAGTCAGCTGTATTTATAGCATTACGTATATTCCAATGTTGATCATCTGTATGGATGTTATCTTTTATTTCCTCTTAAATTAAAAGCTTTTTGGGTATAGTGACCATATCTTCTAATTGGCCATATTGGCTCTCCGGTAAGAACTCCATTCTTTGACCTTGGTTCTTTTCCTGTTTGTTTGTTTGTTTGATTTTTGGCTGTACCATATGACTTGCGGGATCTTAGCTTCCTGACCAGGGATTGAACCCGGGACCACGGCAGTGAAAGCACTGAGTCCTAACCATTGGACAACCAGGGAACTCCCCCTTGACCTTGGTTCTGAATCTGCTTCTACCTACTTTGTATTTTAATTTTTAAAAATATGTTATTAAGAGTGCTATCTAGCGACTTCCCTGGTGGCGCGGTGGTTGGGAGTCCGCCTGCCAATGCAGGGGACACGGGTTCCAGCCCTGCTCCAGGAGGGTCCCACATGTCATGGAGTGGCTAAGCCCGTGTGCCACAAGTGCTGAGGCCCGCACACCTGGAGCCCGTGCTCTGCAACAAGAGAAGCCACCGCAATGAGAAGCCTGTGCACAGCAGTGAAGAATGGCCCCCACTCGCCGCAACTGGAGAGGGCCCGCGCACAGCAACGAAGACCCAACGCAGCCGAAAAGATTAAAAAAATAAATAAGAGTGCTACCTAAAAGGTTAAAATAGGGACACTTTTGTAAAACGAGTAAACTCAAGCAGTAGGTTTACTTTATGCAAATGACAAGGAAACTGATTCAATAAGTTTAAGTATCCACTGATTCATAATTAATAACAACTGTTAAGTGGGTACGAATATTCTCTTAACTTGGTATATTTATTTGGTATGAACTATTTTCTATATTTAAAGCTAAAAGCCAAGACTCTCCCTTGCTTAGTCATATAGAAAAACCCATATGTGACCCACTCATTATGTAAAGATGACTCAAATTGATACTTGTTTAATGACTTCCTCATTTGATTCTTAGATGTCTTCAAACTTCTTCAAACTGTAACTTGAATGTTGCTTGGTTTTGGCCACCTACTGATTTCAGATAAACATACTGTTATCGAGACCCTGAAATAATATGTTGTTTTGCCTCTTTTAGCTTTGGAAGAGAAAAGGAGAAAAGAAGAACTAGTGAAAAAGCGAATTGAGCTAAAACATGACAAGAAAGCAAGAGCTATGGCCAAGAGGACAAAGGATAATTTCCATGGTTACAATGGGATTCCTGTTGAGGAGAAGTCAAAGAAGAGGCAGGCAATGCAAACCCACACTAGCCAGGGAACAGACCAAGAGTTTGAGATGGAGGAAGAGGATGAATTCTTAGAATACAATCAAGCAGAGTCAGAGCAAGAGTATGAGGAAGAGCAAGAACCTCCCAAAGTTGAGAGCAAGCCAAAGGTCCCCCTTAAAAGTGCCCCACCACTCATGAACTTCAATGATCTACTCAGGCTGGCCGAGAAAAAGCAGTACGAACCGGTGGAGATAAAGGTAGTGAAGAAGACAGAAGAGCGGCCTATGACTGCAGAAGAACTTAGGGAGCGAGAATTCCTTGAACAAAAGCGGAGGAAAAGGAAAGCTGAGATAGATGCAGGATTACCACCAACCAGAAAAGTACCCTCTCAGAAAGAAAGTGTGGGCACAAAACTTAGCAAAGGTTCCGGAGACACGCATCCTTCTTCCAAGGGTACTCCCCTTCCTTATGCTGAGAAGAAATCCAGACCCAGCACATCTAATGAGAAACACTTGCATTTATCTTCATCCAAATCCATGCCAGGAGAAAGGACCAAAGTAGTATCTGGCAATTGCGCCCAACCCTTGCCTTGTGAGGGCCGTGACAGACCTGTTTTCAATGGGGCTGGAAAGCCCCACTCCAGCACCTGTTCACCAAGTATCCCAAAGACTTCTGCTAAAGGGACTCCAAAATCTGCTACTGAGCACAAAGCCAAAAAATCTCCTCATCCTAGCCGTTCCAGGCCTGGACCCATGGTCACCCCACACAATAAGGCCAAGAGTCCAGGTGTCAGGCAGCCAGGCAGCAGCTCCAGCTCGGCCCCTGGGAGGCCTAGCACAGGAACTGCTCAGCCCACAGTTAGTTCTGGCCCCGTGCCCAGGCGCCAGAATGGCAGCTCCAACTCAGGACCCGAGCGATCAGTCAGTGGGACCAGGAAGCCAACCAGTGACTTAAATCCCCCAGGACGGACAGTCAGTGGTACAAGTGGCCTTGGTCGACCTGCAGGCAGTTCAGGTTGCCCTGGGCGACCTACCAGTGGCTCCGGTGGTTCTGGGCGGCCTGTGGGCAGCTCTGGTGGCCTTGGGCGGCCTATGGGCAGCTCTGGTGGCCCTGGACGGCCTGTGGGCAGCTCTGGTGGCCCTGGGCGGCCTGTGGGCAGCTCTGGTGGCCCTGGGCGGCCTGTGGGCAGCTCTGGTGGCCCTGGGCGGCCTGTGGGCAGCTCTGGTGGCCCTGGGCGGCCTGTGGGCAGCTCTGGTGGCCCTGGGCGGCCTGTGAGCGGTCCACATGACATTCGACGACCAGTGAGTGGCTCAGGGGCCCCTAGGCGGTCAGTCAATGGCCCTGGCCAATCAGTAGTTCCAGCTGGACGAATTGTCAGCAGTTCAGGCCCTGGTAGACCAGTGAGCAGCTTTGGACCTGGGCGAACAGTTAGTACCTCAGGTCCCTCTCTGAAGCCCAAATGCACTGTTGTCTCAGAAACGATTTCTTCCAAGAATATAATCAGCCGATCCAGCAATGGACAGATGAATGGAATGAAGCCTGCCTTATCTGGCTACAGATCTGCCCAAGGTAAAATTTCCCCTCCCCCTAAAAGTATTTATTTGTCACTAGGAAATTGGAAAGAATATTTTGTTTTATATAACCAAAGACCCTCTGAACTCTTCTATGTGCTTTCAAATGTATTCTTGTGTTGATAGAATCCTGATGTTTTGTCTGTCCTATGCCAGAGAGTTCCTTTAGTAACCATGGCTTGGAAAAGTCTCTAGAAAGAGACTTATCTAGGGCCTTCTGTGTTTACTCCTGTAATGTCTCCAAGTGCAGTAAACTTAGCTATGGGGTTTGTAAGACAGGGTGAGTGTATATGCCTTTTGTGGTTCAATGAATGAGTTCATCTTTACCTCTTCATGAAGACTATGGACACCTGTCTTCAAGGACTGGCGTGTATTTGTAAGCTTGAAGCCTTTTGTTGCATTATTTGTCCATTAAATATTTGTTAAGCACCCACTATGTGCCAGGAACTATTTTAGGTGGCCTTGTGTTTCTGCTCCTTACAGTGGCCCTAGCTACCAGTCCTGTAGGATTCTGCCGTCCCAAGGTATGGGATCATTGGTGGTACCTACTAACTGCTAGGTCAGAGTTTCTACACAGTATTAAGGATTTGTTGAAGCACTTGTTAGGCACCATGGAGAATATAAAAAGAAACAAAAGATGAGATTCCATAGTTTAAACTACCTAATTCAGTCAAAACATTGGTTCTTAACCAAAGACAACTTTGGTCCCCAGTGAACATTTGGCAATGTCTGGAGACATTTTTGATTGACACAACTGGGGATGGGATGCTACTGGCATCTAGTAGGTGGAGGCCAGGCTGATATCCTACACTGCACAGGACAGCTTCCTGACAACCAAGAAATATCTGGCCCAAAATGTCAGAGTGCTAAAGTTAAAGAAACTCCGAGCTAAGGAGACAAGCCACGCATATTAAAAACAACTGTAGAACAACAAAGGGAGTGTCTGTAATCAAGGACTAGAAAGCAGTTTTTCCCAGATACTGGTCTATTGATCAGTGCCTGTCTTTTGCAGAATTTTTAATCAGTCTTTTGACAAAATGACAGAAATTAGGATGATGCAGTGAGTTTTTCCTTAAAGTCAGACTTGCTCAGTTTGAACAATTATCCATATCTGAGAATCTGTCATACTTCATTGGACTTTTTAAAACTTTAATGGAATTATGGTGATAATAGATGGTAGATTGTTACCTTTGGCATCTTTTCTTGGCATGAGTAAAATTAGTGATCCTTTAGTGATTTGTAATTTTTTTTAAAGAAATTGTACTAGTCTTTTAAATCCAAAAGAGTAGGAACTACTAAGCTAGAAAATTTAACAGTTCTAATAAGCCCTGGGATAGACAGGAATTCTATTACTTGTGGGTACCATGAAGCAACAGGGATGATGTAGTAATGAGTTCATGCTGGGGGCCAGTTGGTGGCTCTGGTTGGTTGGTTGGTTTATGGCTGCGTTGGGTCTTCGTTGCTGTGCGCGGGCTTTCTCTAGTTGTGCTGAGCAGGGACTACTCTTAGTTGCAGCGTGCGGGCTTCTCATTGTGGTGGCTTCTCTTGTTGCTGAGCACAGGCTCTAGGTGCGCGGGCTTCAGTAGTTGTGGCTTGCAGGCTCTAGAGTACAGGTTCAGCAGTTGTGGCGCACTGCTTAGTTGCTCCGTGGCATGTGGGATCTTCCCAGACCAGGGCTTGAACCCGTGTCTCCTGCATTGGCAGGCGGATTCTTAACCACTGTGCCACCAGGGAAGACCCTGGCTCTGGTTTTCGAGGCTACCATCTTAATGAGTTCTTAAAATCTCAGCTTACATAGGACTTTGTTGGGACTACTAAGTTTTAATGATCTTATAAATAATGGCTTTTCTATTCTTAGGTCCTCAAAGGCTTCCCTTCCCTGGTAGTTACAAAAGGCAGCGAGAATATGAAGAGGAGGAAGATGATGATGAATATGACTCTGAAATGGAAGATTTTATTGAAGATGAAGGAGAACCTCAGGAAGAAATATCCAAGCACATTCGAGAAATCTTTGGCTATGACCGAAAAAAGTAAGGCTAAAGAAGATTTAGATATATATACTTTTTATTTTGAATAATCCCATGCTATGGGGAAAAAAAATAAACATTAATAGTAGAGGCATTGAATACAATTCTTAATTAGGAATCCTTGCATGATTGTTTAGATTTACTTTTTTGGCACTTAATATTTAAGAATTAATGCAGAATTATTTGTGTAGTTACTTGTATGAGGGCCAAAAAATATCCCTTTTTAACTGTTCTCCTTATAAGATATATATTTAATGAGAGTGAAGCAGCATGGTGTAGTAGAAATGGATTGGCTTTGAAATCAGAAAGCCATCCACAGAGCTATGTTGAAAGCCAGTTTGATCTGACACCTGCTTTTCTTTGATGTAAAAAACTTTGCTACTCAAAAGTGTGGTCCCTGAACAGCAAGCAGTGTGGGACCGACAACATTGACGTCACCCGGGAACTTGTTAGAAATGCAGGCTTTCAGGCCCCACCTTAGATCTGAATCCAGATCAGCTTTATAAGGTTCCCAAGTGATTCACATGCACATTAAAGTTAGAGAAGCACTGATATAGAGCAAAGCTCGGGGTTTGAATGGAAGTTCCACAGCTTACTAGCTGGGTAAACTTGAGTAAGTTATTTTTTAAATGACATTTGGGAGGATTAAATGAGGTAGTATACAATTGACCTGTGAACAATATAGGGGTTAGGTAAAATCCATAAGTAACTTATAGTCAGCCCTCCGTATATATGGTTCCTCTGTGTACCAGTTCCTCCCTATCTGTGGTACCACATGTGTAGATTCAACCAGTCATGGATTGTGTAGCACTGTAGTATGAAAAAAAATTCTCACGTAAGAGGACCCATGCAGTTCAAACCCATGTTGTTCAAGGGCCAACTGTATAAGTAAATCTGTCAGCACTTGCCCTCTCCTTTGAAGTCATGGATATTAGAAATTAGAAGGCAATAGTAAGAAAAGGTCTTTAAAAAAAATTTAGCAGAAGAAAGAACTGGATTAAAAATCAGATCTAAAAACCTAATCTTAGTAGTGTCATAAGTTAGCTATATGCTTTTGGTCAAGCTGTTATCTGCCTCAATCTCTGTTCTGAATCCATGAAACTCAAAGAGATTAATATATATATAATAATTTTCATATATATTGTGCTTTCATGATTTTAATATAAACTGTCATGTAAATAGAGGTGAGTGAGTTGAGCAAACGTTGTTGGATTGGTACTTTGATCAAAATTAGATTCAGGAAGTTGCCTTCTGGAAATATTAAGGGGTCATTTAATTTGTCTTTACTTTAGAATCTCCCCTTTACCCAACCTCTGCCCACCTCACTGTCTGCCAAACAAGGAGGAATAATCCTAAATGTATGTTTGATTTAGTTATAACGATGCTGATTTTAAAAACAGGAGGATGTAGTTCCTTTAGAAAATTGGGTTTTTCTTTTTTTTAACAACTTTGATTTTCTCTTATCAGATACAAAGATGAAAGCGATTATGCCTTACGTTACATGGAGAGTAGTTGGAAAGAGCAGCAGAAGGAAGAAGCAAAGAGGTAAGCACAGATGTAACACGTTTGTGCAGAAATGTCCTAAAAATTCTTTTCTGTTCCCTCCTTCAGTTGCATCATTGGGAGCAGGGGCTTTGGGCCATGCTGTTTGAATTCCAATCCTACTTACTTGCTGTGGGGCTTTAGACAAATTCCTTAGCCTTTTAAATCTGTTTTCCCATTTGTAAACTGAGAATATACTGTTTTCATTCATTGAGGTTTTGTGAGGATTAAGATAATGTGTACAAGTTGCCCAGTGCAGTGACTCACCCATGTAGGCACACAATAAATGCTAGAGGCCTCCCCTGATCCCATTGTAGCATGTTATTTTTCTTTCCCCATCCTTAATTCCCTTTCCACATCAGATACATCTCAGTCTTGCTAACCTGTACCACCGCTGGCCTCAAGGACCTGTTGAGGAATATGAAATTCCCTATGTCTGATTCCTGTTTGGCCACCTGATATCAAATAAATGATCATTTCTTGCGTAGGGGTAACAAATGATTACTTTGTGTATAATGTTAACTTGGTGAAATAATTCACCTCATTCTCAGCTCAGAATATTAAACCTCTTTCTCCCTCTTGCCGTCCCTCCTCTAACTAGATAAAATATCAAACTAAAGTGTTGGGAAGGGAAAAGAAAAGAATGTTATTTATTGAATAAATGTTTCTTGTTCTTTATTTTTTAAAGCTGATGAGATGGTTTATATTTATTACTGTAATGGGAATATTAAGGTGTTGAGGTTACATGTAAGGTCTTTTTTCCACTATAACTTGAGGCAGTGGCAGTGGCTCCTGGTAAAAATATTCCTGCTTAGTCTGTTTTCAGTGGTAAAGGCTTGAGGCATTTTGAGTGCATCAGCACATTCCATGTAAGCTCCCAGTTGAAATTTCATTTTTGCTTTTTTAAAGAGAGTGGTAATTTCATGTATATTGATAAATACCCCCTTTTTTTCCCTGACAGTTTAAGACTAGGTATGCAAGAAGATTTAGACGAAATGAGACGTGAAGAAGAAGAAATGAGACGTCGAAAGGCCAAGAAGCTGAAGAAGCATTAGCTGCTGCTTTTATTTATTTTTGTGAAATTCTGAAAACAGTCTGCTGCAAGGAAGTCCTGCCTTCAGACTGAAGAAGCCCCTTATTTTAGAATTCTACTTGGGTACTCAAGGAGAAGGAATGCATACTGTCATCTATCTGCAGGCTGTCGTTAGAGCATAAAGTATTTTCAGATACTTTCCAGTGTGAAATCTGTAATGCAGATGACATAACACCCAGTGAGTGCTCTTACGAAGCTAACTGTTCACAGGTGCCACCCTTGATCCTGATGAGCTATGCACTCTCACGTGGGGCCGCTCACAAGTCAGCCAATCTTACGTTATTCCTTTGCTACTCTAAAAGGAAAAAACAAAAGGATTGCTCCTTTACTTCCGTAATTCTGCTGATGTGTGAGTACGGCACTGCCTGGCTGCCAATCAAATCTATTTTGTCTTGATGAGGAAACTGGCCCTTGCATTAATGCTGCCAGCAATAAAGTGACCTGTCCTAACCTATATGTTTGGATTGAGAACTTGAAAATGTAGAGTAGCTGTTATAATTATATGGATGTCATTTCTGTGACTTTGAAGTAAAAAGTAGAATAAATTGTATTCTGCATTATTCATGGATTGGATGCTGAGCATTCTTATTCACTAATTTAGGTGATCAGGCAATTAACAAAAATTTTTCCAAGTTAAAATACAAGTTATGCCATTTTATATAAGAATATTCTTTTCCAGGGTTTACTTTCAGATTTATTGTTACGTTGGCTTTAGTGTAAAATAGACAAGGTCACTGTGCTGTTTGATTTTTATCTAAAAATTTCATTTTTATATTGAAGAAAAAATACTTATTTTATTCAAACATTAGATGTGGAAGAGTAATAATAGTTTAAAAAATAAGGAAGTGACATGTGAGGCTCCCCTCCTCCCCGTTCCGCTCCCCCATTATAGAGATATTTTGGAATCCAAGGTGCCCTGGACCTTTGCATGTTAATGACTTTGTATTTTTATCTTAAATTCTTTAGTGATTAACGGTAAAAAACCAAAAACTAAATTCATGTGTATCAAGACCACCACCTTCTCTCTTTGCCCATATTGCACTTTTATTTCAAACTATGCACTGTGAAGAGATTTTTTTTCCCATGTGGAAAGGATGTTCCCTGTTACTGGTATTTACTAGGCTGTGGAACTTCTTCATTCTCACCTTTCTTCAAGTCATATCTATAGACTTGTTATATCTCTTAAGCCTCAAGTCCAAGCACTTCCAATCGGGCTGACCTAGGTTCTGGCTGGAGAGAAGCCAAGTCTCAAGTAAAGTCAGCAACAGAAAATGAGGTATGATGATGCCAGAGAGCATTTGTCCTTGACTCTGAGGGTTAGGGACAGTGGGACATAAGCTTGTAGAACAATTCTGTAATAAACATTGTGGCTATCTTAAGCCATTGACTGGTGGGGATTAGGAAGTAGGTGAGGTTATCCTACAAGAATCCTTACTCTTCAACAGGTCTAAAAGTTGTTTTTGTATATTCTTTTTTATCCGTAAAGCTTTCTTTATTCTCAACTTTGGGTGTTATAGATTATCACTATTAGCCTTCCTTAATGGGATGACCCATCCTTAATGGGAATACCAGTCCTTTTAAGACTTTTGACTCATCTTGAATTGAGTTTCAAACTTTAAAAATGCAAGAACTTAATTTTGAGGTTGAATCCTATGAAAGGTGTCTTCATCACTAGGAATAACACCCTTCTAATGATCACATAGAACCGTTAAACACTGGTGGCAGAAAAGCCTATTGACTACCAATCTCAAATACCTTCAGTGAAACTGATTCAAGGGTAGTGTGATATTCCATGTAATAAAACAGGTTTGGAACATTATTTCTTTTGCTGTCACTTATGTGATTTTGTTTTTCCCCTTCAAAAGTTTGCTTGAATATATTTTTTTCACTATTCAGACTCGTTGAAATCTGTAGGTGCGATCAAGTGCTTGTCACAGCTGAAAGATTTCTGGTGGCTTAAAGCTTACTAGCACTTTACTCAATGATATTGTGCAGTTATTTGTACAGAAAGGCACCATTGTGCTAGCTAAAAGTTCCAGAACTTGGTAGAAAAAGTCAGGTTGTGTCCTTATGTGTCATCACCTCTGGTTGCATTTCTCCTTCTATAATACAGCTGTTGATTTCAGTTTTCTTCAGCATCAGCATTATAAAAGGGCACTCCTGTAGCTCATTAGGAAAAAAAAGGTTCTGAATCTTTTAATCTTAGCCTTGTTTCCAAATCCTGTCTTCCATTTTGTTCTGCATCTCCTGACCACTCTTACAAAAAGCTCACAAACCTTTGAAGAAACTGGAATAGGCTGTTATTTTATCAAGTTTACAAATTAAGTGCTTGATTTTTAATGTGTCCTCTACTGTTTTGATTTTCAGATTTTATTAATATTTGAAGATGTGCCTTTTATTGGATAATGTTAAGTCACGAATGTAGTAATGTTATTTCAGTATTGTAATAATGTTACATGATCATGGATGCGGCATCCTCAAATACGATGTGAAGGGAAAGTAGTTTTCATAAAACTCATATAGCTCTGATTGCACAGTCCCACTTGCTTTAGGTATTGCTATGTCAAAGCAGGGGGGACTTTCTTTAAAGGCTACTTTCAGAACTTGTCTTTGTATTTTCTCTAAACTGTAAATGCAATTATGTCCATTTGGAGGCCAGGGTTACCACATGTCACAGGCAGCCTTACATGTGTGCCGTGAGAAGGTTCAAAGACTGTTAACAAGAAAGTCTATGGGAACTCGAAATTTCATTTTTTAATGTAATCCCCAAGATCTTTTCCAAGAAATACTGTTTTGTATTTTATAACTTAAAAGCAGCTGTTAGTACATTTCTGAGATATAGCAGGAGACCAAAACATGTTTGGAAAGAGAATAAATATATGAAGAGAGACTGGTTGTATTATTTTCAATGTGCTGAATATATTAGACTACTATTTATTTTGTGAATGGATGTGATGAAATAAATATTCAGGTGTTTAGTGTATGATTAAGAGTGGAATATAGATGTCTTTGGAGTTATTAAATCCATGTCTTTTACATAATGGACAAATCAAGTTTAAAGAAACATTTACATAGCATAGCTTGTTTTCTGGTGCTGTTGACCTGCAAGAGAATCTACTTTTGCATATACAGATAAAAGTTTTGCAATTTATGTATAAAAGATATTGTAGGCATTAAAAATATTTTATTGATATTTTCACTGGTTTGCATTTATTTACTAAAACTCATATTCCTTATTTCATCACCCTGAACATTATTCCAGCTAGAAACCCCAGTAGACTCATCAGACTTCAGAGATGGGGTTTACCTCCTTACACACACCTCTGTTCCTTCTCCCTTACACATTCCCGTCTGCTCAGCCCCTGCCACTGACACCTCTCCCCTCTTGCACCACCAGCTTAGAGAACTATTCTGGTATCAGACACCCAAGTTAGGAGAACTGTTTGGAGGTATAGTCGGGGAACAAGGGAAGAAGAAGAACTGGGTATATAGTTCCTCTTTTCAAGAAATTGAGTGGTTCTAATCCCCTATAATACAAAGAGCCTGAGATAGCTGGGAAGATGAGTCCTTAGGAATATATGAGGCAAGTGGGCACAGCCATGCAGCCAGAGAATGTAGGCACTTAACTCAATGGAATGTGTTGAGTCTAGGTCATACAAGTATCATAAAAGATGCTAGTATCCTAGATTTATAAATTATAAATTTTTGCTTACGAATTTTGAATTCACTTTTTCTATTAAAAAAAGTAATCCATACAGTGCATAGAGGCACTTAAAAATACTTTAGCAAACAAATGCCAAATAGTCATCAACAATATGCTGTCTGTGTAACCAAAGATCTACTTTGTTGGTAAGTGTATACTTTTGAACAATGAAACCATTGGTCATCCCAAAGCAACCACAGAATGGGAGCAGTTCCATATAATTTATTTTAAAAGTATTTGCTCCTGTTAGGGTTTCTTTCTTTCTTTTAGGGTCAGAAAGCTCAAACCACTTTTAGAGGGCTCATTAGGAATATCCTAGGGCTCAGACACCCACATTAATTGCATGGGTCTTATACTTAGGTTCTCATTCTTGGTCTCATGAACTCAAACTGCATCATACTGAGGACTGGGCGGTTAGCTTTTGTTTCTACACATGCTGCCTGGATCAGCAGCAGTCACTGCTAAAAGAAAAGGCAACTTCTTGTTTATTCAGGTGAGGAAGACTTTTGAACCAAGAGGTAGTCAAGATCTTGGATAACCCAGCCTCTCTTGCGTGGCTCCTTTCCTTGGCATGTAAAAGCATACCAAAGAGAAGACCTGGACCTTAATTTTGACTCTGCTACCGAGGAGAACTGTGTGGGTTGGTAAGGTACTTAAGCCTCTCAACTTCATTTCTGCCATTTTGTAAAATGAGGCTGAGGTTACTATAAGGATTAAAATACTGTATAGTTTAGTATCTAGCACCCAATATGAAAATGCCCTTTCCCCACGTGGTGTAAGCTTTGGGCTTAATGATAGCTGTGAAAAGGCCACAGAGAAATACCCCCAGAGAATAGGCTTAAAGTTGCTGCAATCTCTAACCCTTTCTGTAACATTTACATTTTTCACCCCTGCCTGGACCCTGGACCTTGGACCCAGGAGAAAGGTATTATGTGGGAAATAGGTCTAAAGAGCTCTAGAGGATTTCTATGTTCAAGGGTACAGAATAGGGGACAAATTGAAGTAGGTATCTTAGTCTTAATGCCACTCTTACAGACTATGAAGCAGAGGGGACCCAATCACTCCTATCCACCCAACTACCTCCCGACCCTCCCTCTCCCTGTTTTGAGCTAACAGAATACCAAGTCTTCATCTTTAAAAGTGTGGTAACTTGAAAAAAAAAAAAAAAGTATGGTAACTTGTTACATAAAATGTGACAAAATGGTATGCAATTACTTTATGTGAAACCAACAGGAACAGTACAGCTGGTCAGGAAAGCTTCAGAGCTGCATTACTTCACCAGGATCATCTTTGCTTATTTCCACCGGAATCTGGGAAGAAAAAAGTATGTCAGGTGGGTCTTGTCTAGTGCTTGCTAGGGTGTGGGGCTGAGATAGCTGCCCTCAAGGGCAGGCAGGGGTAGCTGTGTCCAATTCTGTCTCACCTAATGCCTCCAATCCCAGTTGCCACAGGGGCTTAGCAGTGTGGGAGCTGACAAGAGGCAAAGAAAAGATGAACATCCAAGGTCTTAACAGGAGGAGAGAGAAAAGAGACATCTGCCACCAGAACCGTTTTACAGACCAGTGTTTACCTGATGAGGGACAGTTAAGCGTGGGTTGCTGGTGTGGGCTAAGTGGTATAGAAGGCTGAACATATAAAGTGTCCCATGAGCATGAGACTAGGTCAGCACTGTCATACAGCTTTGAGTCTGGGCCTGAAATATCTTTATACCTCCAGTTTTTTTGAAAGACACTGAAGAACTTAAAAAAAGTAAAGACTCTTAGGAAAAGATGTATAAAAGATCACATGAAAGAGGGAACTCTCTCAACTCTAAGTAGATAGTGAATAAGAATAGAAGTAGGTATGCTACAATAACTTAATAAAGAAGAGAGTATTTGTTTCTAAAGTTGGATTTTGATGCTTAGTTCATTTATCTCGGGGAATACATTTCAAAGTGGGAAGAGAGAACACAGTTGAAGGCACATTTACCCCTCCTGGGGGATACTTATATCCCTTCCACATCGTTCCTGCAATGAGAAGCATCCAGAAGACAACGATCATTGTGGGGCTTCTTGCTTAGCTGGTGGTGTGTGCAGGGGGAAACAGGCGGTTCTGAAAGGTGTGGTGTTCTATTCCCTGAGTCCTGGAAACTGGGCTGTCTTCATTCAAGACCAGATGGTGGATGGTCCAGCATGATAGCTCCTGGCTGAGGAGCTTCGTGGTCTAGTCTGACCTGAAGTGGCTCGCCATGGCTATTTGGTGGTCAGAGCTCAGACACCAGTTGTGACATCAGCTCCTGTGACCTTGGGGATCAGAGTGAGTAGCTATGGGACAGTTGGCCAGGATGCCAGATGTGTAGAGGCTGAAGAGCCCTTAGCAGAAGGGCCCCATTCTTTAGTGACTCTGTGTGGTTAGGATCTAGCTGATATCTTTATTAACTCATCACCTGCCAAAATTTTGACTACTTGCTTTATGCAATCAGATGCAAAAAAAAAAAAAAAACACTGCTGTGAACAAAGCCAAATAAAACACACCCTGGATTAACTGGGAGGAGTGACTGGGTATGTACGCTATAAGCAATTACTTAAATACTATTGTTAGGCTATTTAAAGAAGAAAAATCTTGCACTTTGCAAAATGGCACAGTTAAACCCTCATCGTGCAGGGGAAGCCTCCTATCAACTTCCCTGAGAAGGGAAGAAAAGGAAGATGGGCTATTATGCCCATTTCATAGCTGGAGAAACCGAGGCACAGAATAGTTTCAGTGGTTTGGTCAGGATCACACTGTGGCAGTGGCTCAAGCTGAACAAGTGCCCAGTGCCTCCATCTGCATCCCCACCCCACACAGGTCTGACTGTTGGGCCAATACTCTCATAGAAATTCTGGGGCAGATTGAGAAAACAAACAAACAAAAGAACCACCATCATGCCTTGCTCCTAGTATGGGCCTGGGACTTGATAGATACCCATGCCTTCTGGAGGAGCTTCCCAGAAAACCTGCTCCTGTAACTGGCATATTACTAAGACTCTTAGAGTTAAGTTTAACAATGGGAACATCTTTGAAAAAACTGGTCTGAATGACACGGGGTGGGATTTGAGAAACCCAGGAAATGGTTTGCTAAAAGGACACGGCTACTAATGTTTCCTATCGGCAGGCTGGTCTAGTGGAATGAGTGAGAGAGGTATTAAGTCCTGAGATCTATGCTTGCACCCAGCTTCACAAATGGGTTGGTTTGTGTGGCCCTAGGTAAGTATAGTCACCAGTAACTCTTTGTTGACTGGTTCATTATTTTGCCTAGTTGTTAAGTTAGCATTTACTAAATGCTAATTGTCAAGCTTTGCAATAAATGCTTTACATGAATTCCCAAATGTAATCCTCACAAAAACAGAAAGGTACTGGAACATCTCCATTATACAGAGGAAGAAACTTGAGGTTCAGAGAGATTGAACTTTCTCAAGGTCACATGGCTAGGAAGTTGCAAGGTTAGGACTTGAACTCAAATTTACACTAACTCCAGTTTCAGCATCTGCCAAAGAGGGCATTAAAAATGCTGGTCTAATTTATTACAGAGTTTGCATGGAGAAAATAAGTTAATAGATGGAACAGTCTTTGAAAAGAATACCCCTGAGGTACGGTTATTGACAAATCTTCGAACCAGGGCTTGCTGTCCTCAGCAGTACTCCCCAAATTCTTTCCCCTTCCGCAGTCTATTTTATTTTCCAGAGGAATGTAAGCTTTCCATTGAGATTTCAGGGTGCCACTGAGTTCTCTTGAAAGGGAAGAATCCAGCCCAACAGACCTTCATGCCCACTCACAGCTGCAGATCTTCATCCAAAATCCGACTCCTCAGGTGTGTCTTGCTCTCCTGAACAGCCTACCTCTCCTTCCATTTCAGAGTTGGAGGCTGAGGAAGAAAGAAACTCAAAGGCAGAGCTGGCCCAACTCGTTGGCTCTGTATGTGACTGGAAGGGCTGCTGAAAAGGTCCCACCAATGTCCACATTCCCTTTCCTCCCAGCAACCACTGATCCACTTGGCCTGAAATCCAGAAGTCAGGCACTGTCTCCACCAGACCCCTTATAAATTCCATAGTGCTTTGAAATAAGTGATGTTAAGTACCCAAGTGGAGGGGGAAAGGCTTAACGATGTCCCAATGGGATGGGAAGTAGCCTGGGAAACTTTGTTCCCACCACATCCTGACCTCTTATTAGTGGTGAGACCCCAACTATCTTTCCTGTTTGGTCAGAAACGCCAGCTGGGAGGGTTAGCCAGAGCCAGGACTGACTACGAGGGATTAACAGGCAAGGTCACTCCTTACCACAAACTCTGGAAATGTGCCCATGTAACATGCAAATCCAACAGAAAGCATCCAGCCAAGCACGATCATGATAATAAGTAAAACAATTTCTAAGACACGATTGCACAGCAAAAGACTATTCACCAAGATCTTGACAAAGGAGTATGCTCATGAAACCCTCAGTTGGGAGAGGTCTCGCATATCAGTTCCAGTCCTTAGCTCCAAAGGATCTGCAACTCCCTAATAGAGAAGCTGGAGTCTAGTAGGGCATTGTGACATCACTGATTATATGGCCCAGGCCACAACAGGTCAGAGAGACTGCCCCCAGACCAGCAGTTGAGCAGCAAACTAAGCTCTTTGAATGCGTTATCTCACAACAACAATATGAGGTAGGTACTATTATTTATCCCATTTTACTAATGAGAAAACTGAGGTTTACAGAGCCTGAGTGACCTGCACTAGGTCACACAGGTGATGCTCCAGATCAGGGCCCAGTTGCCTGTTAGGAAGTTGGGCTCTTTAGACTAGAGACAGCGATTGGGAAAGGTGTGTTCCTAGGTCTATGACAGCCGTGAATGAAACAAAACTGAATTCTAGGGAAATGAGAACTCTTTATTTCTGTCCTTGCAATCCCTCCCCTCCCATCTCAAGGGCTGTCTCACCACCATTTTACACCATTCTTCAGTTCCTTTGGTCAGCTCCTGTCCACTGGTTCTCTTTTCTTTTCTTTTTATTATTTTTAAATAAATTTATTTATTTATTATTATTATATTTTTGGCTTCACTGGGTCTTCATTGCTGCGCTCGGGCTTTCTCTAGTTGCGGCGAGCAGGGGCTACTCTTTGTTGCGGTGCGCAAGCTTCTCATTGCAGTGGCTTCGCTTGTTGCGGAGCACGGGTTCTAGGCACGCGGACTTCAGTAGTTGTGGCTCGCGGGCTCTAGAGTGCAGGCTCAGTAGCTGTGGCACATGGGCTTAGTTGCTCCGCGGCATGTGGGATCTTCCCGGACCAGGACTCGAACCTGTGTCCCCTGCACTGGCAGGCGGATTCTTAACCACTGAGCCACCAGGTAAGTCCTGGTTCTCTTTTCTTGGCCTTCAAGAAGCCGTAAGTATCCTTGTCCTCTACTCACAAAAACCTCCAACTGTTGCTGTGGCTCCCTTCTTAACTGTCTGTTTCTTAACTGCCTTTTACGACCAAACTTCCTAAACAAGTGGTCCATACCCAAAGCCTTTCTTTCCAGTCCATGCTTTTCTTCCATGCATCACATCCTGACTTCTGCCCCCACCTCACTACTTAAGATGCTCTCTCGGAGGTTACCGAAGATCTCCTTTTTGTCACGTTTAATGACCTTATCTTGATCCCTTTGACCTCCCTGCACTGGTACAGTAGACCTCTCCCTCCACCAAAGTTCCTCCTACATACACATCTCCCTATTATTTTCATATTCCCTTTATTTTCATGATAAATCATTGTAAAACATGAAACTATCCAAAGATGTATAAAGAAAAACGTAATACTCTCCCCCTCTTTCTTAGTCACATGATGTAACCAGTGTTACCAGCTTAGTGTGTGTTCTTCTGCCCAAGACTTCTCTACAAGCTTGCAAATATCACTACACATATAGAGGGATACAGAGGGGTTTTTTCAGTGTTGTTTTATTTAAGGTGATCACACTACACGTGCTACTATGTAACTTGCTTTTCTCCTATAACAATACATCACGGACATCCTCCTGGGTCAATTGATAAAAAATCTAAACACATTCCTTTTTTGTTTCTAATAATAAGCTTTATTGAGGTATAAATCACATGTGATAAAGCACACTCATTTTTAGTGTACAGTTGATATGTATTTTAAAATGTGTCATTCTTGTAACTACCACCACAATCAGGATAGAAAAAATTGTGATCATCTCAAAAAGCTCCCCGTGCACCTTTGCAGTCAATCCCTTCTCCCTAAATCCCTTGGCCCCTGGCAACCACTGATCTGCTTTTGCGTTTTCTAAAACTTCATATAAATGGAATCATAACCTTCTTCCACTGGCTTCTTTCACTTAGCATTAATGCTTTTGAGATTCATTCATGTTGTACAAGAGTTAGTTCTTTTTTATGGAATATTATTCCATTGTATGGATGTATCGGTTTATCAATTTACCTGTCAAAGAACAATAGGGTTGTTTCTAGTTTGGGGCTATTTTGAATAGAGATTTTGTTTTTTGAATAGAGATGTTATAAATATTTGTGTACAGCTTTTTAAGGGAATATAAGTTTTAATTTTTTAGGGTGAATCCCAGGAGGAGGATTGCTGGATCATATGAAAAGTGTCTGTTTACAAAAGACCCTGAATAGCCAAAGCAATCTTGAGAAAGAAAAACGGAGCTGGAGGAATCAGGCTCCCTGACTTCAGATTATACTACAAAGCTACAGTAATCAAAACAGTATGGTACTGGAAAAAAAACAGAAATATAGATCAGTGGAACAGGATAGAAAGCCCAGAGATAAACCCACACATATATGGTCACCTTATCTTTGATAAAGGAGGCAAGAATATACAATGGAGAAAAGACAGCCTCTTCAATAAGTGGTGCTGGGAAAACTGGACAGCTACATGTAAAAGAATGAAATTAGAACACTTCCTATACTATACACAAAAATAAACTCAAAATGGATTAAAGACCTAAATGTAAGGCCAGACACTATAAAACTCTTAGAGAAAAACATAGGCAGAACACTCTATGACATAAATCACAGCAAGATCCTTTTTGACCCAACTCCTAGAGAAATGGAAATAAAAACAAAAATAAACAAATGGGACCTAATGAAACTTCAAAGGTTTTGCACAGCAAAGGAAACCATAAACAAGACCAAAAGACAGCCCTCAGAATGGGAGAAAATATTTGCAAATGAAGCAACTGACAAAGGATTAATCTCCAAAATTTACAAGCAGCTCATGCAGCTCAATATCAAAAAACCAAACAACCCAATCCAAAAATGGGCAGAAGACCTAAACAGACATTTCTCCAAAGAAGATATACGGACTGCCAAGAAACACATGAAAGGATGCTCAACATCACTGATCATTAGAGAAATGCAAATCAAAACTTCAATGAGGTATCACCTCACACCGGTCAGAATGGCCATCATCAAAAATCTACAAAGAATAAATGCTGGAGAGGGTGTGGAGAAAAGGGAACCCTCTTGCACTGCTGGTGGGAATGTAAATTGATACAGCCACTGTGGAGAACAGTATGGAGGTTCCTTAAAAAACTACAAATAGAACTATCATATGACCCAGCAATCCCACTACTGGGCATATACCCTGAGAAAACCATAATTCAAAAAGAGTCATGTACCACAATGTTCACTGCAGCACTATTTACAATAGCCAGGACATGGAAGCAACCTAAGTGTCCATCGACAGATGAATGGATAAAGAAGATGTGGCACATATACACAATCGAATATTACTCAGCCATAAAAAGAAACGAAATTGAGTTATTTGTAATGAGGTGGATGGACCTAGAGTCTGTCATACAGAGTGAAGTAAGTCAGAAAGAGAAAAACAAGTACTGTATGCTAATGCATATATATGGAATCTAAAAGAAAAAAAAACGGTTCTGATGAACCCAGGGTAAGGACAGGAATAAAGACACAGACATAGAGAATGGACTTGAGGACACGGGGAGGGGGAAGCGTAAGCTGGGACGAAGTGAGAGAGTAGCACTGACATGTATACACTACAAAATGTAAA
The DNA here is from genome assembly GCF_011762595.2 of Tursiops truncatus. NCBI lineage: Eukaryota > Metazoa > Chordata > Mammalia > Artiodactyla > Delphinidae > Tursiops > Tursiops truncatus. Next base: position 71,065,549 of record NC_047041.1, on the reverse strand, counting down.
ACAGATAGCTAGTGGGAAGCAGCTGCATTGCACGGGGAGATCAGCTTGGTACTTTGTGACCACCTATGGGTTGGGATAGAGAGGGTGGGAGGGAGACCCAAGAGGGAGGGGATATGGGGATGTATGTATAAAAAAGTGAATCAGCAGAAACTAACACAACATTGTAAAATAATTATACTCCAATAAAGATGTTAAGAAAAATAAGAAAGAAAACTGCCTCTTTAAAAATTTCTCTCTCACTAATTTTCAGCAATTTTATTTTCAGGTTGCTTTGTGTAACTTTCTGCATGTTTCTTCTACCAGGGGTTTGGTGAACTTCTTGAATCTGTGGGCTTATGGTTTTCATCAAATTAGAAAAATATTTGGCTACTGTTCCTTCAAACACTTTTTCTGTCCCCGCTTTTCCCCTTCTGTGACCTCCACTACTTGTGTATTAGACCAATAACCAGTGTGATTCTGTCCCACAGCTTGCTGGTACTCTGTTCATTTTTCTTCTCTTTGTGTTTCATTTTGGATAGTTTCCATTGCTGTCTTTTTCAAGTTCACTCATCTTTCCCCCTAATCTTCGAAACTTCTGTTAATCCCATACAGTGTATTTTTAATTTGATTTTGTATTTTTCATCTCTAGAAGTTCAACTTCTCTCTTTTTTTTTTAATTCTACCTTTCATTTTTCTCCATATGGTGTTCATGTTTTCCTTTACATCCTTGAGTATATTTATGAGATCGATAATAAGCATTTTAAGGAAGCTGTCTGCAAATCTATCATCTCTATCATTTCTGGGGCTGTTTCAATGGTTGATTTTTCTCTTTGTTGTGGGTGATATTTTCCTGTTTCTTTGAATGCCTGGTAACTTTTGGTTGGATGTTTAATATGGTGAATTTTACAGTGTTGAGGGCTGCATTTCGTTGTATTCTTTTTTTTTTTAATTAATTAATTAATTAATTTATGGCAGCGTTGGGTCTTCGTTGCTGCAGACAGGCTTTCTCTAGTTGTGGCAAGTGGGGACAACTCTTTGTAGCAGTGCGTGGGATTCTCATTGTGGTGGCTCCTCTTGTTGCAGAGCACGGGCTCTAGGCACACGGGCTTCAGTAGTTGTGGCACGCGGGCTCAGTCGCTGTGGCTCGCGGGCTCCAGAGTGCAGGCTCAGTAGTTGTGGCACACAGGCTTAGTTGCTCCGCGGCATGTGGGATCTTCCAGGACCAGGGTTCAAACCCATGTCCCCTGCTTTGGCAGGTGGATTCTTAAACACTGCACCACCAGGGAAGCCCTGTTGTATTCTTTTTGATAGTGTTGGGTTTTCTTCTGGGATGCAATTAAGTTACCTGCAATCAGTTTGAGTGTTCTGAGGCAAGTTTTAAGCTTTGTTATGGTGGGCCAGGAGCAGCGTTTACTCTAGAGATAATCATCCCCACTACTGAGTTATGACCCTTTTAAGCGCTCTCTCTGATGCCAATGGTATTAGGTCTTTCTGATCGGTGGAATTTCCCACAACTCGCAGCCCTTCTGGGAGCTTCAAGAAATGTTTGGCCTACTGTTTCTGGGTGGTTCTTTTCCGGGCCTCATGGAATTTTACCCCATGTGTGCACAGACAGAACTCAGCTAAAGACTCACAAGGGTCCCTGTGGAGATGTCCAGAGTTTTTTCTCTGTGGAATTGCCTCTTTTCAGTACTACATCCTGCAAATTCCTGGCACTTTGGCCTCCTTGGTACGCCACTATCTTTCTTTTCAATTCAGCTTCGTTTGGGTAACCCCTCTCTGTGCTGCAGTCTGAAAACTGCCTCTGGGCAGTAGGCAGGGGCTTTTAAAGCTCATCTCTTGTTTCCTTTCTTTCAAAGTTCACAGTCTGGTGCTGGCCCTTGTGCAAGATGTGAAAATAATTATTTCATATATTTTATGCAGTTTTCTATTTGTTTATGGAGAGAAGACAACTCCTGTAGCAGTTGATTCTTCATAGACAGAAGCAGAAGTCTAACTTATTTTTTTTTAATTCCTGTATAATATTCCACGTGTATTTCTTCTTTCTCTCTCTCTCTTTTTTTTGGCCGAGCCGTATGGCTTGTGGGATCTTAGTTCCCCGACCAGGGATTGAACCCAGGCCCCAGCAGTGAAGGTGCCGAGTCCTAACCACTGGACCGTCAGGGAATTCCCTCATCTTTCTCCTAATAATGGGTATATCAGTCAAGATCTAGTCAGGAGATAGAAACTACACAGTAATTTGAACAGAGAATGTTCGATAAAAAGAATTATTAACTAGGAACAGGAGATTAATGGAAGAGGTAGAAAGCTCTACATGTCACAGGAATAGCATATATAGGGAGCAGCCACCACCACTAGAACTGAGGCAAAGCATCCAAGGAAGGAATAAACTTGAAAGAGTCTCTGCCCTTCCAGGGTTGAGATCCAAAACTTGGACAAGTGGTGGTCATGGTAGGGATATCCAATGAGCTGCTGTAGGCCGAGCCTGGTACGTAGGGCACCACCCTCTGAGATGCTGGTGGAATTTGCTGGGAAGTCTCCATGGGGGGTGTCTGTCAAGCTTACTGATCATTGCTGAGAATCTACCCTCTGGGAATATGCCAGTAGAATGTACTGGGAAGCCACCTTGTTGGGGGTGGTAGAACTCATTGAGTAGCAGGAGCGCCACTGAAACTCAATGGAAAGCACCCTACACAGGGGCCACTGAAATTCGACAGAGGTGAGCACTACTGGATATCCCGATTCATGCCACTGGCAGCCACACAGTAGGACCCAGAACAAAAGCACACTGGAAGGAGGAAGTCTCTTCCTCCTTGCAGTATCACCCCCAGGCCCTCTATGGACAAAACTTAACATTGTGCCCACTAGCAAGAGAGAAATGCTTAAAAGGTCCAGCTCCACAATAGCAGAGCAAGCAATAAATGGTGTCTTTGGAACTGAAAGGTAATAAATTAGTAACAGGCACAATGTGCATTTAGATTTTTTTCCCAACTTTTTATCACCATAAACAATGCTGTGATTGTCATAAACAAAATTTCTTGGACACATTTCTCTTGCACGTTGCCAATTTTTTACTTAACCAGAGAAGCAGCAAAATGACCAAAAAAATGCACGCCAGTTCAGACAGAGCATGAAAATTGAGAGGCGATATAAAATCTTGAGAAAAAAGAACTAGTTTAAGAAAAGAAAGATTGCAGTTTCATTTCACAAGGTCAAAGGACATTTGTGGAAGGATGGCCTGAGATGCAGCATATGCTGTCAGTCAATGAATAACAATATAAGCTCCACACATCTAAAGAGTAAATGATACTGTCTTGTGTTTTTGGTTTTTTTTTTTTTTTTGGCCACGCTGCACATAGCCTGTGGGACCTTAGTTTTCCGATCAGGGATTGAACCCGGGCCGTGGCGGTGAAAGCACTGAGTCCCAACCACTGGACCGCCAGGGAATTCCCAATACTGTCTTCTGATGAACAAAATTTCTAAATTTTCATGAGGTCCAATCTGTCTATTTTTTTCTTTTGTTGCCTATGTCTTTGGTGTCATATCCAAGAAATCACTGCCAAATCCAATGTCATAACGCTTTTGTCCTACATTTTTTTCTAAGTGTTTTATTGTTTTAGGGCTTACATTTAGGTCTTTGATCCATCTTGAGTTAGTATTTGTATATGGTATTAGATAAGGATCTAACTTCATTTTTGCATATGGATATTCAGTTTTCCCAACACCATTTGCTGAGAAGACTGTCCTTTTCCCACTGAATGGTCTTGGCACTTTTGTCAAAAATAATTGACCATATATGTGAGGGTCTGTTTCTGGACTCTCTACTCCACTGGTGACATACTTAGAGTAGTCAAAATCACAAAGGCAGAAAGCAGAATGGTGCTTGCCAGGGGCTGGAGGGAGGGAAGAATGGGAAGTTATTGTTTAAAGGGTACAGAGTTTGTTTTACAAGATGAAAAGAATTATGGGACAGATGGTAGTGATGGCTGTAAAACATTACGAATGTAATTAATACCACCGAACTGTATACTTAAAAATGGTTAAGATGGTAAATTGTACATTATGTGTATTTTACAATTAAAACTTTTTTTAAAGAAGTAAATGATGAGGATACATTTGTCTGATATTCAGAATACCGAGGTTTTATCCCTAAACAATGTGTCTGATAGGACACATAACTATGAAAGCAAAGAGTATAAACAGAGATCAGAAGCAGAGGACCAAGAAAAACCATTCTTGTGTTTTTTCTCAAACTATAAACAAAGGAGCAGAATATACACTTTTCCCATTTCTTAGCCTGAGGACTTTTTTTCTCTTTTAATATAATTAACATCTTTGTATAATGCATACATCCTGGGTACTTCTATTTCTCTAAGACAAATTCCCAAAAGTGGGGTTAAAACTGGTATGTATATTTAATTTTGTAACCTTTTCTCCCCAGAACATTGTCAGTAATACATCTCTTATTCAACAGGATATCAGAAACAAGGAAATAGGAAATACTTCACTAAACCTCAGTTTGCTCAACAGTAAAAGTGAGATAATAATTGATAATAATTCCATCTAGGGTTTTGTGAAGATTAACTGCAATGAAGCGCATAAAACTCTTAGCAATGTACCTTCCACATGGGAACTGATAGCTACACACATGCGTATGTGTGCACGTGCGCGCGCGCACACACACACACACACACACAACAGGCGTAGAGTGTTCCTAGTGCCTATAATTCATCCGTAGTTATTAAACCAGAAGAGAATTGGTGGTTTGGATGGAAGGCCTCTTCCATAAAAGGTTCTTTCATAAAAGATGGAAGAACCTTGTTCAGGCCTTACTTCTAACTTGATAGCTTTTCCTTGATTAATGGATTTCTGATAGGATCTGTTAAATCTTAGAATCTCTGGAAGTTTCGAAGTTTCTGAGGTGTGTTAGATCTGGCTGAGGTGCTCTTAACAAGCCTCTTATCCTTCAACCGTCTCACCTCCTACCTTGTCTCCCGGCTTCCACTCTCCACTCCCCACCCCCCACCCCAAGTCTCTTCACAACTCATCTGTCAGACTTATTCTTTTTCAACTCAGTCAGATCGTGTCACTCCTCTGTTCAAAACCCTCCAGTGGCTTCCTCTCTCTCAGAGCAAAAGCCTAAGAAAGAAAAAAGCAGCCCCTTGCATCTGGGAACCGGACTGACCTAGCTAGGTCTCAGTGTTGCTACAAGCTGACCTGGCCCTCACAGCCAGGCTCCTGTTGTCTCCTGTTGGATATAAACCATCTCAGAACACTGACATCAGACAGGGTCACTCAGACCATGATAAAATGAGACCAAACAAGGCCTCGTCATAATTTCTTCTAAGCAGAGACAAAAACAAGGTCACTGTGCAACCCAGGAAATACCCAAACATCCTCTTCTCTCTGCTAATGCGACTACTGGTTCTCTACCAATTACAGCCTTAAACTTGCTCTAGCTTACCCATCTGAGAGATAATATATATTGAGATACCCAATCATAGAATTGTCCCTGCCTTCTGACAGCACCCAATCCAAAGTAAAGCTTTGATTCCTTAAGCCCTCTCCCAAATCACGCAGAGCCCAAATCCTATAATAGGTTCTTTCCACACTCTTACTCAGCTGTCCCAGTGGTTCTCCACAGTATCTGCTCCCTCACCGGAAGGGGTAATCAACCCAACTTGTTTAAGTATGGGTGTGTTCCTGATGGTCTCTGGTAGGAGGGCATTGACAAGCCAGAGTCACAGTTATCCGCAAAGTTCTTATAGTGGTTAGAATCACCCAGGCTTGTTAAAACAGATTGCTTGACCTGATCCCCAGAGTTTCTGATTCTGTTAAGTCTGGGGTGAGGCCTTAGAATCCGTATTTCTAACAAGTTCCAGGTGATGCTGAGGCTGCAGGTCTGGGGACCACACAGGAAGAATCACTGTCCTAAACCATCTGTGGCTCCCCCTTATTTCTCTGACGTAGCCTACTTCTGCTTCCTCACCTCTTCTTTGGACTCCAGCCACACTGGCCTCCCCGCGGTTTTGACTCTCCCCAAGCACACGTCTGCCTTAGGGCTCTGGTTGCCCTCTAATATGGAATGCTTACTTTCTCACCTCTCAAGGAGACCTACCCTCACTTCCTTAACCTGCCTTTTAAAAATTATTCCCCACAACACTTAATCAGTTCTTACATACGGTCTAATTTACTTACTATTTTTATTGTTTTGCTCTCCTTCTACTAATAAAAGAATGACAGCCTTAGGACTGCTGATACTTTTGTCTATTTTGTTTACTGCAGTATCCTCAGACCTAGAAAAATATTGCAGGGGAGCAAAATTTGTCACCCTAAAACGTGTCTCTTTGGCAGGAGGGTTAACTTAGGATGTCCATTTTTAAGGCCCCAAAGACTTCCCCCTAACTGCCTAAAAGGATTTAGAGAGAAGGCCCGTTCCCCTAATTAAGGTGTCACCAGAGATATCTGCAAAGAATATGGGATAGGTGTGGTGGCGGGAACTCGGCAGAGCCTAGAAATCAGAGTCACCTAGTCTCTGCAAGGGCCAGCAAACATTTGTTTACCAAGTATTTACCTTCTCCATGTGAACTGCCTTTCTCCCCTTTGAAGTCTCAAACCACAACCCCCAACATCCTCTTTTGCCATAGCTGAAGATGGTATTTAAGGTGAGGGCTTCGGCCATTAAGGCGAGTCACTCAGTTCTCCTGGGTCTCTCCCAGGTATACATGCTATTAACTTTTGTTTGATTTTCTCCTATTATTCTGTCTGGTGTCAGTTTACTTCTTAGACAGCCAGAGGAAGCTAGAAGAATAGAGGAAAATTTCTTCCTCCCCGACAATATCTAGCAAGTAGCCAATGCTCAACAAAAGTTTGTTGAATAAATAAGTGCTCCTTCCAGTCTTTCGCTTTCTTCTCCCAATAGAATCACAGCATTCTTACCTTTGGCTCTTCCTATAAATACAATCACCTTCCTGCCCACCCAACCTCTTGACAGTTACAATAGCCAGCTCCCAGGACTTTTTAGGCCCACTGGCTCAAACCAGGGATGCAAAGCAGGTAAGTAACTCATTCAAGGAAACCAAACAAGGCCCGCAAATTGCATCTCTTCGTCTTACTTCTCCAGATGACATTAACCACCAATCTACCTTTTTTGTCTTCAAACTCTGTTGCCTGACTTTTTCCTCTCTCGGCCACCAACGCTGTTATGCTCTGCCCCGCCCCGCCAAAGGCACACCACCCTCACTCGGCTGTCTTATTTCCCAGTTCTGACAATTCTCCTCCTGCGTCCGTTTTCCTATCCAGCCCCCCCGAAATTTCTCTTTTGAAGCTCCATTACCTCTTCCTTCCTAAATCCAACCACAATTTGGGGTCTTTCTTGATCTTTCTCGATACTCTACTGAATTTATCATATCCTTCTCGAAACTCTCTCCCAGAACAGCGCCAATATCTTCTACCTCCTTTACTGCTTCTCCTCGGGTCCTTCCTATTCCTGTCTTCACCGATGTCCCCAAGTTTCCCTCCAGCAAACTGGGTCGTGGTTTCCTTGGCGCTCACGCGTTTCTGAACGCGCTCGGGGTTTGCGGAGGAGCGGTGGTGCGACTCGGGGCGGAGCCTCGCTGAGCCTAGGGCGTTGGACACCGGTGGACTTTCGAGTCTGGGAAGGGGCGGGGCCTTGAACCGCTCGGGAAGTTTGATCCTCGGCAGCCCCCGTCCAGGACAGTGCGGAAGGAGTTTCCCGGGCTGGGGTCTCAGAAGCCGACTCACGGTCCTGGCTGGAGATGGAGTTCAACAGTGAGGGTGTGACGCGACTGCTTGGCAAGGTGCGGCCAGCCCGCCGGGCAGGGTCTGGGGCGCCGGGGCTTGGGGGCGTTTCCACCCCTGGCCGGGCCACCTCCTTGGGGCGTTTCCCCGGTTTGTCAAGGGGCTTGGAGCGGGGGGTGGGCTGGCCTGAAGCCGACTGCGGGGAGTGGCCGCAGGGAGGGCGCGGACCTCTCCTTCCCGAGGCCGGGGCTCTGGCTTCGCCTGCAAATCCGAGATCCCCCAACCTTCACCCGCTGTGAGACCTTCTCACGCCACCAGCTTCTCTTGGTCTCAGCTTCCAGCCCTCGCCAGTCCCTTTAACCATGCCTTTCTCTCTGCAGAAATGGCCTGCCCTCACCCCACCCCCTTTTTTTTATGATTCGCGTGGCTAATCCTTTGTAGGACTCAACTCAGATGTCACTCCCTAGAAACAGAATCACTACCTCCTTTACTTGCTTTCAGAAATATCGATTATCACATCGTGGAGTAATTATTTACATACAAACCTTACTCGGGCGGTGAACTCTGATGGCAGAGAGTGCTGTAGAATTCCCATCACCTAACCTGACACGACGGAGTGCTGAGTGTGCAGTGAATGAAAGACCTGTGTAGACTTAAGAATGAAGACAGGGTTGGAAGGCCCGGAAGAGATCCTCGTAATGTTGAAAGGTTGAGGTGGAGGGCTGACCCGGAAGTCTGACCTGCGTTTCTCGGGCATGACTAACACCAGTTTCTATGTTACACCAGGCTCTTAGTTCAGGCTCTCTGATTCCCCACCAGTGTACAGTCTGAGGCAACCACCTTTTCCACCAGTTTCTTAGTTATATGATTCATAATGCTTCTGAAAACTTCCCTATGCGGAAACGGTACGTTTATGCCGTTTTTTTGTTTTGTTTAAAATTTTATTGAAGCATGAGACATGATACATTCAGAATAAAACAGTAGCAAAATGTAATGGCAGCAGTTAAATATGAATCATATACATGCACATACTTTTCTGGTTCTTTTGATTACATTTTCCTTTCAAGATAAACTGCTCTCTCTTTAGTTGGGTTTGCCTGTGTCTTTCTTTGTTGGGGCAGTTTGTACACCCCTTCGAGGTTTTGAAGCCTTATGATTGAAATTGTTTATATACTTGATTTGAATGATTTTATCTACTGTGACAGGTGTGTAGGTCTTGTAGGAAGAGAAGTATCATCGTTCTTAGGATTACACCCTTCCTGTCTCCTCTTCAGAGAACATGAAATTAAAAGAACCACTCTATCAAGTTTTTCAGTGACGGAAGCATGGTGTATTGTCCAGGGGGAAGAATTGCTAAAGCTGAGAATAGAAAAAGAACTTCATAATTTTGGTGGAACTGGAATGCAGGAAAAAGACAAAAGAGAGACAATAATTTTCTCAAGGGTGGGACCAGTATAGTTGAGGAAGGTTTTTGTTTTTGTTTTTTATCATCAGTGCATAGCATGGAGTCTGGCACTTAGGTGCTTAATAAATGTCTGTTGGATGTGTAAATTAAGGAGACCATTTAGAAACACGTTAGTCCAGCAGGTATTTCCAAAGGTCCTTAACCCTCAAGGTAGGCAAATAATATAACTACTTAATACTTAGAAATAATTTTACTGCTGAAACATTTGTGAAGTGAACAATACCTTAAAATCAAGCAACTGTAAGGAGAACATGAAAAATCTTATTGAAAACAAATGAAACCTAATAAGTATTCCAACCTAGATAAATATTCCAGCTTCATGGATGTGAAGATGTCAGCTCTCTCCAGATTGATCTATAGAGCCAATGCAATTCCAATCAAAATTCTAACAGGGTATTTGGCGAACTTTTCAGACTGATTCTAAAATCATTTGGAAGGGCAGAAGGCCAGGAATAATCTTGACATTTTTACAGAAGAATAGGTGTGGGACTTGCTCTACCAGATGTCAAGACTAGTAATGGAGGCTTAGTGTGATGTTGGTGTAGGACAGACACATTAACCAGTGGAACAGACTAGAGGGCTTAGAACCATGTTCACACGTGTTTGGAAATGTGATATAAAACAGAAGAGGCATTGCAGATAACTACAGAAAGGAGAATGCAGAGACAAATGATTATCTATACAGGCGAAAATGAAATTGGACCCTTACCTCTGACCAAACATAAAAATTCCCCGTGGACTGAAGATTCAAGTGTAAAAGACGAGCTTTAAAACGTATAGAGATAAATGTAGGAAAGAATCTTCATGGACTCAGAGTATGCAAACATTTTTTAAACAAGACGTAAAATACTCAAAGAAGAGTGATAAATTTGATTGCATTCAAATTAAGAACTTTTATGTATAAAAAGACACCATGAAGAGAGTGAAGAGGCAAAATACAAACTTGGAGAATAATATTGTAATGCATAATTGACAAAGTATTGGTATCCAGAATATATAAATTAGCCTACAAATCAATATTAAAACCAATAGAAAATTGGACAAAAGACACGAATAATCACTTTTTAAAAAAAGAAGAATCAGGGAAATGAATGTTTGCTCAACCCATTAGTAACCATGGAAAAGCAAATTGAGAGCATGGTAAAACACCATTTTCTCTCACTAGATTGTCATAAATTAAGGTCATTTCAAAGGGTTTGGAGGATGTGGATGAATGGGAATTTTAAACTCTGTGGTAGTTACCATAGAGAATTCATAATATATGAAGCAAGAGACATTCACAGAATTACTCATCATTAAAAAGTAGAAACAACCCAAATGTTCATTGACAGAAGGAAGGATAATTTGTTCTGTACTCATTCACACAATGGAAAACACTATGCAGCAGTGAAAATGAATGAACTACAACATGCAACAATACAAGTGAATCTTAGAAACATTATATTCAGTGAAAAAAATTGGAGGTTATATGCAAGATTATATTTTGATTAAAACAAGAAACAACGAAACAACAGTGTGGTGTTTAGGGACGCACACAAATGCGATAAAAACTATGGAGGGCAAAAGCAAAGGAGTGTGACCACACAATTTAAGGTAGGCAGTTGAATGGTTAAGAGAAGGAGCACCCGGACAGGTGTAATAGAATTGGAAAGGTCTGTGCTGTCCAGTATGGTAGCCACTAGCTACATGTGGCTCTTTAAATTCATCAAAATTAGATAAAATTAAAAATGAGTTTCTTGGTCACACCAGCCACATATTAAGTGTCAGTAGCCACTTGTGGCTACTGTATTGGACAGAACACATAATGATCTTTTCCATCATGGCAGAAAGTTTTGTTGGACAGCACTGTTCTATATCAAACATGGGTGAGTTGGTGCCTGAGTGTTTATTCTTCAAAATGTATATATATGTACATATATGTTTATATGTATATATATTCTTTTTTTTTTTTTTTTTGCGGTACGCGGGCCTCCCACTGCTGTGGCCTCTCCCGTTGCGGAGCACAGGCTCCGGACGCGCAGGCTCAGCAGCCATGGCTCACGGGCCTAGCCGCTCCGCAGCATGTGGGATCTTCCCGGACCAGGGCACGAACCCATGTCCCCTGCATCGGCAGGTGGACTCTCAACCACTGCGCCACCAGGGAAGCCCTGTATATATATTCTTTAGTTGTATTAAATATTAAGTTTAGAAAACTTCTCTGGTTCCCTAATTCCTATTTCCCACTCCCCTGGCCAAGTTACCTTGGACAGGTAACTTAACCTCGATTTGCTCAGTTATGAAATAATAGGATTGGATTTGATCTGTAAGATTCATTAATGTTTAATTTTTTTTTTAATAAAATGATGCCACAAAGTATTCCTCAGGGTGTCCAACATTTGAGCAATGTCATACAGGAGTACTCTTGATGTTCGTAAGTATCAGTCTACTAAATAAACATACTGTAGTATAGTGGATAAAGTTAAACTTCTAGTAACTCCTCAATTTTTCAACTGATTTTTATGATAGTATAATTGCTTTAGTTTTAGAATCTCATGGGCCAGTTTTCCTCTTTAGTTCCCTGCCTGCACCCTTTAAGCAAATGGCATTGTCTGAGGCATATTCCTTGGAGAATGTTATACAAGCTTCTCTTAGGTGGTATAGGAACAGTAATGGAATATATGTCTTAATATTACACTAAGAAGATACTCTGTTTCATATATAGTGAAAATGATGTGCTTTTTATTTTTCTAGGACAGATAAAATAGGTGTTTTTCGTCAGAAAGGCAAATCACATATTCGACTAGTAGTGATGTTTGGATTTTCAAGCCCTAACAAAGAGTGCTTTTGACAAACTTTTATGTCAGTTTTGCAGTTAGATCAGTTCTGGTATATAGCCCTATGCAGCCATTAATCATTACATTCTCAGAGGATGTTAAGGATGTAGAAAACAGCTTATAACATCAAATAGAAGACAAAACAAAAATTATTTGGTTCATAATAAATATATATTCCAGGTGACAACAATGCAGCCTTTTGTACATTTGTGTAGTGTCTGGAGTTGGGATGGTTTCATTCACTTTTGTTTTCACTGAATCTGGGACTCATTTTTACCCTGCTGTAGTTAATACTGATCGATTCTTAGTTTTAGTGATCTTAGTGATCGATGCTCAGTCCTTTGGATCATAATTGCTTTCTATATCCACTCTACTCATATAAATCTGCCTCTTTGCTAACTCCCATCCAATTAGCCTGCATTTATTGAAGCCATACCCTGTGCTAAATGCTATGGGGAAATAAAAATGAGTAAGAGATGTTTCTAGTCTTCAAGTTGTTAATTATACACTTTTTCTTCTGCCAAATTCTTTCCCATCTTAAAATGACCTTCCTCCTTCCCTCTAATTTTCTGTACCATTCTAGGCTCTAATGTGAATTGTAGACAGCTCTTTTCAGAGGCCTTTCTGTAACCTAGGTATGCTTTGTCGATTCATCGTTTCCTGTCGGTACTTACTATTGTATACATATTTTGTTTAATATCTCACTTTTACATATGTTAATCATGAGATCTTCATACATACCTGCTGAAGTTGGCAGGCAGTAGAGCTATATCTCTTTTGCCTGTGAAAAACTTAAGACTCAGAGAGAGGAAATAGGATCTCTTAGCAGTTATTTTATTTTCTCCCAGTCTCCTCCAACCCTAGGCACCCACTAAGCTACTTTCTGTTTCTATGGATTTGCCTATTTTGGGTACTTTATATACAAGTCATACAATATGTGGCTTTTTGTGTCTGTTTTCTTTAACTTAGTGTAATGTTTTTGAGGTGTATCCAAGTATGTATCAGTTCTTCATTTTTATGGCTGAATATTCCATTTTATGGATACGTCACACTTTATTCATCAGTTGATGGACATTTGGATTGTTTTCACTTCTTGATTGTTATGAATAATGCTGCTATGAACAATTGTGCACAAGTTTTTGTGTGGACATGTTTTCATTTTTCTTGGGTATATACCTCAGAGTGGAATTGTTGGGTCATATGGTAACTCTGTGTTTAATCTTTTGAAGAACTGCCAAACTCTTCCAAAGCAGCTGCACCATTTTACTACCAGCAGTGGTGTATGTATATGAGGGTTCTGATTTCTCCACATCCTTTCCCATATTTGTTACTGTCTTTTTGATTATAGTATGAATCCTCCGACTTCTTTTTTTTTTTTAATTTGTTTTTGGCTGCATTGTGTCTTCGTTGCTGCACTCGGGCTTCCTCTAGTTGCGGCAAGCGGGGGCTACTCTTTGTTGCGGTGCCCGGGCTTCTCATTGCGGTGGCTTCTCTTGTTTCGGAGCACGGACTCTAGGCGCACTGGCTTCAGTAGTTGTAGCACATGGGCTCAGTAGTTGTGGCTCGTGGACTCTAGAGCGCAGGCTCAGTAGTTGTGGTGCACAGGCTTAGTTGCTCCGTGGCATGTGGGATCTTCCCCTGCTAGGGCTCAAACCCGTGTCCCCTGCATTGGCAGGCGGATTCTTAACCACCACGCCACCAGGGAAGCTCTTTTTAATTCTTTTTTAAGATTGTTTTGGCTGCATTCCTTGAATTTCCATATGAATTTTAAGGTCCGTTCGTAAATTTTTGCAAATGAGCAAAAAAAGTCAGCTGGGATTTTGATATGGATTGGCGATTGTTGAATCTGTTGGGGAACATTGCCATCTTAACAATATCAAGTCTTCTGATCTATCGACAAGGGATACCTTTCTGTTCATTTAGATCTATTTTAATTTCTTTCAACAATGTTTTGTAGTTTTTAGAGTGTAAGTTTTGCATCTTGTTAAATTTATTCCTAAGTATTTTATTCTTTTTGATGCTATTGTAAACGTAATTGTTTTCTTAATTTCATTTTCAGAATGGTAATAGACTCTTAACATACTTTTTTTTTTCATTTAATGCCTAGCACAAGTCCAGGAGGTGGGTATAATTTCTCTTTGCGAATGAGAAAATAAGTTCAAAGAAGTTAAATGATTTTGCCCACAGGGCAACCAAGGTAGTATTTCTGAGACTACATCTGGATGAATGAGGAGGCAGGTCACTCAACCTGACTGCAAACCTTTGCATGCTTTCTGTTTTCCCTTTGAAACCCAGCTGCGGTACCAGGTAGGGAAATTCAGGGTGTCTCAAGTGAATGAGATATTCAGGCACGAGAGGTGGATCTTACAGTGATGACAGGGGTGCTACATCCTGCCCTACTTCTTAAGCCTTCAGGAAGTATTTGGAGGCATTTGATATAGTGATTAAAGGCCCAGGCACTGGGTTTGAGCTCTGGCTTCACTACTTAACTTGCTATCTACCACAGCAAGTTATTTTGATTCTCTAGCTTTCATTTTCATCTTCTATAAAGTCAAGCAGTTATAAGCCCTGCCTACTTCATAGGGTCGTTATTAAAAGGATGAAGTCAAATACTATTCATGTTTGTAAAACTCAGAGCCCAGGGCCTAGCACATAGTAAGTGTTCAGTTAAATGTTAATTTGTAATTGTTCTGTTGCTTATAATTTTATTCTTATTCCGTGTTCATTTTTCTCTCTTCAGTACAAGTTCAGGGATCTAACTATGGAAGAACTGAAGAATGTAAATACGTTTTTCCCACATTTCAGATATTCCATGGATACCTATGGTAAGAATTGTATCCTCTAGTTTTTGCTACATTGTTTAAACTATTAATTATTTGTTCCTAGAGATCTACAAACTTATTATAATTTCTCATTTCTCTCTTTTATCCCCTGATTTTGAGCTACACTTTATGACCTGTGGTTTTTGAGGAAATTTAAGTTAATAAAATTTATATGGTATTAGTTTTCTATTGCTGCTGTAACAAATGAACACAAATTTAGTGCCTTAAAACAACACAGGGACTTCCCTGGTGGTCCAGTGGTTAAGACTTCGCCTTCCAATGCAGGGGGTGCAGGTTCAATCCCTGGTCAGGGAGTTAAGATCCCACATGCCTTGAGACCAAAAAACCAAAACATAAAGCAGAAGCAATATTGTAACAAATTCAGTAAAGACTTTAAAAATGGTCTACATCAAAAAAAAAAAATCTTAAAAAAAAAAAGCAACACAAATTTACTATCTTACAGTTATTTGTCTAGAAGCCCAACACAGGTCTCTGTAGGTTAGGTGTTGGCAGGTCTTAGTTCCTTTTGGAGGCTCTGGGAGATCATATATTCTCTTGCTTTTTTTAAGTTTTTAAATGTCACCCATATTCTTTGGCTCAAGGTCACCTTCCTTCATCTTTAAAGCTAGCAATGTTACATCTCTCTGACCATCCTTCTGTAGTCACATCTCCAGAGAAAAGGTTCTCTGCTTTTAAGAACCAAATGTGATTAGCTTAGGCCCACTCTAATCATACAGGATAATTTCCCCATGTCAGGGTCCTTAACTTAATTGTATCTGAAAAGTTTCTTACCAAGTAAGGTAACATATGCACAGGTTCCAAGGATTAGGATATTGGACATCCATGGAGGCTATTATTCTGCCTACCACATATATGGTTGATAATAAATTAATAACAAAGTTTTAGTTATCTTCTTCACTTAATATAGAGGGTCTGGTTACCTGAGAAAGATTTTACTTTACTATCTTTCAAAATTTCTGACCACAACCCACACTTGGAAATGTGTTTTATATCATGACCCCATATACACACAACTAAAGTATTATGTACACCTTGGTGTTTTCTCTTCTATTCCATTCCATACCGTTTTAAAAAAAAATGCTGATTGAGACTCACTAAATTGATTTCAGGACCCACGAATTAGTCAAAACACACAGTTTTGAAAAACTCCTTTATTCTACATGGGTATGTTTTGTATTTGAATTAGCTTGGGTTACAAAAATATGTCTAATTCAGAATAATATATTAGAAAATTTGAGGCATTATTGGAGTATTTCTTAGGAATAGCTAATTTTATGTGTGGAAGAAATGATTAGATTCTGGATTACCTGTGTCTGGCCTCTCTTGATTAGCACCCAGGTATCTGGTGCTGCATAAATGCCTGGGATGGGGGATTTAACAGCTACTATTTATTGAACACCAGATATACTTCCAAATGTTTTATCTATATTATTTTACATATTCTTGTACAACCAAAGCTGTGAGGTGCGTATTATCATCTTCATTTTTCAGAGAAAGAAACTGAGGCTCAGAGAGTTTAAATAACTTGCTTAAGATTACACAGCTAGTTAGGCATGGAGTTGGGGCTTGTACTCATGTCCATCTTGCCCTCTGCTTGAATAATACTTGTTCTTTTACAATCTATAAGTAATCTTATAGATTTAAGCCTTTGTTATACCAGTTAATTCTCATTTCCCCCATCTAGAGGAAGTAGGCTGTGGTGCCATTAAACCCTCAAGCTATAGGATTAATATTGTCAAGGTGCATTTTATTATTGAAGACAATGTTAGTCAGGTATTATAATCATTTTTCTTTTGGCTTTTTGAATAATTTGGACAATG
Organism: Tursiops truncatus; assembly: GCF_011762595.2. NCBI lineage: Eukaryota > Metazoa > Chordata > Mammalia > Artiodactyla > Delphinidae > Tursiops > Tursiops truncatus. The sequence goes on along the minus strand of NC_047041.1, from coordinate 71,048,868 downwards.
ACTATTTACACCTGTAGTTTCTCTACCACATTTTCAGGTTCTTCTGTGTCCCTGAGAAACAATCCCTGTTCCACTCCTCTGTCCATTTTAGTTTTGCCTTAGAGTGATCCCTTCACCCATTGTTACCTTTCACCCATATAGTTCAAGGTAAATATTTGTATTTATGTACACTCTTGGCCTTGAGTTTTCTGTCAGCCTGGCTTTTCTTCTTCTCCCTTTCTGATAGGTCATCAAATCTATTTAGACTTTTTTCTTCCCCTGCATAAATAGTATAGTAAGCTACTGAAGTCCTTAAAGGACCACATTCCAAGGCAGTTTGACAGTTTGAAACCAGATGTCGTGTTTTCGGTATTCAGTTCAGAAATTAGGGCATTGATTCTCCATCAGTGTGTCCCAGATGGGTAAGTTGAAATTTCAGGGATGTGAAGATTGAGAAAAGGTTGAGAATAATGGAGTTAGAGAAAGCAAAGATAATTATTAATCCTTCTAAAAGGTCACTTTCAAAAGTAAAACTAACTTCTTTTTTCTGATTATAAAAGTTATAATCTGATATCTGAAAGTGCTTATAACTGATGTTACATGTGGCAGTTATTTGATAATGTCCCCACATTTTATAATCCTTTACTTCTTATTAAGGGTTTTCATATCATCTCATTTAATCATTGTGACAACTTTATGATGCAGTCTTTATAGATTTTACATCTTTATTTTATAGATGATGAAACTGAAGTTCAAAGAGGTTAAAGTAACCAAAAGTCACATGCCTCTGTTGACGGAAATAATAAACAGTCTATAATAGGAATAGAAAAGAGTTTTATTTGAGCCAGTCTGAGCACTATAGCCTCAGATAGTTCTGAAGAGCTTTCCGAAGAAGCATGGTTTTCAGCACAGTTTTATATCTGTCAGAACAAAGAACATCAAACATCACAGGGGTGCATTCCTTCAAGGTTTCAAAAAAAGACAAATGAGCATGCACACAATGAGTCAGCATGGCCTTGGCGCCTGTGAAGGGAGCTTTATCATTGAAGGAGTGCTAGCGTTGATGTTTTAGGGAAGGGAGGCATTTATCTCTGTCTTCAAAACAGACATTCTTTACTTCTGGACAATGCACCCTTTTCTTTAATGATTAAAGCAGATGTACAATGTATGTTTAATGGGCCACAAAACTGGCTATTCTAGTTAGCATAAAGCTTAAGTTAAATAATGTATAAGCTAGGATGACTTCTCCGTATCTCAATGTGTGAAAATTTCTTCCATCACCTCTAAGTAGGAAAAGTCGGCCAAAAACTTGGGATTTCAGTATCTTAAGTCCTGTGTTCTTTCAACTACCTGCTCTGCCTTCTAAGAGAACATCATTTAGTTCTTTGCCCTTGTCAACATATTTACTGATTCCTAGATGATGGTATTTAGAAATTATGTGTGTTTCTGTATGTGTGTATGTACATGCACACACTTTAATACAGTTCTTCCTACTTCTGATTGTGCATTCTGGGGCTTTTTTTTTCTTCCAGTTTTCAAAGATAGTTCCCAGAAAAACCTGCTGAACTTCACCGGCACTATTCCTGTGATGTATCAGGGTAAGTGTGGAAGTTGAGAAAATGTGGGAATTTTCTAAAAGAGCAGTTTAATTAAAACTTATATTTGTTTAGTTCCATAACATTCTCAAATTGGTTTTGTTTTTTTTTTAGAGAACATTTTTACGAGCTGGTCAATTTTTTATTTATTTATTTTTAAAATATTTATTTATTTATTTATTTATTTTGCGGTACCTGGGCCTCCCACCGCCACGGCCCCTCCCACCGCGGAGCACAGGCTCTGGACGCGCACGCCTAGTGGCCACGACTCACAGACCCAGCCGCCCCGCAGCATGCGGGACCCTCCTGGACCGGGGCACAAACCAGCGTCCCCTGCATCGGCAGGCAGACCCCCAACCACTGCGCCACCAGGGAAGTCCTTAAATATTTATTTTTTTGGCCACGCTATGTGGCTTGCGGGATCTTAGTTCCCCCAACCAGGGATCAAACCCGGGCCCCCAGCAGTGGAAGCTCAGAGTCCTAACCACTGGGTTGCCAGGGAATTCCCCTCAAAGTGTTTTAACATGTATATGATCTATACTGAACCTTACTGGATGTAGCAGAATGCTGTCCCAGTGAAGGAAGGCTTAGGTTAATACCAACAAATTCAGTTCAGTTCAACGAATATTTATTTATTGAATGTCAACTATCTGCCCACTACTCTGCTAGGTTTTGAGGTACAGAGGCGAGCAAGACAGACATAGGCCTGCGCTTGTGGAGAGTTAACTCTGCTTTCCATAGCAAACTGCAGGGATCCCACCTTTTTATCCCATTACCTGAATGTTTTGTTCCCCTCCCTTTCCCTCTATATGATGTAGCATTATCCCCATTCTGTTGGTGAAACTGAGTCCTGGTCACGTGGTTTACCTGAGTCCACACAGCTGGTATCAGACTGGAACTTAAAACCCAATAGGAAATTTTTAAAACACAGGTGCCATTAAAGCTCAAAAAAAGCAACATATTTTCAGATCACCTGACAGGTTAAAATAGCTAAGTGTTTGCCCAAAAATAAAAAAAAAATCACTAACTTCCCTATAATTAATTCTGTTTGTCTAGACCTACTTCCTTCAACGTTTAACAGGACTAACCTGTCAGATGGGTGTCATAGGAGCTTGCTTATCTAGTATGATTTGAAGAACACCAGAGGAGCATTGGTTCCAATTATTTCTCTGAAGTGGTGCTTGGAATTCCACCATTAAAAATCCATTCCCCTTTTAAAATGCAAATAATCTCAGGAGGAATAACATCCAAAATCACTAATATACAGTGCTGTGCTTATAGAAAATGCTCGGTAAATATTTGTTGAGTGATTGAGTTAGTTTCTTTGATTACTGACTGAAGGGCTTAGGAATAGATGAACTTACTGGGTATATGAAAGAGGAGGTGCACTGAAAAAGGGCTGAGGAAGATCTGGAAACCAAATGGGAAGAGAGCAGTGCAGTTTGCTGTCTCTTACAAAGAATTCATCGCTGTATTATAGGAGCACATTGCCCAACAGACACCAAGAAGATGTATTTTGGGGGACTTTTTTCAAAGTAAGTGCTTCATTATGGTAGTGGCTAGACTGTTACAAACCCTCCTTTATTGCTTCCCCCTGCCCCCATGATGACTTACTGCCAGAGGTTCACTCATGTTTTATTCTTCCTCTGTGTATGTCCAATCATAACATCTCCTTTGCCACAGAGAATGCTTAGAAATCCAGTTTGGTTTTTATGAATAGGAATGTGGTTGGAGATGAAAGTAGGTAGCAGTGGGCTCTGAAAAAATTGCAGTGAGGTAGGCAGAGCAGGTATAGAGTCGATTTTTATTTTCTTTCCTTGCTTCTCCCTTCCCAAGCTCTCAGACTGTTTTCTGGCTGCCTAGAGAATTTTACTGAGACCTGTTTCCCATTACTTGTATTCTGTGTTTATTATGGTTAGATGTTAGGGAGAGAGAGAAAGAATTCTTACCACCCCAATGATTGATTGATTGATTGATTGACTGATTCCATAGTTCTTACCAACCCCAGTGATTTCAAGGGTAGTTGCATATTGACAGAGGAACTTACAAATTTAAATGAATCATTGCTTAGTAGCCCTCAGTTTCTAGGACAATGTGGGGAGGTTACAGGAGGGCATAAAAGTTATCTTAAGATGCCACTCATTGGCACTCTGCATCTTCCTAGAGCGGTGGAGTCAGGTCATTGATTCTTATGCTGGTAGTAATTCCAAGGTAGTAATGGTACCTGCAATATCTTTTGTTTTTTTTTTTGGTAGTACACTCTTTTTCCCCTTTGCTTTTGACTGGAATTATAGCAACTCCTTGTGATGCATACTAGTTATTTCCTGCTGATCAGAAGGTCAGAATGTATTATCTTTCTCATCTGTAAAATGGGCCAATGATAGAGCCTAACTCTACAATTTTGAGGATTAAATGCATTAGTCTAAGTAAAGCTCTTAGCATAGTTCCTGGCACATAGTAAGTGCCTAATAAACGTTGGCCATTATTATTTGCATGCTTTTGTTACTTTTATCTGGTTACTAGTTTTGTTAGTATAATAATAGTACATGCTCATGTTAAAAAATTTTTAATAATTGAAAAGAGATGAGGTTAAGCTTATATCTAACCTCCCACCCAGTCCTGTTCCCCAGGTGAATCTTCTGTTGATATTTCCTTATATATACCTGCAGAAATTTTCTGGATTATTTCTTATCCCTCCAAGATTGTGTCAAGGTTGTGATGACACTTTTCCTTCACCCACCCATTGTTTAGAGATGTGTATCATCTTAGTAAGATGATACCCATCTGAACTTTATTTACAACTAACTTAAATTATGTCCTTATGATATAATTACTTTAAATCTGAGGACTCTACCAGGAGTCCTGACTCTTTGCTAATGAATTACTGAAATTAAGTGGGCAGGGTAGGAGGCAGGGCATTTGCTGACAGAAAAGAATGAGAAAGAAGGAAGAAGGGCACAGAGAACACCAGTAGTGAAATCTTACAAGTTATAGACATGGGAATCAGGCTCACCATGCGCTTTGCCAGGAGTGTGATATTAAAATACATGAATGCTGCTGGGGAGAGGCATTGATCGAGGCAGCAGATCCTTGATCAACCAGGAAGATACCTTCAATAGACATTCCTTTCCTTTTCTTTAATGTGTAGTGATTAACATTAGAAAATGGCTCCATCGAGATTGGGACTACCACTCCAAAACAAAAAAAATTGCGTGGCCTAGGACTTCCCTGGAGGTCCAGTGGTTAGGACTCTGTACTGTCAATGCAGGGGGCATGTGTTCAATCCCTGGTCAGGGAACTAAGATCCCACATGCTGCACAGTGTGGGAAAAAAAAAAATTGCATGGTCCAAACAGTGGCTTATAAATGTTTGATTGTGACCCACAATAAGAAATACTTTCGTATACATAGTTATATATGTATATAACTAAAATTAAATATTATTGTTTGCAGCCTACTAAATTAATTTCATGACCTATTTATTGTGACCAACATTTGAAAAACACTGGTCTAGAGTATATAACATTAGACAGGGTGACTTCTGGAGGAATGTGATGATGTGTCTCAATACCTGTTGGTCACTCTGTGGTGCTGTGATCACATGACTTTATAATCATAGAGTACCAACAGCTATGCCTGTATCCATACTGTAAGTACTTAGATACTATGTATGGTGATGGATGTTAACTACACTTATTGTGGTGATTATTTTGCAATATATACAAATATTGAATCATTACGTTGTATACATGAAACTAATACAGTGTTATATATCAATTATACCCAAATAAAAAGTTTTTTTAATACTTAGATAAAATTAGAAGAGGAATATGGTTCTGAGAACTGCTGATATAAAATAGTAGAAATAGTACTAGGACATTTCTATTATGTAGTGACTTTCAGTTCTCTAGAATTACATGGGAAGCTTTTAAAAAATGTTGTCCAGACCCTGTCCCACTGCATCAGAAACTTTTGGGGAGAGGCCTGGATATTGGTATGTTTCAGAGTTCCTTAAGCATTTCTAATATGCAGACAGAGCTGAGTATCATTGTGCTTAGGGCAGGAGGAAGCAGGATGAAAAAAGTAGAGGATTTCCATAGTAAGAAAAAGATTGCAGTGGAGAAGAAAACTTTTTATTTATACCTTGCTTATTTCCAAAGTGGGTTTGAGGTAAATTGTAAAAATTGCCAACCCGTCATGGTACTTACCATGTCATGTACTGTTCTAAGCATTTTATGTACCTTAACTAATTTTATCCTCACAACAATCCTATGAGGTAGGAGCTTTTATTATTCTCATTTTGTAGAGGAAGGAGTTGAGGCACAGAGAAGCTAAGTAACTTGCCTAAAATCATGTAGCTAGTAATGTGTGCAACTAGGATTTGAACCTAGGCGTTTGTGCTCCTGAGCAGCCATGATTTTAAATATATTGAAAGACATATGCATTAAGACTGTGAAAGCAGGAATAAATATCAGGAGATAAAATAGAACAGTTAAGATAATTGATCAAATTTCTAGTTTAAGGTTAGTTTTTGCACTTATATTAGGTTTAGCTTTGGGCTTCCTGTAAACCAAAACAGTCAGAGATTTTGGCTCTCAGTAGGCATGACATACATGGTTACATAGTATGTGGTACAGGGTTACACAGTACATGGTACATGGTTACATGGTACATGTACATGGAAGAGCTTTCATTTGGGTTCCTATCTCAGTACACTAAAATTTAAGAGCCACTGGACAAGGTGACTGTTAAGGTTATTTTCAGCTCTAAGTTGTATGTATCTAACCCAGCTTGTATGTTACACTATCTGCAATTAATGAGCAACTTGAGGGCCAGTATCAAATGCATCTTTCATTTGTTCATTCATTCATTCATTAAAAAATATGTATTTATTTATTTATTCGGCTGCACCGGGTCTTAGTTGCAGCACGTGGGATCTTTAGTTGTGGCATGCGGGATCTTTGGTTGCAGCATGTGAACTCTTAGTTGAGGCATGTGGGATCTAGTTCCCTGACCAGGAATCGAACCTGGGCCCCCTGCATTGGGAGTGCGGAGTTTTAGCCACTGGACCAACAGGGAAGTCCCCATTCATTCATTCTTATTTATATAAGAAATTTTTATTGAGTATCCAGTATGTTAGGCACTATACTTGTTGTAGGGGACATGGAAATAATAATACATAATCATCTCTAGACGTTTATAGTGTAAAAAGAGAAACAGACTTGTAGGCAAATAAATTGGGTGGAGCAAAGAAGGTTACCTAAAGAAGATGTATCCCATACTCCTAGCACAGTAGATCCTATAAATATTTATTGAATTGAATTGAATAAGCTGGCCATTGTCTTGATTATATTTCCTTAAACGTTATACTGGTGCTTTAATGGGAGCATATTTCCAATGTGAATGTGGATGAAAATAGGAAAATAGGCCTCAGTTTACATAAATCCTTTATCTATAAACTTGACTAGACTTGTGTTTTAAAATGCCACCTAGCTATACCATAAATATAATGTGTGTGGTTCATTATTGTTTGAAGATGTGTTTATTTTGTCTCAAATAGGTAATACATATAACATACCAATTCGTTTGTGGATTTTGGATTCTCACCCTTTTGCTCCCCCCATTTGCTTCTTAAAGCCAACTGCAAATATGGGAATCTTAGTTGGAAAACATGTGGATGCTCAAGGCAGAATATACTTGCCGTATCTCCAAAACTGGAGCCATGTAAGATCAATTTGGATTTTCTTTTAAAAGTTTTTATTTTTCTGAATATTTATCTTTGATCCTAATGGTACAAATAAGTTAGTGAATTTTCTTTCAATGATAATTCTTCTTATGATCTTTAAAAATAATTTGAAATTGAGCTCCCCAGAGTCACCCAAGACCCAGAACCCTGCATGAAGCTGCTCTCTCCAGGTCTGGGAGGCAACCATTGTTTGCTCCCTGTCTTTTTATAGTTGTTTGCCGTTTGATAAAGCAAATGAAGAGCTACTAGCAAAATATTGGGCATTATGTCCTAGTTCCTCCCCAGTAAAGATTCTTATGTAATATGTGTATTTATTTGTAGTTTTGCCTGTTTTTAACCTTTATGTAAATTGAATCATATTGTATATAATCTTCTATTACATGCTGTGTTTTAACTGAGCATTAAGTTTTAAAAATTCACCCACAGCGATGCATGAAACTGTAACTTATGTGTTTTACAAGCCCTCACAGGGACTTCCCTGATGGTCCAGTGATTAAGACCCTGCGCTTCCACTGCAGGGGGCACAGGTTCGGGGAACTAATCCCACTAATTTGGCATGGCCAAATAAATAAACATAAAAGTAAAAAAATAAATAAATAAAAATAAATGGCCCAGACTTAGAAAACAGAAACAAAACAAAACAGAACAAAAATACAAGCCCTCACATTATGCAATTTTGTATTCTGCATATTTCATCTATCATTATATTGAGCATTTTTCCATATTAAACAATATTTTCAAAACACATGGTTTTTAATGGTTGCCTGATGTAGATTGCTGTTAGAAATTTAATAATGAGCATCCTTAAATATATATGTAAATATAAATGTATATATCTTATAAATCTTTAATAATTTCCTAATGATAAATCTCTAGGAATGGAATTATTGGGTCAAAGTTTTAAAATATTTTGAAGGCTATTCTTATATATTCCCAAATTGGCCTCCAAGAGGTAGACAAAATGTTGTAATTCTACCATCAATAGAAATCAGTATGGGGGGGGGTACCTGTTTTACAGCACCTTTGCTCTAAAGGGTGCTATAAAAGAAGGTACTATCATTAAAACAAAACAAACCTTTGCTTATCTCTATGGTTCATTTACTTAGAAGGATGTAGAATCTGCTCTCATTTTTGTAAGTAACTACAACTTTTATGAAAGGATAATTTATAATATATTTGTATATACCCAGAAAGTTGTAGGACAGGAGGACAGGGATCTGTCAGAGAGGAGTGAGGTTGAAGTAAAGGAGGGCATTAGGATTATCACTTCTTATTTTATATACATATTGTAAAAGGATATGCAATTGTGGATGCATTTCATATTGTTTTATGGTTTTCTATTTTTTTCATATAAATAAAACTTTTATAAAGAAGAAAAAAAGAAATAGAAAAAGAAAAGCTGCATACCAAATTGTCAGTAGTGGAGTTTAGGTGGGGAAACATTAATCTTTTACTTTATGAACCTGTGCATTATTTGCATTACTTGGTGATTTAAATAAGATTACCAGTTAAATGTGACGAATAGGGCATGATAAAAATTCGTTAGTTGGAAGGACAAAAATGATGTCTTAACCTTAATGTTTAGTTCTTTGGTTATTTGAGAAATTGAAATCTTATCATACATTTATTTATCATGTACGTTTCTTCTTTTTTGAATTGTCTATTTATCTCTTTCATCCATTTTTACAACTTTAAAAAAAAATACTATCCTTTAACAGTATTTTGACATCTGTGCCCTATTGTGGGAATTTATCTTTCCTGTTTCCTCTTTCTGGTTTTCTTTGGCATCTCTTTTCATACTTTTGTTTGTTTAATAAATACTCAGAGATAGTCCTATAATCTAGTCAAGGTTGTGCTTGATTTCAGATCAGACAGTATTGATTCCATTTTACTATTCTGAACCTCTTTATTATAAGCTAAAACTAGTCTTAAGAAGATATTATATTATTTAAATGGCCCTATTTAGAAGAACTACATTTGGGGGAGGGGGAGGGATTAATTAGGAGTTTGGGATTAACAGATACACACTACTATATATAAAATAGATAATATGGCACAGGGAACTATATTCAGTATATTGTAATAACCTATATAATGGAAAAGAATCTGAAAAAGAATATATATATATATATATATATATATATATATATATATAACTGAATCACTTTGCTGTACACCTGAAGCTATAACACAACATTGTAAATCAACTATACTTCAATTTAAAAAAAGTATGATGTTATGATTTTTAAAAGTACTACGTAAACTTTAAGTTCCACGTGCAGTTGGAATTACATAGTATAACTCTACAGAGTTTGGAGCTAGAAGGAATCTAGAGGTCATCTAGGCCAAGGATTGCAGACATTTTCCCCAAGAGAGTCAGTGTGCTGCATTAGGCCTACAGAATTTTGTTTGAACAGCACAGTGGTTTTATTTTGCTTTGTTTTGTTCTTAATATGAATTTGAATGACTATACATGTACTCTTTGCAATTTACCACAGTGACCATCTCCCCAAATTTTCTTACACTTGACAACTTCACACATTATGTTATCTGCTTAGTCTTTAAAGGTATATGAGTTTTTTTATTCTAATAAAAATTTTATTAGAGTGGGCTTCCCTGGTGGCGCAGTGGTTGAGAGTCCGCCTGCCGATGCAGGGGACACGGGTTTGTGCCCCGGTCCGGGAAGATCCCACATGCTGCGGAGCGGCTGGGCCCGTGGGCCATGGCCGCTGAGCCTGCGCGTCCGGAGCCTGTGCTCCGCAACGGGAGAGGCCACAACAGTGAGAGGCCCATGTACCGCAAAAAAAAAAATTATTAGAGTGAAACCTAGACTCTGAGAAATTAAGCAGTTTTTAGAATGAGCAAGCCACTGAATATTCCTAATAATAATAAAAAACGTATTTTACACTCACAACATACAATTTGCATACATTAGCTCATTTGTTTCTCATATTATTGGGAATTATTTTTCACATTGTATTGCTAATAATACTGAAGCTCAGAGAGGTTAAGTGCATTTCACTAAGGTTGCTTAACCAGTTAAATTAAAATGAACGGTACTGGATTAGATAAATATTAGTATTAATTTTATGATTTGATAGTGGTTATATAGGAGAATGTTTTGTTCTTTCTTTTAGGAAATATATGCTAAAGTATTTAGGGGTGAAGGGGTATCATATCTTCAGTTTACTCTCGGTTCAGAAAATAGAGGAAAAGAGACTAAGAAAGCAAATCTGATAAAATGTTAACATTCGAGTAATCTGGGTGAAGAGTATATGGAAATTCTTTGTACTATTTTTTTGCTACTTTTCTGTAAGTCTGCAATTATTTCAAAATAAAAAGTTAAAAAAAGGCAGACAAGACCATTCCCAGATATAGGTACTCTGCTAGTAAGCACATTTATGCTGTTTTCCCACTTTTTGGAGATGTGGGTTAGCATTTCTCCCTTTTTTTTTCAGCTAAAAAATTAATTTTTTTCAATTAAATGTATTAAAACAGTTAAAAGTATCATATAATTTGTATGGTAGTTTTCGAAAAATGAGAGCATGACGTAATACTTTCTTTTGGCTAACTCTGTAACAAGGTAATATTCCTTAGCAAAATTTTTGCATAACTTTTCCCTTTGTGTGTGTTCTGTAGCCTAAATCTGTCATTGTTGGATTAATTAAAGAAATGATTGCCAAGTTTCAAGAAGAACTTCCCCTGTATTCTCTGCCATCATCTGATGAGGCACAGCAGGTAGACTTGCTAGCCTATATTGCAAAAATCACTGAAGGTTTGTATTTTTGTTTAATCATAAGAGTTATGAGTTTACAGTTTCTCATTAATATCCTTTACTCTCTGCTACTTGATTTCTCTAAATAAATACATGCTTGTGTATGTACATATCTGTGTTGAATCAAAAATTCCTATATGTTTATTGTAAGGTAAGTATTACCATACAGTTCCAATGAATATGGTTTCTTAAAATGTAAAAGATTACTTTTATCCTGACAGCTAAAATAATTTGTTATTTTCAAAACCACTTGATATATATTAATGATCCCAAGCTTTTTTCATTATATGTTTATGTGGCTTTTTGCCTCATTCAGTATACTGGACCAGAGAATCTATGATTCTCATCGTTTCTCATTGAGGATAAAGCAAAATACCCATGCTTGCAAAATTTCATGTTAAACATTTTTTTGCATTGTAGACTAGAGCAGTAAGAATCACAATGTTTTTCACAATTATGGAAATCCTATTTTTTTAAGAGTCTTATATAATATTTTTTAAATGTTTGGAAAGATATTTTCTTTTTAAAATGATAGCCTCTATTTAGTAGAATATTTATTATGAGATTCCTGTCTTTCTTGCATTTCATTTGTTCAACAATATTTTTGAATGTCTATTATGGAGTGCCTAGTACCATGTTTTCTGTCCAAGTTATTGAACTTTGGTGTATTTTTTTTAAGATGCTAAAAAGATTTTTGATATTTTTAAATTCTTATGATAGTTCACTTTACTTTTTAGGTGTCTCAGATACAAATTCAAAGAACTGGGCAAATCATGAGAATAAAACAGTCAATAAAATTACTGTGGTTGGCGGTGGAGAACTGGGAATTGCCTGCACATTAGCAATTTCAGCAAAGGTATGTAAGCATAGTGGTTATAAATACATCTGTCATATTGCTACACTTTTAGGCAGTTTCTATTTAACACACAAGAAATAATGGCTTCATTTTGTCATGTGGGAAAACTTCATTTTGCCTTAAAATATATTTAGTAAGCTGACAAAAAAATATGTGAAAGCTGTCATCAGTAATGTTGCTTCTTAATTAGTAGTTAGTCGTGGAATAGGCTTTGAAAACATGATTTGAACAATGGGCTCATCATCCTAATCCAAGGGAAACCTCAAGTTGACATTCATCTGACTTAGTCACAAATTCTTTTGTGTTTTCTGAGTCCTGCTGCTTTAATTAAACTCTTATTTAATATAATACTTAATTTAGCTATTTCTAAAATTAACATTTTTTAAAAACAATTGCCTTTTCTTGTGTAATTACTCCACTTTCTTTTAGGATCATAGTTCCTAATTTGATATTTTACAATAGTTTGAGATTTGCCTATTTTTCCATCAGTCCTTTTTACTAGATCTTTTCTATATAAATTATTTTCAGAAAGGCTTAAGTTCCCCTTCATAGAGGTTGAAAGACCCTCCAGGGCCCAGTATCATGGTAACAGCATGTCTGTGTCATTTGAGCCATGTAGACCAGAATAGACTAGCTCAGGGGTCCCCAGCCCCCGGGCCGAGGACCACTACCGGTCTGTGGCCTGTTAGGAACCAGGCAAGAAGTGAGCGGTGGGCGAGCGAGTAAAACTTCATCTGCCGCTCCCCATCGCCTGAACCATAACCGCCTGAGCCATCCATCCCACCGCCCCACCGCCCCCGGTCTGAAGAGAAATTGTCTTCCACGAAACCTGTCCCTGGTGCCAAAAAGGTTGGGGACTGCTGGACTAGCTCTTCCTCCATGTATTTATTTGATAGCCGGTATTTGGTTTTCTTTTCTATTAACGTTTGATTGATTGCCATCTAAATTCTTCCCTTTCCATTTAAGATTCACGTATATCTTGGAGGTAGGTTCTACTAGAGCAAATAGTTAAATTGTATCCAGGGAGCTAGAAGATTTTAAAAGCTAACTGTTCAGAACCGTATATGCTAACTTTTGCCATATTATATTTTCATTTCCTCCACACTCCATCTGAATGCACTCTTCCTTCTTAAGTGGAATTTGAAATGTTTGTAGACCTTTTGTTAGTAAATAGAATGCTTCTATAAACATTGCCTTACAAGTTGTTTATTTTCTTGTCTGAATTTTCTGTTAGGGGTACGTAATCTGAGAAATAGTACTAGTGAGTCAGAGGGCATGAATGGTTTTTATGGTACTTATTACATATTGCTAGATTGCTCTTCAGAAGGGCAGAACTTTACACTGCGAATAACCGTGTAATTTACACTGCTAATAACAATGCACACATCAACCTGATTTTTGTCGTTGCTAACAGTACTAAGTTTTATCAATTTTATTTGTTTTTGGTAAGTGTAGGAAGACCCCTTAAAGTCATATTTCTTAAACTGTTAGAAGTCGCACTATCAGTATTTCTTTGTTTGTGAACTGTCTAGTTGGAAAGTTTTTTTCCGTTTTTCCCTTTAAATGTTAATATTTTGATACAAGGTACAATATTCGAATAGTGCAACAATATTCAACTAGTGCAGTAGTAGTCATAATAATGGCAGTAGTTGAAGTGATGGTAGCAGCAGTAACTAACCCTTACTGAATGCTTACTAGATCCAGGCACTTGTCTAAACACCTGTTTCATTTTTTTTTTTAATTGATTGATTTTTTTGGCTGCGTTGGGTCTTCGTTGGGTCTTCGTTGCTGCGAGCGGACTCTTCTCTAGTTGCAGTGAGCGGGGGCTACTCTTCGTTGCAGTGCATGGGCTTCTCATTGCAGTGGCTTCTCTTGTTGCAGAGCATGGGCTCTAGGTGCATGGGCTTCAGTAGTTGTGGCACATGGGCTCAGTAGTTGTGGCTCGCAGGCTCTAGAGCTCAGGCTCAGTAGTTGTGGCTCACAGGCTTAGTTGCTCTGCGGCATGTGGGATCTTCCTGGACCAGGGCTCGAGTTCCCTGCACTGGCAGGCGGATTCTTAACCACTGTGCCACCAGGGAAGTCCCACTTGATTAATTTTTACAACAACCTTGTGGCTTAGGTACTATCGTTACTGTCATTTTACAAATGAAGAAACCAGGGCATAGGGAGGTTACCCAACTTACCCAAAGTCACAGTATTAATAAAAGGAGCCAGGGTTTGAGGTTGGGCAATCTATTTACAGAGCCTGTATTCTAGATCCTTATTACCCAACGTGTGGCATTGGCATCATCTGAGATTTTATTGGAAATACATAATCTCAAGCCCTACTGCAGATCAAAGGAAGTAAATCTGCATTTTTACAAAATTTCTGGTAACCCATGTGCTTCACTGATCTATTAAATGGCGATCCCTTAAAGCTTGAGAAGCTCTGCTTTAAACCACTATGTAACACTGCCTTGTTGTGGTTATTGATGGACATTTAGTTTGTTTCTAGTCTTTTGAATATCCTTATACATATTCTATCATTTTACACATGTACTAATAAACTTGTAGGATGATTTCTACAAATGAGGTTGATGGATTAAGGGAGTTGTGTTTTTATTTTTTTTTTAATAAGGATTTTTTTTTTGATGCAGACCTTTTTTTTCCTTTTTGTCTGTATTGAAATTTGTTACAACATTGCTTCTGTTTTTATGTTTTGGTTTTTTGGCCATGAGGCATGTGGGATCTTAGCTCCCCAACCAGGGGTCGAACCTGCACCCCCTGCACTGGAAGGCAAAGTCTTAACCACTGGACCACCAGGGAAGTCCCTGTGTTTTTAAACTTTGACAGAAATTGTCAAATTATCCCTCATATCAATTGTGCTAGTTCATTCTCATTCCCACAGTGTTTGAGAATACCTGTTTTCTCACACTACTGTTAAACTTTGGGATCTTTGCATGTCTGATAAATGAAAAATGGTAACTCATAGTTTTCTTTGCATTTCTCTTATGAGTGTGGTTAATGTTAATAAAATTAATAGGTACCATTTAGAGAGGACTGCTCTTTGTCAGCCCTTTGTCACATAATTAATCTTCATAACTCCAAGAAATAAGACAAAGTTCAGTGACTTGCTCAGTCTTGCAAAGTTAATAAGTAGCAAGGCTGGATTGCTTCCTGTACACTTTCTGCCTCATAGTCTGGTAGATCCCTGGGTAGTCTTGCTCCTGCACCTTAAGATAGGAGAGATACTCATATCCCTGGCTGCTTTGGAAAAAGGACTTCCACAAAGATAAATCGACTCTTAGGAGTTTCCATCCTGTTGTTTATGGTCAGCCCACCATGGCACCTAGAAAGCTGTCTATAGGCATGTGAAGTATTTTCCATGAGATCTCTGGGGAGAGAACTGCATGATAATTGGGTTTTATTTTAGCTTTATGATTATTATCTTTTTTTCTTTTTAAGAGAAACTTGGCATTAGTGTTGACATTGATGCTAAAATAGACCAAAAAATAGACCAAAAAAAATCACTCTAAGTTCTTTCAGAATGGAAATTATGACAAAACGAAAACATAAACGGAAGAACAATAACAAACATATTGAGTGCACCATGTCATCTTTATTACTCATTATCCCATCAAAAAAAACCTGCACTCTGTGACTTCTGAGTTAAGCCCTGTTAGAGCCCAGTTTTTAGTTAAGCCTAAAGGATCACATTATTCAAGTGCATAGTATTTTCTTGCTTTCATGTCCCTTTTATTGCTATTGTGCTACTTCCTTCATAAGAGAGCACATAGGCCTATGTATTCGTTCTCCCTTAGCTCTCACTTCTGAATGAATTTAAACTGAGTAATTGGCCATGTGCAGTGTAATGCTATTCTTTTTCTTATTGTACTGTACAGGGCATTGCAGACAGACTGGTCCTCTTAGACCTCTCAGAAGGGACTAAAGGAGTGATAATGGACCTTGACATATTCAACCTGCCTAATGTGGAGATCAGCAAAGGTCTGGTTATTCTGCTTAAAAGATTTGTGCCTTGTTTGCCCTTATATTTGAGTCCTAGAATTTTTTTGTAGACTTTATTTTTTAGAGCAGTTTTAGGTTCAGAGTATTATTGAGCAGAAGGTACAGAGATTTCCTGTATACCCCCTGCCCCCACACATGCACAGCCTCTGCATTGTCAGTATCCCCTACCTAAGTGGTATAATTGATAAACCTCCCTGGACACATCATTATCATCCAAAGTCCATAGTTTACATTAGGGTTCACTCTTGTCTTTGTATATTCTATAGGTGTGGACAAATCAAACATGTATCCACCATTATGGTATCAAACAGAGTTGTTTCACTGCCCTAAAAATTCTCTGTGCTCTGCCTTGAGTCCTAGAATTTTATTGCTGAAAGCATCTTAAAGATCACCTAGTCTAGGTCCCTCATTTTACATATTGGGAAACTGAGGTTCATATAAATTAAGGGACTTACCTAAAGTCATACAGATTGCAACTAATTAGGTTAATAAGAGTCAGATAAGCAAATAACATTCAAATTGGTTGGAAGGATTTATTTTCAGTCTCTGAATTATACCTTAGTATAAATTGTTTTCTCTGATTGCTTCCTTTTTCATAATATATTGGTTAAGAACACTGATTTTAGAGTTAGACATGGGGGTTTGCATACTAGCTCTGCCATTTGTCAGATTATATAATCTCTCAAAGTTCAGTTTTATCATCTGTAAAGTGGGAATTAATACATACCTCTTGGTATATAGCAAAGTGCTAAACCAAGATTAAAAAAAAAATTCATTCACATTGCTTTCACTAAAAATATATTGTTAAAATGAATTTTAATAAGAACAAAAGAGGGATTTGTATCATTAATAAATAAAATTTAGAATGTTAAAAAAGTAATTTTTAAAATCTTTTTAATTCAAAAGATTTGCATATATTTAACAATGTACATAATATATTAGTACAGATGTATATATGTAGGTAAATACCAGATTTGGGGATGTGGGAATAAAGTTATTTTATTACCAGGGATGCATGATCAAAAAAAAGTGGAAAGCCATTGAACTAGAGAATGTTTAGTCTCCAAAAACCAGGTTATAGCTAGAGTCAGGTTGTAATATGCTATAGTTGCTTAGCTTTCCTTTGCCTTTCCTTACTCAGGTCTTGTGTATTCTTTTTTTTTTTTAATAAATTTATTTATTTTATTTATTGGCTGTGTTGGGTCTTCATTGCTGCGCGCGGGCTTTCTCTAGTTGCAAGGAGTGGGGGCTACTCTTCGTTGTGGTGCGTTGTGGGCTTCTCATTGCAGTGGCTTCTCTTGTTGCAGAGCATGGGCTCTAGGCATGCTGGCTTCAGTAGTTGTGGCACGTGGGGTCAGTAGTTGTGGCTCATGGGCTCTAGAGCACAGGCTCAGTAGTTGTGGTGCACGGGCTTAGTTGCTCCACGGCATGTGGGATATTCCTGGACCAGGGCTCAAACCTGTGTCCCCTGCATTGGCAGGTGGATTCTTAACCATTGCGCCACTGGGGAATGTTAACCATATTTTTAAACCATATTCTTAACCATATTTTCCAAATAAAATATGGTTATTTTCTTAACCATATTTTCCAAATAAAATATTGAGACGTGGTTTCACAAGGCTGAATGTACTAAGAACCGCGGTGGATCAAAAAGTTGAAATTATACCTATAGGTTATAAAAATTGGGTGTAATAGTTCTAGCAAGCCTCTGGATCCCTGTAGGATACAATGGATTTATTTTCCTTCTCTGGAAAGAGTACAATAGTTCCTTTAATGGTCCTTTTGTAGGCCTTGTACAGAGGATCCTTTGGGGAGCTGGATAGTCTCTTGTGCCTCTCATTTCCAGGTACTGAAGTTCTTAAGGGACCTCTTCACTCTTCCAAATCACTCCAGGAGACTGTTTAGTACATGGACCCTAGAGGTTGTGAGGCCATTTAGGACCTGAGGAAATTGTTTCTTCCTATGTGTCTCATTAACCATCAATAACTATTGTTTCAGATAATTGAAAGAATAGAATCCTTGGAGTAGATATATAGGATGTGGTACTTGCCACCAAGTAAGGAGTTTTGAATGAATGAGCACTATATTGGGGCAACTTTCATGTTCCCCTTGTTAATTTTGATTGCATATTCCTGATAATTACTATTACATGAGGTAATTTAAAATATAATATTAGCTAACATCTCAAATATGTTCTATGATATGGAGAAGTGTGTTAATAATTTTGGGAAAGTAAGCTCATTTGGAAATTTTAGTAATGCCCCATCATGACAGGCATTGATGATCATCCTAGAGTTGTACTTTTCTCCATTTGGATTTTTTAAATAGCTACTAAAATACTTTGGGGAGGGCTGTGCATAGGTATATATGAGCCTGCAAACATGCATACTATACATACCTAAACAAACAGTGTGTGCATAGACTAAATCTGGAGAGATACTGAGGAACTGTTAAGAGTAGTTGCTTCAGGAGTCAGATTGGGGAAACTGGTTCTGCACTTGTTTTTTGCACTTAATATTTTTATCCCTTTTTTTATTGTGTTAAAATACATATAGCATAAATTTACCATTAGTGACATTCAGTATATTCACAGTGTTGTGCAACTGTCACGAATATCTAGTTCCAGAACATTTTCCTCACCCCAAAAGGAAACCCTCTACACATTAAGCAATCACTCCCCATTTTCCCTTTTCCCCAGGCCCTGGCAACCACTGATCTACTCTGGATTTGCTTCTTCTGGATGTTTCATATACGTGGAATTACACAATATGCGGCCTTTTGTGTCTGGCTTCTTTCACTTAGTATAATGTTTGCAAGGTTCATCTATATTGTAGCATTTATCACTCCTTTTTATGGTTGAATAATATTCTATGGTCTGGATATGCCACATTTTATTTATCCACTTATCAGTTGATGTACATTTGGGTTGCATCTTTTTGTTATTGTCAGTAGTGCTGCTGTGAACATTTTTGTACAAGTTTTTGTTTGAACACCTCTTTTCAGTTCTTTTTGGTATGTACCCAGAAATGGAATTGCTAGGTGATATCGCAATTCTGTGTTTAAGTTATTATTAATTTATAGTATCATTTTGAAGATCATTATTAATAGCACATAGAGGTCTAAATAGCTCTATATCTTTGAACAGCTTTATAATAATATTCCATCATATGGATGTCTGTCTCCTATTGGTAGACATTTAGTTTTTTTGTGTTTTTCTGTGATTGCAAATAATGCTGCAGAGAACATTGTAATGTAATAAAAATCTTTGTGTATTTCTCTACCTAGTAGGATAAAGTAGAATTACTGGGTCAAAGGTGTTTTTAAAATGTATATTATTAAGCTGTACTAATTTATACTCTCACCAGCAGTATATGAGGGTTCCTGTTTCCTTTCTGCTGATTACTTTTATTTTATATTAAACATAGCTAAGAGAATAATTATCCTATGATATTATTTTGATCATGTCATTTCCTGGCTGAAGACACTATTATGTTGGTCCCTTATCCTTAATAATAATAATAGATGCCATTTTTTTTCAGGGAATCCAGTAATATAAGCTAGATAGTTTACATATATTCCATTACTTCTCTTACTTTATTTTATAGATGGCTGAGAGAGATTGTGGCTTTGGTCACACAGTTAGTAAGCAGGAGTTTCAAACATGTTTGTTACCAATTTCTTATGATTCACTCCAGAAATAGTCTCTGCATATACAAGCATAGATATTTGGGTGTATGAGTATGTGTATGTGTGTGCCTCAAGAAAAAAGTGTTCAATAGTTGCAAATTAAAAAATAAGTTGTTGTTGGGAGTTCCCTGGCGGTCCAGTAGTTGGGGCTTCAGGTTTCCACTGCAGGGAGCATGGGTTGGATCCCTGGTCAGGGAACTAGGATCTCACATGCTGTGTGGCATGGCCAAAAACAAACAAAAAAAGCTGTTTTTGACATATGGAGCAAAGTAAAATTTTCTCAATAGCCAGTGGTTCTTAAAACATGGGTTATGGATTGATCCCTTGTGTGAGAATCACCTGAGGTGCTTTTTAAACTTACAGAAGCCTGTGTCCACCCCAGGCCTATGGAGAGATTAAAAGGCTTTAGAGTAGGAAGGCTTTCTTGCACTTCTGAAATCATATTAGACAGCTACTACTTTGTTTACTTATAAGTCAACCTTGAGGGTGAGGGCATTTCATCATTCAAAGTAGAGGAAGCTAAAGAAGGAAAAGAAAGGAAATATGATCCTGGCAAGATAGGTTGGGGCCAAACTGTAGGGTCATAAATTCAACTGTTCACTGGTATTTAATACAGTAGTATGGACAAGCTACCTAATCCTTCCAGATATCAATTTCCTCAACTTTATGAGGGTATAGGACTGAGTTTCTAAATATAGCATAGTGTTGAACAGCACTCTGAAGCCAGTCTGCCTGGGCTTGAATTCTGGCTCTGCTACTTACTAGCTCTATGACTTTGAGCAGGTTACTTAACTTCTCTGTGCCTCAGATTCCTCATCTGTAAAATGGGAATGATATTGCCCCACAGTGTGTTGTGGATTACATTAAATGAGTAAATACAGGTCAAGGTCTTAGAACAGTACCTGGCACATAGAAGTGGCATGGAAGTATTAACTGTATCCCTTTCAGTTCTAATGTCTTCCAATGCTGAGATTTTGACTCATTACCAGGTATCTATTCTGAACACTAGAACATAGGCATTATTTACTTAAGAGGACTCATGAAGAATCATAATTAAGATGCAGGACTTCAGTTTTTGGATCTACCCACACAGCTGTGTCAGATTATGAATTAAAATTGGATAATGCATTTCCCAGTGGACACCTTACACAAGGGTTTCATTCTGCAACTTGTTTAGGAAAATGGCCTTATAGGCTTAATTAAGACTATAAACCCTGGAATCTACTCATTGCCTTGCTGAGATGCTAATAATCATTTACACATGTTGACTGAACTGATATCACCCTAGTTACTTTATTATTTTTCTGTTGTTTCTGATACTTATAATTCTGGCCACTGTTTTGGCATGTACTTCTGTAAAACACACTGTGTAATAGAGAGTAATGTAGTTGTAAAATAGCATAAGTATGCTTGAGGATCAGAGACGTGAATTCTGGAGAACAGCTTTTCCTAAGTCATAACAGTTGCTTACATGTAAGCCCCATTAGAAGAACCTAAAACCAAGACACTGGGCTTCAATGTAAGGAAAAGTCAGTAAAAAAAATGAGCCAAGATGTTTTATCTTGATTTAAAGATTTTCAAATAATTTTCTTCCTCTTTGGAGTAGAATCCTTAATAAATAAAACAGATACAAACAACACTATGCTGTGCCTGCCAGCTTTCTTTCTGCTTATTCCCATTCCTACATGGCCTCTTAGTCACTTTCAAGGAGGTCTAGGACTCCTAAACTCGCAGTTTAAAAATCAGTGATGAGAACAAACGTATGGATACCAAGGGGGAAGGGGGGGGTGGGATGAGTTGGGAGATTGGGATTGACATATATACACTATTGATACTATGTGTGAAATAGATAACTAATAAGAACCTACTGTATAGCACAGGGAACTCTGCTCAGTGCTTTATGGTGACCTAAATAGGAAGGAAATCCAAAAAAGAGGGGATATAAGTATATGTATAGCTGATTCACTTTGTTGTACCGTAGAAACTAACACAACATGTAAAGCAACTATACTCCAATAAAAATTAAAAAGAAAAAGATGCGGTATATATAAAAAATGGAATATTACTCAGCCATAAAAAGAATGAAATAATGCCATTTGCAGCAACATGGATGGACCTAGAGCTTAAAAAAAAATCAGTGATGTAATTGATTATGCCTATAGCATATTATTTATGCTATAGGTGCATTCTGCCTATAGCATATTATTTATTTTTTCTAAGAAAATTGTGAATTACGTAGAAACCTAATTCCCTGTTTGTGGAGTCTGGATTCTGTAATTTATTTTATCTTTTTTGCTCTTTCCTCCCCTGGGATACACTCTTGCTTTTAATCCTCTTTCTGGAGGCAAACCTCAGCACTTTGTATCCTTCCTATGGACACAGGATTGATCTAGAGGCAATTGTGCTAAAAGCTGTCTAATTGTAGAAAAGAAGAACCTGATTATCATGAACAAGAACTTGGTTAAAACCTTTATCTTGAACTCAGACTGTTTCTTTTT
Source organism: Tursiops truncatus (assembly GCF_011762595.2). Classification (NCBI taxonomy): domain Eukaryota; kingdom Metazoa; phylum Chordata; class Mammalia; order Artiodactyla; family Delphinidae; genus Tursiops; species Tursiops truncatus. The sequence goes on along the minus strand of NC_047041.1, from coordinate 71,026,728 downwards.
ATTCATTAGATTTGTCTGCCTCTACTCATTCCAAGGTGGTGATCTTCACAGTCAACTCTCTGGGTAGTTCTCAGTCCTACCTCGACGTGGTACAGAGAAATGTGGATATGTTCAGAGCCTTTGTTGCAGCTCTGGGACATTATAGTCCACATGGCATCCTGCTCGTTGCATCTCAGCCAGGTACAAGACTTTATTTTAAATAAATTTGGTGGTCCAGTGTATCAGTAGAATTGCCATTTCTGATAAAAGTCATAAAACAAGGTTATAAAGGGACAGCCAGAGCATTCAGTTAAATTGCTCTTATGATGAACAATGCAGTATTTTCCATATCCTGTCAACCAGTTACTTCTTCTGACTGTCATTAACTAGAAGGTTACAACTTACAATTTTTTATATAATATTACTATTAATATGTTCCAGGTTGTTAGCCATGCCTTTCTCAGTGAGAAAATGGTTAAATGCCCAAGAGAAAGATGCAGTAGATTATAGAAGGCTCCTTTGTTAACTCTGAAGTGTCATAAAATGTTAGTGAGCACACCAGAGTGCATTTTTAACATTTTGTATTTTAAATTGTTTCTCAAATTATTTGAGAAATTTTTTTCAAAGAATTAGGTGGTACTGGACTCAAATTGGTGAACAGATTTTTTTTTAATGTTCCCAATATAGGAGTATGATACGAATTTCACTTGTTCTCCTATAGCAATTGATTGAGGAATGTTGGTTTAATTCCTGACATCCCGGCTTCCCTGGTGGCGCAGTGGTTGGGAGTCCGCCTGCCAATGCAGGGGATGCGGGTTCGTGCCCCAGTCCGGGAAGATCCCACATGCCGTGGAGCGGCTGGGCCCGTGAGCCATGGGCACTGAGCCTGCGTGTCCGGAGCCTGTGCTCCGCAACGGGAGAGGCCACAGCAGTGAGAGGTCCGCGTACCGCAAAAAAAGAAAAAAAAAAATTCCTGACATCCTTTTGTCACATAAGAAAAAAATAGTTGTATTTTTGTTGATAATGCTGTATAACATGGTGGTAGTATATGAATCAGTATTTTAATTTAAAGATAGAAATTCAGCTTAAGCTAGATATAAAAGAGAACTTGATCAATGAAAAAAATTATTTTCTGATTTTCTGTACCCAGTTTTCATCTTTCTCGCTTAACTGCTCTAGGAAATTATCTGTTTTCCTCTCTTAAAAATTTATATTTAACAGCAAAGTTATGTAAGATCATGCTGAAACCTGGTTAGTTGTTTTTAATTATTAATTAAAATTAAAATATATTAAATTTACATAATATATAATAAATTTTAAAATATGTTATGCTTCATAGTGCATTTAGGACCTAAGAAGAGTATATACAAGTTTTAATATACTTATTAAAATAATAAATATTTTGTTTAGGAACTAGGCTAGAAGTACATTTTTTAAAATATTTATATTTTCACCTTGTATGTAATATTTAGTGGAAATCATGACCTATGTGACGTGGAAACTGAGTGCATTTCCTGCAAATCGAGTGATTGGAATTGGTTGCAATCTGGATTCACAGAGATTACAATATATTATTACAAATGTTTTGAAGGCACAGACTTCAGGAAGAGAAGTATGGGTTATTGGTGAGCAGGGAGAAGACAAAGGTAAGAAATACATGTTTATTAGTTATGTATATTGATAACCTACATCACCAGAGGCCATGATATGCACAGTTCTGGGGACTCCAAAATTGTGGCACTTAATTGGCTTTCTTTCCACATTGCCTTTTGTGTGACAGGCCCCGTATTGTGAATATACTTTGCAAACATGTCATTCTGATTGTATTTACTTTTCTGTAAGTAAAAGGCAAGACCCTCTTAGGTTATATATTTTTATTTATCTTTTTATATTTTGTATTTGAATTTCATCATCCAGGATCAATTTAAAAGTTTAATTTTCTGGAGAGCAACATTTACATAAACCCTAAAGCATATACAGAACTCTTGCCTTTACTCTCCCATCCTACAATCTTGCTTACCTTTCCCTAAGTTCAGACTTTCTCCCTAGGTACATACCTCCTGTCTGTTTCTCACCTTTTTAAACAGAATTTTCATTCTTTATTTACCCTTATGGCCTTTTTTTTTTACCAGCTACTTGCTCTCTGCTCTGTCCCTACCACAGAAAGCATTCATAAAATACAGTCCCCTCGGGCTTCCCTGGTGGCACAGTGGTTGAGAGTCCACCTGCCGATGCAGGGGACGCGGGTTCGTGCCCCGGTCCGGGAAGATCCCACATCCCGCGGAGCGGCTAGGCCCGTGAGCCATGGCCGCTGAGCCTGCGCGTCCGGAGCCTGTGCACCACAACGGGAGAGGCCACAGCAGTGAGAGGCCCGCGTACCGCAAAAAAAAAAAAAAAAAAAAAATACAGTCCCCTGGATTTGAAAGCCCCTTTTCCTATCCCAAATGAATGCTTTCCCTATTTGATTCAAGAATCTCTTTTTTCTTTATTTTTCCCTCATGCTATAAAGTCAGGTTGGTTAGGTGATAAAAGTACTTTATCCTAAGTTTGTTCATTTTTATTCATTTAAACAAGTATATGAGTATCTACTCTTCTCACTACTATATAAGATGTTAGTATGATACAAAAGAGGCACAGAGCATAGTCTCTTCCTTCATCATACTTAAAAATTATTTTAGAGCAACAAGAAAAATATTTACAAGATGTTTTGGCTAACAATGAAAGTATCGGATACTATTTGATTAAGTGCCAAAATGAATATATTTTAGACTTACAGTGCTTAGACACTTATGAGTGAGCATTTAACATGGGTTGAAATGACTGGAGAAAATTCTGTGTAGGCCATAATTGAACTGTACTTTGGAAGAATGAATAGGATTTGAATAAATAGCAAAGAATGGGACAGACATTCCAGGAATGGGAAAACAGGCAAAGGCATACACTTAAGTATGGCATGGTCATGGGATAAAAATATCTAGACTGGTTGTTGCAGAGTTTCAACCAGATAAACTTGGTTGCTTTCACATTTTGGAGATCCTTGAATACCTGATAAAGAGCTGGAAAGTGATTCTCAGGCAGAGGGGAAATATTAAAGGTATTTGAGCATGCGGGTAATGTGCTAAAAAGGTAATTTGGGGAAAATTAATCATTGCTTCCTCATTTAAAGTATATTACTATTACTCTATTCAGCCTGTAGGTGCTGTAGGGTAGAGAACAATGTAGAAAAGAACTTCTCTGCCTGTGAGGAAGTGATCATTTAACTGGAGAACTGGAGGAAGATTTGAAATCTGTATAAATCTGCACTGGCCACCTAGAGAGTTCAGTGCTAGAAAGAGTCAGGCTATAGAATAAACCTTGACAAAACCTGACAGTGTGATTCAAGCAGAGATAGCTTTTCAGGCTCAGAATGCTTCCTGACACTAAAAACTAATCAATAGAACCAGAAGAGGGGAGCAAATAAGAACTTGGAGCAGATGTATTAGAGTAACAAATGTCTAGGGATTCAAACAAACTCAAGACCCCAGAGTTTACTCACTACTACCATTTGAATTCTGGTCCATGTTGATCTCCTGCTTGCCTGATTATTGCAGATCTCCCAGTTAATGTGCTCTTTTCCCTCTAGTCTACCCTGTAAATGATGCCAAATTAATAATGGTATTAGCTAAAACTTACAGTGTTTGCAGTATGTTGCACATATTAATTCAATGTTCCTAAGTCACGTTCCTCTTTTCAAAAACTTTCACAGGCTTCCTCTGACCAAATTATTAAATTCTTTTGCTTGCCATTCAAGGAGTCCCAAAATGCAGTCTTAATCTTCCTCCCCAATTACAGTTATGGAGAGAGTCATGTTATTAGAGAGCTGGAAGCGACCCAAGGGATCATCAATTACAGTTTGTTGTAGGGAGCCAGCAATGGAGTCAGGGATGGTAAGAGTGACCTCCCCAGGAGGCTGTAGCTTTTCAGGTCAAAGCGGGGCTAAAACCCAGGTCTTGTGCATCTCGGCCCCACCCCACAGCTTTGCTTCAGCCACAGGGACCTTTGCCCGTTGCATTTACCTTTCCCATAATCCCTTCTCTTTCTCTCTCAGCATATTCAAATCTCATTCTTCAAGACCTAGGTCAAGTCTCCCTTACCTTACCCTTTGAAGCTTTTCCTGATCACATCATTGCACAGTGATTCCTTCATTCCTTTGAGCTAAAAGCTCTTGCTAGCTATGTGGTAATTAACCATATGTTGTCTCAAGATATTTATTCTTTTGTTAAACTGCTGTTTATTCTGATCCAATTTGAATTTTGTGTGTGTACCTTCTCCTTATTGAAAGAGTAAATTATTAAGCTGTTCTTTTAGTTAAAGTCATACTTTCACATTGTAAAAGGATTAAATAGTACAAAAAAATATGTAGTGAAAAATAAGTCTCCCTTTTATGCCAGACACCCAGTCCGTCTCTCTAGAAGCCATGCAACCTTACAGAAATGTTCTGTGTATGGACAAGCACATGTATGAAATATACATAATACATCATTCTCCATCTTGCCCTTTTACTTAGTGATATGACTTGGAGATGATTGCATAATAACATATATAGATCTTGCTCATCCTTTTAAACTACTGGATATACCAAAATTTATTTAACCAGTCCCCCTAATAAGTTATAATTTTTGAATGAATAAGAACATTTCACAATATGGTTATATTAATATCTCAAATTGTAAAGAGAAAATAAAGGATGGTGTGACTTGATAAATAAACCTAAGGTACTGTGCTGACTGCTGTTGGAGCTACATAAATGAATAAGAACCTGACCCTGTCTTTAGGCAGCTTGGAGTCTAATATAGGAAAGGCAGTGTTGACTTGCAATAAAAGAGGTCCAAGGGAAGTAAGACAAAAGCACAAGGAAGGGAGCTCTCAAGTAGGAACTAGAAATGGAGAGATGTAGGTACATGTGAATTGAGATCACTTAAATATAACATTATGTAATATTTGACACATATAAAAGAATATGTATAGCATATATGTATGTTTTAAAGCATCATAGTAGAACAAACATTCATGAATCCATACTCAATTAAGAACAATACAAATACTATTGAAGGTACCTATGTACTCCCCAGCCCATCTCCCTATCTCCCTTCTAGGTACTGCTATCAGATCACTTTTTATCCTGTCTTCTACTTTGTTTCAAAGGTAGTTCTATCCACCGATAATTACCTTGGTCTTGAAGCCAGAAATGGATTAGAGGCTCCCTCTGCTGGTTTCATGTATGGACACCAGTTGGTTATATCTTTGCATAGGTGACACCACAGTAATAGCAAAATTAGAATTATTTTTTATTGAGTATTAAATGCTTTGCATATCTCATTTAAAATTTAAAAACACTCCATGAAGGAAGTGGTAGTTTTCCAAATCAAATATGTGAGGAAGCTTAAGATTCAATGAGGTTAACAATTTGTCCAAGGTTTACACATTTTGTAAGGGCAGAACTGCAATTTGAACCCTGGTCTGACTCCAAAGCTGTACTTTTTCTTGCTGTGACTTAATTAGATAATTTATCTTAAGCATTTAGTACAGTGCCTGGCACAGAGTAAACACTCACTAAATGGTAGCTGTTACTACAATGATCAAGACGGCGAGATGGTCATGAATAGAAAATTGGCAAAGGGACATGGAAAACTACACTTTGACATAATGCAGTATTAGGGTTTAGAAACAGAGTTATAAGAATGGCAGATATGTAAGTGAAATTATTTAAGTATTTCAGAGACAAATGACAGTTACAGCCTGGAGGAGGAATTACATGGCATATAAGACCCTTTAGGATTTGTTTCATGCTTCCTTCCTCAGCCTCATCTTCTGCCATTCTGACAAGCATTTTATGCTAGTCAGATGATCAACTTGCAGCTTCCCAAAGGGTTCATGCACTCTCATGCCGCCTTGCCTTTGCACCTGATGCTTCCTTTACCTGAACATTCATTAATTTGGCTAAGTCCTGCTTACCCTTCAAGACTGGGCTTGAGGGCTTCCCTGGTGGCACAGTGGTTAAGAATCTGCCTGCCAGTGCAGGGGACACGGGTTCGAGCCCTGGTCCGGGAAGATCCCACATTGTCGCGGAGCAGCTAAGTCTGTGCGCCACAACTACTGAGCCTGCACTCTACAGCCCGTGAGCCACAGCTACTGAGCCCTCGTTCCCCAACTACTGAAGCCCACGTGCCTAGAGCCCGTGCTCTGCAACAAGAAAAGACACCGCAATGAGAAGCCGGTGCACTGCAACAAAGAGTAGCCCCTGCTTGTCGCAACTAGAGAAAGCCCGCGCATAACAACGGAGACCCAGTGCAGCCAAAAATAAATATAAATAAATAAATTTATTTAAAAAAAAAAAAGACTGGGCTTGAGTGCCACCTCTCCCAGGAAGCCTTCCCTAATTCTCCAGGTTAAGTAAGTTTATGCCTCTATTATAACCACTATCACACTGTGTTATAATTGCATATTTACTTGTCTCTTCACCCTGACAGACTGTAAACCCGTTGAGCTTGGAACGGCCTCAGTAAATATGTTTTGAAATTAATGAATGATCCTGATACCATCTTGTTGTATCCAAGGGTCATTCATACAGTGCCCCACCAAATTAGTCAGTAGAACATGTGCTTTGGAGCTGCTATTTTTAGCTGTGATATTGAAATCATATGTAAACTGCAGATAACTCCTTCAAATGGTGTTTTAGAAACCCAAGGGCTGGACCTCAAAACAGAGTGTTAGATCATCTGCTTTGGGCATCAATCTTAACCTAAAGGATAGGTGTTATATGTAATGGAAAAGAGAGATCACATGGTCATTTTTTATTAAAATTTTTGGGGTCAGGGGATTACTGTTTTTAAGGAGTAGAACCAGAAAGATTAGGATTGATTGATGCATTATTTGAAAGGGATTCTTAAACTAGGATAAATGTATATTTAGGAAGTGTGAAGGGTTGGGCAGTAAATGAACAAAAAAATGAAATAATTCAGTCCATCTAAACTTAACTGAAAATCCTAATGACTGTGTCAGAAGCAAATTTGAACATAGTGAAGCTTTCTCCCTCACCCCAAACATTGTTTTCTCATGGCTCTTATAAGTCCAAACTCAGAGGAAAGATAAAACGTGATTATGTGTGTAATATATAATGGCAGTAATACTCATAATTAAATTCCAGACTTCTTTGTATTTGTCTTTTCTTATACCTACCTGCCCTTTTTATTTATCTTTCCAAGGTCTGTGAATGCTGTGTTTCATTTAGCAGATATTTCCCTGCAATTTTCTCTATATTGTGAATATGCTAATAATGTGCCAAAATTTTGTTTTAGAAAATAATTCATGTATAGCCCTTCCATTCAAGTGAAACATTTTTTAAGACCCCTTAATTTGTCCACATGTATTTATATTTTTCATGTAACAGTGTTTGGTTTAGCTTCTTTTTTAACTTAACATAAAAACTTTTCGATGTTTTTCAACTTAACTGTTGCAACTATGTTTTCCTCTTTGTTTAATATAATTATGGATTGTGGACTTCCCTGGTGGCACAGTGGTTAAGAATCTGGGGCTTCCCTGGTGGCGCAGTGGTTGAGAATCTGCCTGCCAATGCAGGGGACATGGGTTCGAGCCCTGGTCTGGGAAGATCCCACATGCCGCGGAGCAACTAGGCCCATGAGCCACAACTACTGAGCCTGCGCGTCTGGAGCCTGTGCTCCGCAACAGGAGAGGCCACGATAGTGAGAGGCCCGCGCACCGCGATGAAGAGTGGCACCCACTCGCCACAACTAGAGAAAGCCCTCGCACAGAATCAAAGACCCAACACAGCCAAAAATAAATAAAGAAAGGAAGGGAGGGAGGGAGGAAGGGAGGGAGGAAGGGAGGAAGGGAGGGAGGGAGGAAGGGAGGGAGGAAGGAAGGAAGGAAGGAAGGAAGGAAGGAAGGAAGGAAGGAAGGAAGGAAGGATGGAAGGATGGATCTGCCTGCGAATCCCTGGTCTGGGAAGATCCCACATGCCGCGGAGCAGCTAAGCCCATGCGCCACAACTACTGAGCCTGCGCTCTAGAGCCCGTGAGCCACGACTACTGAGCCCACGTGCCACAACTACTAAAGCCCGTGTGCTCTAAGGCCTGTGCTCCGCAACAAGAGAAGCTACTGCTAGAGGATGCCCGAGCACTGCAACAAAGAGTAGCCCCCACTCACTGCAACTAGAGAAAGCCCGTGCACAGCAACCAAGACCCAACACAGCAAAAAAAAAAAAGAAAACAATTAAAAATATATAAATAAATAAAAATACTTTAAAAAATTATGGATTGTGTGCAAGGTCAGCTCATATTATCTCCTGTGCATTCTTTTTTAAAATAAATTTATTTTTTTATTATTTACTAATAAAATTATTTTATTTGCTATTTTTATTTTTTATAAATAAATAATTATTTATTATTTTTCGTTGCAGTCTTCATTGCTGCATGCAAGCTCTCTCTAGTTGCAGCGAGCGGGGGCTACTCTTCGTTGCAGTGCGCGGGCTTCTCATTGCAGTGGCTTCTCTTGTTGCGGAGCACAGGCTCTAGGCACGCAGGCTTCAGTAGTTGTGGCTTGCGAGCTTCAGTAGTTGTGGCTTGCGGGCTCTAGAGCGCAGGCTCAGTAGTTGTGGTGCACGGGCTTAGCTGCTCTGTGGCATGTGGGATATTCCTGGACCAGGGCACGAACCTGTGTCCCCTACATTGGCAGGCGGGTTCTTAACCACTGTGACACCAGGGAAGCCCATCCTGTGCATTCTTTACTGTGGTAAAGAATCTGTGTTGGAGGACACAAAAGAAAAACACATGATCCCTGCCCCCTGGAAGCTTATAATCAGTTTGAGGAGGGGAAGCTGTCCTTTGTTGCTGACACATCACTAACTGGCCTAATCTTGAATGCAGTTTAGAAGACTTGTGGGAATTCCCTGGCGGTCCAGTGGTTAGGACTTGGCGCTTTCACTGTTGTGCCTGGGTTCAATCCCTGGCCAGAGCTAAGATCTTGCAAGCCGCGTGGCATGTATGTATGTATGTATGGTTCCCAGTGGAGCAAATGCCAAGTGCTTGCAGCACGTGGGAGCCTATTATGCATTGCCTGCTGAGAAAAGAAAGCTTTCTACTTGGACAGTAAAATGGCCCAGTGTTGTTGAGAGAGAACAGGTAAGGGGCTGCAAGTAGACTTTGGGGATCATGTTTTGGGGGAACTGCAGCTCAAAGTCTTTCTCACCCCAGGCAATCAGTACAGCACATTTAGTGCCACCAGTGGAAAAATATAACTCTAGCTAGAAGGGGGGAAAATGTTTCTTTAAAGTTTAGGGCTTCCCTGGTGGCGCAGTGGTTGAGAGTCCACCTGCCGATGCAGGGGACACGGGTTCATGCCGCAGAGCGGCTGGGCCCTTGAGCCATGGCCGCTGAGCCTGCGCGTCCGGAGCCTGTGCTCCACAACGGGAGAGGCCACAACAGTGAGAGGCCCACGTACGGCAAAAAGAAAAAAAAAAGTTTAATACAGTTAATAAAAAAAAGTTTAATACAGTTAATACCCTTAACTGCAGATGATCATTTAT